>NC_064867.1:34483653-34791603 GCF_024139225.1 Suncus etruscus | reverse complement strand
GTTCTTTCTTTCTTTCTTTCTTTCTTTCTTTCTTTCTTTCTTTCTTTCTTTCTTTCTTCCTTCCTTCCTTCCTTCCTCCCTCCCTCCCTTTCTTTCTTTCTTTCTTTCTTTCTTTCTTTCTTTCTTTCTTTCTTTCTTTCTTTCTTTCTTTCTTTCTTTCTTTCTTTCTTCCTTCCTTCCTTCCTTCCTTCCTTTCCTTCCTTTCTTTTCTTTATTTCTTTCTTTCTTTCTTTCTTTCTTTCTTTCTTTCTTTCTTTCTTTCTTTCTTTCTTTCTTTCTTTCTTTCTTTCTTTCTTTCTTTCTTTCTTTCTTTCTTTCTTTCTTTCTTTCTTTCTTTCTTTCTTTCTTTCTTTCTTTCTTTCTTTCTTTCTTTCTTTCTTTCTTTCTTTCTTTCTTCTTTCTTTCTTTCTTTCTTTCTTTCTTTCTTTCTTTCTTTCTTTCTTCTTTCTTTCTTTCTTTCTTTCTTTCTTTCTTTTGGGCCACACCTGACGGTACTCAGGGGTTACTCCTGGCTGTCTGCTCAGAAATAGCTCCTAGCAAGCACGAGGGACCATATGGGTCACCGGGATTCGAACCAACCACCTGTAATCCTGGATCTGCTGTTTGCAAGGCAAACGCCGCTGTGCTACCTCTCCCCCCCCCCGCCGTTTGAGTCTTTAAAGAAAAATTTATGTTGGGCCAGAGAGTTGGCATATGCATGCAGGCATTTGATTGCTCAAAGCCAACTCAGGTTTTTTATTTTTATTTTATTTTATTTTATTTTATTTTGGTTTTTGGTTTTTGGGTCTCAGTTGGCAGCGCTCAGGTGTTCCTATTGGCTCTATGCTCAGAAATCGCTCCTGGCACGCTTGGGGACTACAAGGGATGCTGGGATTCAAAACACTGTCCTTCTGCATCTAAGGCAAACGCATTACTGCTGTGCTATCTCTCCGGCCCCCCAACTCAGGTTTGATCTCCAGCACCTCAGATGGACTTCAGTTGTCACCAGGAGTGAGTCCTGAGCACTGGGCTAGGAGTTAAACTGTAAACACAGCTGACTGTAGCCCCCATACCAATAATTTAATGATTGCTTTTACCCCTTAGGATGATGAAGATGAAGCGAGTGCCGAAGAAAAAGAGCCAAGTAGTGATGACAGAAATGATGACTGATTAAACACACACCCACGAACACAACATGAAGGCCTCTTAGGATCTTAGAATGGTGACGGTGATGAGGGAAGCGCCAGAGAAGAGAAACCAGGTAGGGATGTCAATGACTACTCCTGATTTGATAGACGCACACACTCTCTCTTTCTCTCTCACACACACAGTTTCTCTTACTGTCACTCAGTCCTCCCAGTCCCTTTCAGTGCAAGTTCACAGCCTGTATCCTTGTGTTCGCCACTAGCTGACCTTTGTATTTGACAGGAAGCATCTTTGTGTTAAATCATGTTAAGTGCTGCGTACTTCTCCCTTTCTGATGAGAAATGACTTATTCTGTCCTTATTGTGGGGTTTGTATCATTTCGATTTAAGTGAATTTCTTAGGTCATAGTGAGATGCAGCTGACCCTGGCCCAGATTCCATTTTGGCTTTCTGTGCGTGCACCCCTGACCAGTCAGCATTCTGGACCGGCGAGCTAATTGCTAGCTTTGAAATTCTGCTTTCTTCTAAAATTTACATGTGTGCTGTACCAGTTTCACAAATGAATCATTTGAAGCTCTAGCTACTTCTTGTTGTTTCATTTTTCCTTCCAAATTGCCTCATTATTCTAGGTTTAAATGGCATTGATTTGTGATTTATGCAAAGAAATTAAGAGACTGGTGCTCATATATAAGTCCTGCTATAAAAGGACTATTTAGGGCCAGAGAAATAGCATGGAGGTAAGGCGCTTGCCTTGCATACAGAAGGTCGGTGGTTCAAATCCCGGCATCCCATATGGTCTCCGAGCCTGCCAAGAGTGACCCCCGAGCGCTGATGGGTGTGACCCAAAAACCAAAAAAAGGTTGGGGCTTTTAAAATTATTATTGGGATCTAGAGTTATAGTACAGTGGATAGCGTGTTTGCCTTGCACACAGCCAACACAGGTTTGATCCCCAGTTTCCAGTATGGACCTCTGTGTACCACCAGGAGTAATTCATGAGTGCGGACCCAGAAGGAAACCCTGAAAAGTGCTGGTTTAGCCACCAAAATAATTATATTGGGCCAGAGCAATAAACAGGTGTGGTACTTGCCTCGCATTTGCCTGACCTGGTTATGATCCCAGAAATGCCATATGGTCCCAGACGCTATCAGGAGTAAGTATGGACCAGCTCCCCCCACCACACACACACCTCTCAATATTTTTTTCCTCATTTGGGTCCCACACCCTTTTATACTGGGACTATTCCTGCTCCTCATCAGGTGCGGGAAGGTGCTGTTCTTGGAGATGCCAAGGGGCCATTAGTACTAGGGATCAAAACTCAGGGCTGGAGCAAAAGGACAATGCATACTGCACTTGCTTTGCATGCAGCCAATCCAGTTCCGAGCTCTGGTGCCAAAGCCCACTGCCAGGTAGGTACGACACTGACAAGGAAAGGTTTTTCCGGAGGTCGATTTTAATAGGAAAAAGACAAGGTAGAGAAGCCACAAGCCTTACAGCCAACCCCTTGGCCAGGAGAGAGAAAGGAGGTGAAGACAAACTGGGAGGAGGGGGCAGTCAGAGAGGACCACAGGAAAAGGAAAGGCAGGAGGAGCAACAGGGCAACAAAAATAGTGAGTCCAGCCAACCATCTTTCTAGTTCTCTGGCAGCCAGCTTTCAGGAATTTCAGGAGTTACTCCTGGCTCTGCACTCAGAATCGCTCCAGGCTCAGGGACCATCAGCAGGTGTGGGAGGAGGGAGGGATGAGAAAGGGAGGAGGAGGGAAGCAAGTAAGAAAAGGAAGGAGGAAGAAAGGAAAATCAGGCCACAGTTGTACATAAAATTCCAGGCCTGAATTTCAACTAACTGGATAAAAGGTGGCTCACAGACCCAAAGGTCCTGCTCTAGAAGTTCCCACCTACCTCGAGAGGACAAAGCCTCAGTTGTCCAAGAACTAGAGGCCCCCTAGTAGGGAACCTCTGTTTCTCTGGCCAACACTGCATCCAAGGCCCCCTCCCCTTGCAGGCTGGAGAGGAAAGCTGGAAGGACCCTCACCTTGCATGCCCCTAGCCTGGATTGATATCTGACACCCTAGATAGTTTCCCAAGCACCAAAAAGAGTGATCCCTGAGCACAGAGCCAGGCAATGTGTAATTCCCCAAAATGAAAAAATGTAGGCCCCTCTATTCTGCACCTGGGATCCTGCCATGGGGAAGGCAGTGCCAATGCAGTTGACATCCAGGGGAACTGATCAGGGGCTAGTTCAGGAGGCTTAATCGAGCCTGGGCCCAACTCTGCTGTCACAAGCCCCAAAGTAATCACTGTCCCCAGGGCTGTATCTTTTCTCCATGAGTGCCTGGCTACTGCCTTTTTGACCAGGGGGTGGGGGGCAAAGGAGCTGAGTAGGGTGATCCCAGGACGACTCCCACCTCCATTTCACTGGCTGCACTGGACCTGCAGGAGCACTGTTCCTGTCTGGTGTGCTCCCTTCCCACTATGACTTTCACCCATATTATCTAATCTACATGTTAGACAAACCCACTTCAAAAGGCTGCCAGTATTACCTTGCATAAGACCTAGAGACTGGTGCCAGAGCAATGGATAGTGTGGTGGGCAGGGCACTTGCCTCAAGATTAGTCTGCCAGGGTTCAATCTCTGGTATCCCATAGGCTGCAGACAACGGGTTCGTCCCTGTGCAAGAAAAACCCGATGTACTATCCTCTCTGGCTCCCAAAATGAAGATTTTTAAGGGCCATAAAGACTACACATTGAGCAAGATTCTTGCTTTTTACACTGCCATTCCAAGTACAATCCACAGCACCCTAGATAGTCCCTTGAGTACATTTATTTACCTTGCATGCAGCTGATCCAGAATGGACTGTGGTTTAAATCCCAGTTTCTCATATGTCCCCCTTCAGTGATTTCAGAGTGCAGAGCCAGGAGGAACCCTTAAGCGCTGCCAGGTGTAACCCAACAATCATTTCTTTTTTTGGGGGGGGGGCCACACCCGGCTGTGCTCAGGGGTTACTCCTGGCAGGCACGGGGGACCATATGGGACACCGGGATTCGAACCAACCACCTTTGGTCCTGGATCGGCTGCTTGCAAGGCAAACGCCACTGTGCTATCACTCCGGGCCCCCAACAATCATTTCTATTTTTTATCCACTCAATCAGCTTATTCCATAAAATAAAATAAAACACATTCTGCCTAAATGTTTGAATAAAAATATCAAGATCCTCTAGTACTTAGCACTTTTTGTCCAAAACAAGAAAACTCAACATTTTAATGGCATATCTTAAAATACATAATTTATAAAGTTTTATTGACTTGCCTAGTTAGGTGAATCATCAGACTGTTTTTAGAGTTACTCTTAAGAAAGAGACTAAAACCATGATAATATTCCTGTTACCATATTTACAGTGTGTGCTCAAAGGAATGTCACTTGCCTTTCATTTAAGAATGACTTGTCTTCAAGGAGACAAGTAAAATCCACCTGGAAGTTTGTACTTCTTGCCTTATGTATAATCATCATTCAATAACGGCTCTATTGATTGATTTATTTATTTTTGAAACAGCCAGAAGGAAGAAGACAAACCATAGGAGGACCTAATTTATATGTCTTACATAGAAAAACTGGAACAGGGAATCCCATCTTTTGAAAAGGGGAGATGTGGGGCTGGAGAGATAGCATGGAGGTAAAGCGATTGCCTTTCATGCAAGAGGTCATCGGTTCGAATCCCATCGTCCCATATGGTCCCCCGTGCCTGCCAGGAGCAATTTCTGAGCATGGAGCCAGGAGTAACCCCTGAGCACTGCCGGGTGTGACCCAAAAACCACAAAAAAAAAAAAAAGAAAAGGGGAGATGTCTAGATCATTCTTAACCCCACAGTAAAAAGGGACAAGGACAGAGAAGGAAAGAAATTGAGAGGAAGTAGTGATAGATGGAACCATGGGAGTCAGAGTTCAAGGGGATCTGAGTACATCAGTGATTTAAAGGACTCATGAATTTAAATATCGAAATGACACAATCAATACTAAAAAAAGCGATCCAAATTAACAACCCAAGTAATAAATGTGCCTATCAAGTGCAAGGAAAGGGGGAATGCAAAGTGGCTCAGGACGAACCCGAGTATTTTTTTTCTAAAAATATATTGTAGGGAGAGAGGTAGGTCGTGGAAATTTTTTTTTGGAGACAGGAATGTGGTGGTCGTGGAAATTCTTTTAGGGAGACAAAAGGAGAGAGGCACTGTGGCTCAGAAGGACACTTTCTTTTAACCCAATTTTTATAGGGACAGTATTTCAGGCGGTATTTCAGAGGCCAGGAGATCCGGAGACATCTAGTGATGTCTCCGAGGAGGTGGCCTCGGTTGGAGTCCAGGAGGAGGAGGAGGAGGCAGCCTCCGTTGAAGACCATGAGGAGGAGGACCAGGAGGAGGCCTCGACTGGAATCAGCGAGTTGGCCTCGGATGCAGGGTTAGACCCTGATTGCTCTCTGTGCATCTCTAGATGGAAATTACAAGAACAATAGTAATATAATTCTGAGTGGAGGAATCATAAGCATTAGATGAAATTTTCAAACTTTCCATATGTTCACCTGCCATTTGGGAGCATGCAATTGATACACAAACTTACAAAAAACAAATTTTTATAAAATTTCATCTGCCCTGTGGAAGCCAAAACTTAAAAACTTAAGTGTTTGTGGAGAAAACCCAGTTTTATTCTCCGTCATTGCTAGCATGGCCCAGAGAGTTAGTAAAAAGAAAATGACTAGGATGTGAGGGAAGAAAGTAGAGAAGAATCAGAATGGGGTATTTTCTGTGGCTTAGGAGGGTGATTTGTAGGAGAAATAAGGGCAATTTGAGGAAAATGAACATGAAAAGAATTTTTCTGGACATTATTCAATAGGCAGGTCTAGGCTGGGGGACCATATGGGATGCCAATTCGAACTACAGTCCTTTCTGGATGGTCTGCTTGCAAGGCAAACGCCCTGCCTTCATGGCATGGGGGACTCTAAGGGGTGCCGGGATTTGAACCACCTTTGGTTCTGGCCAGCTGCTTGTGATGCAAATGTCCTCCCGCTGTGCTATCTCTGGGCCCCTGATCTTTTCTATTCATCACGCCTGGCAGTGCTTAGGGGGTGCTTCTCAGTGCTGGGATGGATGGCTCTGGGATCCAAACTGCCCCGAGTTAAACCCAGCTGGAGTGTGCAGCACAAGCTAGTCACGACTTGCCAGACCCAAGGGGCTTTTCTTCTATTAAAAATTGTTCTCGGGGCCCGGAGAGATAATACAGCGGCGTTTGCCTTGCAAGCAGCCGATCCAGGACCAAAGGTGGTTGGTTCGAATCCTGGTGTCCCATATGATCCCCCGTGCCTGCCAGGAGCTATTTCCGAGCACAGAGCCAGGAGTAACCCCTGAGTGCCACCGAGTGTTGCCCTAAAACCAAACTAAAAAAGAAAGAGGATTTTCTCATGCTGGCATGATTGCCAATATGTTTCTTTCATAATTTGAGAGCTGTATGTCAGTATATACACGCTCATTCCTGAATCATGCAAAAATCAAAACCTCATACTGGCTTTATTCCCTACACAGTGGGTATATGATGGAGGGCGTTGTTTTGCTTTGCTTTTTATTTATTAGCATTGTTTTTAACTTTCTTTCTTTTAAGGGAAAAGGAGGAAAACAGATGGGGAAAGAAATGGCTCTGACGATGGAGGCCCCAGAAGGTCAGAAAAGGAACAGGCCAGACCCTGATTGGCCCCACCCACCAGCTTCGAAAAAGGCTTAGGGGGGCCGGAGAGATAGCATGGAGGTAAGGCATTTGCCTTTCATGCAGGAGGTCATCGGTTCGAATCCCCGGCGCCCCATATGGTCCCCCATGCCTGCCAGGAGTAATTTATGAGCCTGGAGCCATGAATAACCCCTGAGCACTGCCGGGTGTGACCCAAAAACCAAAAAAAAAAAAAAAAAAAAAAAAAAAAAAGAAAAAAAAAGAAAGAAAGAAAAAGGCTTAGGGGAAAAAAATGACTGCGGGGTAGGGGGAAGCAGCCAATTTGGCCCATCTTCAGGTGCTGAGACTCAAATATCCGGACAGAGGATGTCAGCAGGAACTTTATGGAAGAGCAGAAAAAGGAATCACACTTGACAGCTTTCTGTAGACAATTACTCAGGATAAACCAAAAAGAAAAGAGAAAACAGAGGAGGGGGGTGGGATGGTTTGGGTTTTTTGCTGAAAGCCGCTTCCCTTTCTGGAGTTGCCAGGAAAACAGATTAGCAATGTAAATGGTTAAAAGAGCACGTTCCGAATTTACTATTGGTAGGGAGAAAGGGAATCTTTTAAAAGAACTAGCTCTAGTTGCAGAGACTACTGCTACCAAAAATGTTTAATAGGATGTGTTGATAACAAATTAGCTAAAAGGTTCATAAAGCCACTCACTAACCATGACATGAGAGCTACTGTTGAGATGAAAGACCAAGGACTGTTCCTCTCTCCTGGCTATAACTCAGTATTCCATTTTTCAGTGCCATCCTAACTCATAAACACCTTCCTTAGCAAGAGAGGACCCCACTTCATTCCAGCTTGGTCTCCACGAGTGAGCACTCAGTCGTCGAAACTTTTCCAAATCCTATAAATGACCCACTTGTTTTTCTTTGTAACTTTTATTAAAAACAAAACCACAAAGAAAAACCCTGGGGTCCCAACAACAGGAAATGGGTAGCTTTGCCTTGCACATGGCCGACTTGAATTCAGTCCTTACCGGCACCTCCTATGGTCCTGAGCACCACCAGGAGTGATCCCTGAGTGCAGTGAGTGCAGAGCCAGGAGTAACCCCTGAGCAGCACTCGTGTTGCCCAAAACCAAGAACAGCCCTGAGCTGGGAGTTTACTCAAAGGCTCACATTTTGCTTTTGGGGAGACACTGCTCCGGATGAGCCCCAAGCAACAACAGTAGAATTCCAAGCACTGTGCTCGCTCAGATTAGTCTTGAGTACTGCCAGAAGGGACTGGAAACCGTTTTTGTTTGGGGCCACACCCGGCAGCGCTCAGAGGTTACTCCTGGCTATGTGCTCAGAAATGCTCCTGGCAGGCTCAAGGGAACATATAGGATGTCGGGTTTCGAACCACCGTCCTTCTGCATGCAAGGTAATTGCTTTACCTCCATGCCATCTCCGGCCACAAGACTGGAAAACTTTCAATAAAGAAACCAACTCGGGGCTGGAGAGAGCACAGCGGTAGGGTGTTTGCCTTGTATACAGTCAAGCCAAGACGGACCTGGGTTTAATCCCTGGCATTTCATATGGTTTCCAAGCCTGCCAGGAGCAATTTCTGAGCACAGAGCCAGGAGTGACCCCTGAGCACCACCGGGTGTGGACCAAAAGCCTCAAAAAATAAATAAATGGGACCGGAGAGATAGCACAGTGGCAGGGCTTTTGCTTTGCACACAGCCAATCCATAATGGGACCATGGTTGAATCCTGGCAAGCCATATGGTCCCCTGTGCCTGCCAGGAGGAATCTCTGAGTACAGAGCCAGGAGAAACCCAAGTGCCTCCAGGTGTGACATAAAAACCAAATAAAAAACGAAAAAGGTCTTATGATTTGATGGCTATAGATTTTAGATTTCTCTTTTGGACTATGTGGAAGTTGCTCCCAACTCTGTGTTCAGGGATCCATGTAGTGACAGGCACGGAACTAAGCCCTCCTGTATGCAAACTGTATCTTGGATCATTGAGCCTATCTCTGGTTCTATTGAATTCTATGGTTTTGGTTTTGTTTGTTTGTTTTTTGGTTTTGATCACACTCCGCAATGCTCAGGGGTTACTCCTGGCTCTATGCGCAGAAATCACTTCTGGCAGGCTCAGGGGACCATATGTGTTGCTGGGATTTGAACTACTGACCTCTGATTGCAAGGCAAACGCCTTACCTCCATGCTATCCCTCCAGCTTCTGAATACTATGTTATTAAAGCTGATTTCCACCCCCTTAGTTTTCTGACATCCTTCTGAATTTTGCTTATATGGGGGTTTTCTTGTTGTTATTGCTGTTGTTGTTGTTGTTCTTGGGTCACAGCCAGCGGTACTCGGTTACTCCTTGCTGAATACTCAGACATTGCTTTTGGCAGGCTCGGGGGACCTTATGAAATACCGTCCTGGGTATGCCTCATGCAAGGCAAATACCCTACTGCTCTGGCTCCCTGACTTTTGTTTCTTTAAAACATACCATACCTAGCAGTGCTGAGTCATGGTACGATTCAAAATTCAGTGCTCAGAAGTCACGTGCTCAGTGCTCAAGTATCAGGCTGCTCTGGGATCCAGCCTGGGCTTTCTCCATGTAGAACATGCCCTCCAGTCCATTGAACCAGCTCTCCAGCTCTTCGCATTGTTTTTGTTTGGTTTGGCTTGAGGGCCACACCTAACAGTAGTCAGGGGCCATGCCTTGCTCAGGGCACCAAAAATGGTGCTAGAAGGGGAAGAAACATGCAAGTGCTTTACCTACTCTGCTGTCTCTATGATCTCATGTAATTCTGTATGTGTGTTTGGGGTTAGACTACCATGCTAGTCAATGATCCTGAGCCCCAATAATATGTTTTGTGGGGCTATACCCAGTAGCACTCAAGGGTTACTCCTGACTGGGCTTAGAAATCACTCCTGTGGGACCAGAGCAATAGCACAGTGGTAGGGCATTTTCCTTGCACTCAACCTACCAGGAAAGGACTGGGGTTCGATCTCCGGCATATCATATAGTCCCCCGAACCTGCAGAGAATGATTTCTGAGTGCATAGCAAGAGTAACACCTGAGCATCATCAGATGTGTCCCCCCCCAAAAAAAAAACCAGAAAAAATTGCTCCTGGAAAGCTGAGGACCATATGATATGCCGGAAATCGAACCCAGATACATCCTGTTTCAGCCCCTACAAAACAAGCACACTACTGCTGTTTTATCACTTCAGACCCTCAACAAATATTTTTTGGTTTTTGGGTCACACCTAGCAGTGCTCAGGGTTACTTCTGGCTCTATGCTCAGAAATCGCTCATGGCAGGCTCAGGGGATCATATGGGATGCCGGGGTTTGAACCAATAACCTTCTGCATGAAAGGCAAACACCTTACCTCCATGCTATCTCTCTGGCTCCCCAACAAGAATTTTTAAAGGACATAGAATAGGGTTGCCTTGCTAGTGGCACCTCCAGTTTAATTTCTGGCACCCAGTATGGTCCTTTGTGACCCCTGAGCATTTCCAGGTGTGTTTAATCCCCCCAAATCATTGAAGAGAATTCATTATCATGTGGGAATTCTTTATATCTATGAATATAAATATTTTATCCAGATATGCTTTGCCATTTTTCTTCCCTAACCTGTAGCTAGCTTGTGTTTGCATTATCTTTGAATGAATTCCACACTTCAATGTCAGTTGATCTATTTTGTTTGTTTCTTTCTTAGGTGTCTACCAGCAGTATCCTAGCTGTTCATGACTCTGTACTCAGGAGTGACATCTGGTGGTGCTCAGGAACCGTGTGTTAACCAACTTATTCTTTGGCTTGTCCTTTAGGTGTGTGTCTACAGAAATAGTTTTCTTTGTTTTGGGGCCACACCCAGCAATATTCAGGGGTTACTCCTGACTCTGTTTTTAGGAATACTCTGGCTGTGCTCATGTGAGATGCTGGAGATGAATCTGGGCCAGCCACATAGAAGTCAAGTGCTGTACTGGCTGGACTATCTCTTCAGCACCTCATAAAAAAAATTTTTTTTTGTTTTTGGGTCACACCTGGCGTTGATCAGGGGTTACTCCTGGCTCTGAGCTCAGAAATTCCTCCTGAAAGGCTTGGGGAACCATATGGAATGCCGGGATTCGAACCACTGGCCTTCTGCATGCAAGGCAAATGCCTTACCTCTGTAAAAGAAAAGTTTCCCCTGGGTTTGCTAACTGCCCTGATCACCCACCCCCCTTCACAATTCTGGGAACTTAAGTTTCCCCTGAGTTTCCTGACTGCTCTGATCACTCATCCCCCTTCACAATTGTGGGAACTTGTAGACCCAGTGACAGTTTAACTTTCTTTCTGTTCCTACATGGTTCTAACCTAGTGGTGTTAACCCTGTAAGCTTGCACCTGCACCTTGCAAAAATGATGTGACTGAGCAAATGCCAGATGTCATGTACTTCCTAAAGCAAATCAATCTACTGTACCTTTCTATTGTTTGAAATTCTATATACAGCTTGTAAGCTCATGGCTCAGGGCTGGCAGTTTCTGGCTTATGCTGGATTCTAGCACAGTCCCTGCATATGCTTGAGAAAATAAACCCTCTGCTTTTGCATGAGACTGTGGTCTTGGTGTCTTTGAACGGTGCATCATTCTCCTGGACTTAACACCTCCACGCGATGTCTCAGGCCCCCTTTCTTTGACTTATGAGGGAGGGGACCCATACTCAACAGTGTCAGAGCTGCTACTGGCTCCTACGGAATACCTGGGGGCATTTGCAGTGCATGTACAAACCTAGGGCTTCAGCACATTTATGTTATTTATTATTTTTTTTTGGTGGTGCTGGTTTTGTTTCAGGGCTACATCTTGTGATACTCAGGGTTACTCTTGGCCATGCTCAGGTGACAATATAGGGGGCCAGGAATTGAAACCAGATCAGCCATAAGCAAGGAGAATTACATACCAACTGCGTCCCACACATTCTTACTAAATTAGATGTGGTGTCTCCCCTGAAACCGAGGGATTCTCTTTTCCGTTTCAGAAATGTGGAAGTGGGGGCTGGAGAGATAGCATGGAGGTAAGGCGTTTGCCTTGCATGAAGAGGGTCAGAGGTTCTAATCTGGGTATCTCATATGGTCCCCTGAGTGTGCCAGGAGTGATTTCTGAGCGTAGAGCCAGGACTAACCCCTGAGCGCTGTAGTGTGACCCCCCGAAAAAAGAAGAAATGTGTAAGTGAACTTGTCAGGCGACTCTAATGGGCTGCCATAAAAGGCCAGTTAGGGTGCTTGATCGCCTCAGCCACACTGGACTCCGCTCAGAAGGAAGCTTGCTCTGGGACATCACAAATGCCATTGGAAAGCTGTGTGTGTGTGGTCCATGAGGTAGTGTAGCGGGTAAGGTGTTTGCCTTGCATGGGGTTGATTCAGATTCAATCTCCAATTCGAACCCTGACATTCTCTATGGTACCCCATGCATTGCAGGGTGTGGTTCAAAAACCAAAATAAAAATAGAAATAAAATCCACCATGGGGGACTGAACATAGAGTAGTCATGTGACAAACACCAATTTGATCCCCAGCACTGAATATGATCCCCACGGCCCACCAGGAAAGATCTCTGAGCTCAAAGCGAGGAATAAGTCCTGATCACTTCCAGGTATTGCCACAACCTCAAAACAAACAAACAGACAAATTAATAATTAGAGTTGGGACTATGTCTCAAAGGATTGGAGCACTTGCTTTCTATGGATCTGATGTTTGGTCCCTCATGGTTCTCAAGCCACTGCCAGGAGCACCTTCCAGCCACTGCTGTAGGAATAAAAATCCTGCACTCATTATACTGTGTATGGTCCCAAATCCAAAAAGGGGGGAAAGAAGACAAAAGAAGAATGGGGGGGGGGCGAAGAGATAGCACAGCGGTAAGGCATTTGCCTTAGACACAGAAGGATGGTGGTTTGAATCCCGGTATCCCATATGGTCCCCAGAGCCTGCCAAGGGCGATTTCTAAGCATAGAGCCAGGAGTAACCCCTGAGCACTGCTGGGTGTGATCCAAAAACAGACAAAAAATAAGGAGAATGAGGGGCCAGAGAGATAGCAGTGAGCAGGGTGTTTTCCTTAAACATGGCTGCGTGGCTGACTAGTTTCAATCCCACATCGCAGTAGTCCCCTGAGCCCTGTCAGGACTGATCCTTAAGCCTTGTATCTCCAGTTTGTACCACACACACACACACACAAAGTAGAACAGATAAGATTTGCTAAGAGTTTAGATGAGAAGTAGCTAAGAAGTCATGAGTTTTGGGGCTAGAGCAATAGCATTGGGTAGGGCATTTGCCTTGCAAACCCATAATGCCCCGTTGATCACATGACTGGCCAACTTGTCATGTGAACCACAAACCCGGAAGTTCTAGGCACAATGTATACATAAACCAGTAACGTGACACGCAATCCCAGAAGTTCAAATGTGGTCACCTGGCACACTAGGCTGTCACGTGACACAACAACCTGTCATGTGACCCGCAAACCTGAAAGTCCCCTGGGTGGTCATGTGATGCGCAAGCCTGTCACTTGACTGGCCATCCCCAAACACGGAAGTCCCCAGGCAGTCATTTGACATGCTAGCCAACCAGTCATGTGCCATGCAAACCCGGAAGTCTGCTGAGCAGTCACGTCACTTGTCAACCTGTCACGTGACCTACAAACAGTAAATCCCCTGGGCAGTCACTTGACCTGCAAACCTGTTATGTGACCCGAAATCCAGAATTTACCTAGTGGTCTTGTGATGTGCCAACACACCACTTGATCACCAAACCCGGAAATCTCCAGGGCCCTTACATGACCCACAATTCTGTCATGTGACCCGCAAAACCAGAAGTCCCGGGGGTCACGTGACGTGCAAACCTGTTGCGTGACTGGCAAATCCATCACGTGACCTTGAAACCCGGAAGTCTCCTGGGCGGTCACGAGAAGCCCCAGGGTGGTCACGTGACATGTTGCAAAACCGTCACGTGACTGACCAACCCACCATGTGAACCCAAACCCAGAAGTCCCAGGGGTAATCAAGTGATGAGCCAAACTCTCAGGTGACCTGATAACCCTTCAGGTTTCCCAGAAACCCTGAATACTCCAGGGCTGTCACATGACCAGTGATCCAGCCATGTGACATGCTAACAAATCACGTGACCCACAAACCCAGATGTCATTGGGCAGCCACGTAAGGGGCAAATCTGTCATATGACTGGCCAATGTGACCCCCCCAATCCCAGTGTCTCTGGATAGTCACGTGACCCGTAAAACCGTCATGTGACTCCAAACCAGGTACTCCTTGGGCAGCCACATGACTCACAAATCCATAACGTAACCCGTAAACAAGGAAGTCCCTTGTGTGGTCACGTGACATGCTAACCAGTCACGTGACCCCGAAACTTAGAAATCTGTAGGGCTGTCATGTGACCCGCAACCTCGTCACATGACTCACCAGCCTATAGGTGGGCCCCAATCCGGAAGTACTTGGGGAGTCATGTGACACGCAAACAGGGAAGTCAGCGGGCAGCCACATGACGCGTAAGTCTGTCACATGACAGGCCAACCTGTCACGTGACCCCAGAACCCAGAATCTGCAGGCTTCTCACGTGATCTGCAAACAATCATGTGACACACAACACCCGAAAGTCCCTCCGGGCATCACGTGATTCGCAAGACTGATTCCCAAACCCATCATCAGCCAGCGGGGTGCAGTGCTTCATAGGGCCGCGAGAGGCAGACACTCAGAACAGTGTGAGGACTCCTCCAAGAGCAGCTGGCTGGGGTGCAGTGCTCAAATAAGTCCGCTAGAGGGAGACGCTCAGAACAGGGAGAGGGGGCTCCTCCAATGTGCACCTGTAAAGGATCCAGTGGCTGAAGTATGACTATAGTCCGATATTTTGCACCAGCTGAAGTTAAGGCGATCACCCCTTTCTAGAGGGAGCAATGACGAGGAGTGCCTGAGAGCACTTTCAACAAAACGCTTAGAAATATCATGAATAAAACAAGAATATAGTTTGGGTTGCCCCATATGGGGGGGCTGTGCGTTTTCCGAACAATGTTGCAAAATTCACATGAGGCAAAACAAACAAAAAAACACCCCATGAAAATAAAATAAAATTAAATAAATCAACTCCCACATGAAAAAAATTGCACTGAATTTAACTCTCTGGGTCCCAGATTCTAATTGCTCTTTCAGCGGTCGAGAGACCCCCAGATGCTCCCATCGGCTAGGGTGGGAAAACAGGCAGGATGAAGAGGAGGTCCATAGACTTGTTCCTTTGCACCCTGCATCATCCCTGCCATGAGCAAGGCAGGTGAACGACAGTGCTTTCTCCTGGGATGGAGCACAGGGCCAGTACCGACAGAGGAAGACAGGGGATACATGATTTACTAATAGAACTCATTAAAGGAAGCTGGCCACTGGGGGTCCAACTTGCCGTTCCTTGCAGGGAAAAGCAGGGGTTGATGGCAGGAAGAAGAACATAAAGACCCCCTAAAGCTCTTTGCTGGGAGGCGTGTTGCTGGGTTCTTTGGCAGTTGTGAGTTTAAGCCAACAGAAGCAAGAGGGAGACACGTGTGTGGAGTCTCCTTGGGCCATCACTTTCATGACTTGCTGAGCAAATCCGATGAGTTTACCATCATTAGGAATATCTGAACCTTCCACACCGGATGCCTGAGGAGAAAATAAAATGAAAAGCTCTAAGTATTTATTGGCAGAAATATAGCCATTAAGACTATTGTGGAGACCCATGGGAAGGAGGGTAGTGGGCAACAGGGCCTTGGGACACTAACAGGAGTTAGATGAGTCTCTTCCCAAAAAACAGGGCTCAGGTTTAAGGTAGCATCACACAAATGGCTAACTTTCTCTATGAATTCCAATAGTCACGAGGCCAGGATAGCTGATTTACTTGGGGACCACGTGGAATGCCAGTATTAAACCCGGGCCTGTCCTACGTTGGCCGTGTGCAAGGCAAATACCGAACTGTTGTGCTATACCTCATTTGTTTATTGGTTTATTTATATCCTGGCTCTGCACTCAGAAATCACTCCTGGCAGGCTCGGGGGACCATATGGAATGCAGGGAATCAAACCTGAGTTCGTCCAGGATTAGCCACGTGCAAGGCCAGGCCCTACCACTGTGCTAACACTCTGAACCCTCTTTACTCTTTTTCTTTTTTTGATTTTGGGTCACACCTGGCTCTATGCTCAGAAACGCTCCTGGCAGGATCAGGATATAGGATGCCGGGGTTTGAACCACCATCCTTCTGCGTCTAAGGCGAATGCCTTACTGCTGTGCTATCTCTCTGGCCCCTATTTACTCATTAAAAATTTTTTTGTCGGGCTCAGAGAGATAGCACAGCTTGTGGAAATACTTTATATAGTTTGAATATAAATATTTTATCCAGATATGCTTTGCCATTTTTCTTCCCTAACCTGTAGCTAGCTTGTGTTTGCATTATCTTTGAATGAATTCTACACTTCAACGTCAGTTGATGTATTTTGTTTGTTTCTTTCTTAGGTGTCAACCAGCAGTATTCTAGCTGTTCGTGGCTTGTACTCAGGAGTGACCCCTGGCGGGGCTCAGGGAACCGTGTGTTAACCAAATTATTCTTTGGCTTGTCCTTTACGTGTGTGTATACAGAAATTCATTTCTTTTGTTCTGGGGCCACAACCGGCAATACTCAGAGGTTAATCCTGACTCTTTTTATAGGAAAACGCTGGCTGTGCTCATGTGAGATGCTGGAGATGAATCTGGGCCAGCCACATATAAGTGCTGTATTGGCTGTATTATTTCTTCAGCCCCTCATAATAAAAAAATTTTTTTTTGGTTTTTGGGCCACACCTGGCGGTGCTCAGGGGTTATTCCTGGCTCTGAACTCAGAAATAGCTCCTGGCAGGCTCGAGGAACCATATGGAATGCCAGTTTTTGAACCACAGGCCTTCTGCATGCAAGGCAAGTGCCTTACCTCCATGCAATCTATCAGGCCCCCTTTGACTTTTTATGAGGGAGGGGACCCATACTCAGCAGTGCCAGAGCTGCTACTGGCTCCCATGGAATGCTGAGGGGGCATTTGCAGTGCATGAACAAACCTAGGGATTCTGCACATTTCTTTCTTTATTATTTTTTGGTGATGGCGGTTTTGTTTTGGGGTTACATCCTGTGATACTCAGGGTTACTCTTGGCCATGCTCCGGTGACAATATAGTGTGCCAGGAGATGAAACCAGATCAGCCATATGCAAGGTAAATTCCATATCATCTGTGTCCCACACATTCTTACTAAACTAGATGTGGTGTCTCCCCTGAAACCAAGGGATTCTCATTTTCGTTTCAGAAATGTGGAAGTGGGGGACAGAGAGATCGCATGGAGGTAAGGCGTTTGCCTTGCATGCAGAAGGATGGAAGTTCGAATCCCAGCATAACATTTGGTCACCTGAGCGTGCCAGGAGCAATTTCTGAGTGTAGAGCCAGGAGTAACCCCTGAGCGCAGTAGGGTGTGAACCAAAAACCAAAAAAAATGTGGAAGTGAACCTGTTAGGTGACTCTAATGGGCTGCCATCAAAGGCCAGTTAGGGTGCCTGATCTCCTCAACCCCACTGTACTCAGCTCAGAAGGAAGCTTGCTCTGGGACATCCCAAATGCCATTAGAAAGCTCAGTGTGTATGGTCCATGAGGTCGTGTAGCGGGTTGCATGGGTTGAATCAGATTCAATCTCCAATTCGAACCCTGACATTCTATATGGTACCCCAAGCATTGCAGGGTGTGGTTCAAAAACCAGAATAAAATTAGAAACAAAGGGGGCCAGAGAGATAGCATGGAGGTTAGGCGTTTGCCTTTCATGCAGAAGGAAGGTGGTTAGAATCTCAGCATCCCATATGGTCCCCAGTGCCTGCCTGCCAGGGGCGATTTCTGAGCATAGAGCCAGGAGTAATCCCTGAGCGCTGCCAGGTTTGACCCAAAAACAAAAAAACAAAAACAAAAAAAATAGCTCGAGAGATGTTGCATTAAATAATTAACGATGGGGCTGGATGGCGGTGGATTTCTCTCCGTGCCATCCCAGTTCATGTGGCTCTGCAACCTTCATGCAGTCAGCAAGTCCCAGGCCCAGGTGAAATCACGCACTCACAGTTAGGCGTCAGGAAGCAACAACTTTATTCAAGCCCTAGCCACCACGTGTGTGTGGCCTATTCATAACCTTTCAAGCACAGCAATATTTTGCTAGCCCTGCATCTTATTTCCTGTTAGCCATCTTCCCTTTGGGCTCCATGCTGGTCAAAGACCAGAACACAGAAACCCAGAAGCCAGAGCGCACAGCAGCGCAAAAAGGGCAAGGAGCCAAAAGGGCCGAATTCCCTTGGTCCAAGCATTATCTAACATTTCCAAGACCCCTCCCAGGAATGGGAGGGTCTCACAGGTAAGGTTACAGCTACTATCCGGTTCCCAAGACCCCTCCCAGAAATGGGTGGGTCTCAGGGTCTCAAATAGGTACACCCACAGAGAGATAGCACAGTGGTGTTTGCCTTGCAAGCAGCCTATCCAGGACCTAAGGTGGTTGGTTCCAATCCCTGTGTCCCATATGGTCCCCTGAGCCTGCCAGGGGCGAATACTGAGTATTGAGCCAGAAGTAACCACTGAGCGCTCCTGGGTGTGACCCCCAATGAAAAACAAAAAAAGGAGAATGAGGGGCCAGAGGGATAGAGTGAGCAGGGTGTTTGCCTTAAACATGGCTGACCAGTGTCAATCCAACACCTCAGATAGTCCCCTGAGCCCTGTCAGGAGTGATTCCTAAGCCTTGTACCTCCAGTTTGTAACATACACGCACACAACAGAACTGACATGATTTGCTAAGAGTTTAGATGAGAAGCAGATAAGAAGCCATGACTTTTGGGGCTAGAGCAATAGCACAGCGGTAGGGCATTTGCCTTGCACACGCCAACCCCTGACGAACCCCTGTTCGATTCCCAGCATCCCATGTGGTTCCCCAATCCAGGAGCGATTTCTGAGTGCAGTCGGGAGTAACCACTCAGTGTCACTGAGTGTGGCCCCAAAACTAAATAACCGGGGCCGGAGAGATAGCATAAAGGTAAAGCGTTTGCCTTTCATGCAGGAGGTCATCTGTTCGAATCCCGGCGTCCCATATGGTCCCCCGTGCCTGCCAGGAGCAATTTCTGAGCCTGGAGACAGGAATAACCCCTGAGCACTGCCTGGTGTGACCCAAAAAAAAAAAAAAAACTAAATAACCAAGGGAAAGAGACAAATAATAAATTGAAAACTAAAAAATCTACAAAACCTATAATTTTATAAATTTAGGGGGTTTTGTTTGTTTTTTTTTTTTCGTTTGCCTTGCACTTGGCCAACTCAACTGCTGTTGAGAAAGTTCTGTGGCCTCGTGATCTGTGTGCAGGCACGAACCATTCCTGGAACAGTCCGTGTTGTCTTGTATTGATTAACAATTTACTTTTTGGTTTCACCCCAAACAAAGGAAGTTGGGCCTGCTGTGGTGCCTCTCTGCCCTAGTGCAAACTCCAGAAAGTGACTTAATTTCTACGTCCCAGTGTTCCCTGGTCCAGAGACCCTCTGGACAGCAGCAAGGCAGCTTCTTTCAGCTCCATTTCCAAAGCCTATAGGATGCTACCAATTTTCTTTCCTTTCCTGGGTGGCTCCTGACCTCCTTCATGGGAAGGGTGGACTTATTTGGAAGCTGACAGGCCCAGAATGAAGCAAACACCTTGCAGAACCCTGCTCCACTCCGCTCTCCCCTTTCCTAGGGGTGAGGTCCTCTGCTCTTAGGTGGCATCTCACACTTCCTTTCCTCCACTCTGAGCTCCCAGGTGACCCTGAGCTCTCACAGCTGTGGGGTTTATACATTGACTGTTGTGCCCAGCTCTATGCTCACTGAGCTGTCTCCCACGACAGATGGCTCCCTTTATTATTATTTTTTAGTTCTGTTTTGGTTTGGGACCACAGTGAAGCTCAGGACTTATTCCTGGCTTTGGACTTAGGGACGACTCAGAGGGACTCAGAGGACCTTATGGGATGCCAATGTCAAGCCTAGGTTCCAGCCCCTGACCTGTTGGCTTCTCTCTGATCTCTTCTGGAAAATTTCTAGACAGTCTCCCCATCATCCCTCAAGAATTCCAATTTGTGGGCCGGAGAGATAGCATGGAGGTAGGGTATTTGCATTGCATGCAAAAAGATGGTGGTTCAAATCCTAGCACCCCATATGGTCCCGTCAAGTGTACCAGGAGCAATTTCTGAGCATTGATCCAGGGGAGACCCCTGAGTGCTGCCGGTGTCACCCAAGAACCAAAATAAATTCCAATTGGTATGGGGCTGTAGAGATAGTACAGTGGTGGTAGGGCGTTTGCCTTGCATGCGGCCAACCTGGGATGGACCAGGGTTCAATTCCTAGCATCCTGTATGGTCCCCTGAGCCTGCCAGGAGCAATTTCTGAATGCAGGTAGCAGAACCCCTGAGCGCTGCTGGGTGTGGTCCCCCCAATAAAGAATTTCATTTTGTGGGGGCAGAATGATAGTACAGCAAGAACGGCACACACACACACACACACACACACACACAGACACACGCTGACTAGGGTTCTATCTCCATCACCATCACATGGTTCCCCAAGCCAGCCAGGAGTAATTCCTGAGCACAGACTAACCATTGAACACTGCCGGTTCTGACACCATCCCCCTAAAAAATTCCATCTCAGAGAGGCAGATTTTCTCTGGCAGTTTCCCTCCCCCAGCTGAGAAGTTTGTTCCCACATCTGAGCTGTCAGCGCCATGCCTGTCAAACCAGAGGGTAGGCATGGTCCAGATGTGTCCACTGCCATGGAAACGGCCAGCTTCCCTGGAGGAAGTGGGTAAGTCACCAAGTCTGGGGCCAGAGAACAGATGCAGACATAATCCCTGTGCACAGAACCTGGAATAACGGTAGAGCACTGCTGGGTATGGCTCAACCCTTCCTACCCTCCCTGCAAGAGCCACAAAATCTGGCCTGGGCCTCTGATTCTTCTTGTCTATGCCACAAGAATTGCTGCAATGGGGGCTAGACCGATAGCACAGCAGGTAGGGATTTTGCCTTGCACATGGCTGACCCAGTTTTGATCCCCAGCATCGTTTATTTTCCTCCCCAAGTCTGCCAGGAGTAATTTCTGAGTGCAGAACCAAGAGTAACCTCTAAGTGCCACTGAGCATGACCAAATAAACAAAACAAAATAGAACAAAAAACAATTCCCAAAGAGTTTCTCTCTCTGTCTCTGTGTTCTCGTTTTGTTTTTTGGGGCCATATTCTTCATGCATAGGGGTGACTCATGACTCTGCACTCAGAAATTACTCCTGGTGGGTTCAGGGAAACTTATGGGATGCCTGGGATCAAACCTGGGTAGGCCATGTGCAAAGCATGCTGGCTCTCGTTCTCTCTCTTTATCTCTCTTTTGTTCTTTTTTTGGGGGGCCCCACACTGGCAGCACTTAGGGGTTACTCCTGAGCTCTGAAACCATGCCTGATGGGGCCAGAGTGATTACACAACAGCAGGGCATTATTTTGTGCTTTTTGGGTCACACCCGGCAGTGCTCAAGGGTTACTCTTGGATCCATACTCAGAAATTGCTCCTGGCAGGTACGGGGGACCATATGGGATGCCAGGATTCGAACCGATGACCTTCTGCATGAAAGGCAAATGCCTTATGTCCATGCTATCTCTCCGGCGCCAGCAGCAGGGCCTTTGTCTTGCCTGAGGCTGGCCCGGAATGGACCCAGCTTTGATCTCCCGCATCCTATATGGTCTCCCAAGCCTGCCACGAGTGATTTCAGAGCACAGAGCCAGGAGTAACCCCTGAGCACTGCTGCGTGTGGCCAAAAAAAAAAAAAGAAAGAAAGAAAGAAAGAAAGAAAGAATTTACTTCTGGGACCATAGGGTATGCTGGAGATGAAACCCATGTTGACTGTGTGCAAAGCAAATGTCTTACCTGCTGTGCTATTGCTCCAACTCTTCTTTTTGTCTTTTAAAATGTTTTATTGGGGAGAGCATAACGACAGTGCAACAGTAGGACGTTTGCCTTGCAAGGGGCCAAGCCAGGACCAATGGAGGTTCGAATCCCGGCATCCCGTATGGTCTCCCGAACCTGCCTGGAGTGATTTCTAAACACAGTGCTAAAAGTAACCCCTGAGCGCTGCTGGGTGCCCCTCAAAAAAAAGTCCCTCATCTGCCCTTCACTCAGTGTCTCTAAATGAAAATATTTCCCCTTTTGCATCACCACTCCCTTCTTCTTTCACAGATAAATAATATAATATGCTCTCTTTACTACATGCGCATCATTAGTATTGACATGTATAAGACGTGTTTTTTTTGTATAGGTTTGGTGGTGTAGGTCACAGATTTGCAAGGGATTGAGTTCAGGTTTCAGATTGTCAAGGTGTATGTTTGTGGGGGCCAGAGAGCTAGTACAGTGGTTTAAGTCTTTCTCTTTTATACAGCCTACCTTGATGGGATTTCTGAGCACTGCCAAGAGTGAACTCTGTGCACAGAGCTGGGAGAAGTCCTGAGCACTGATGGATGTGCCCCTCAAAGACACACACACACAAACACAAATTTAATATGCTTTGGTCTGGAGAAAGAGTTCAAGAGGCTACTGCAGGTTCTGCCTGCAAGATGCTCAGGTTCCATCCCCTCACTCCAAGGTTCTCCCAAGCACTGCCAGAGGCCATCCTTCATCACCAGGCATGGCCCCCAAATCAAAATCAAATAAAGTAGAATACATAGGTTGGAGCAGCAGTAGAGTGGACAAAGCATTTGGCTGCATGTGGCTAACCAGGGTTTGGTCCCCAGCAACACATATCATCCCCCAAGTGCAGCTAGGTGTGATCTCTGAGCACAGAAAAGGAAGCCCTAAACACCACTAGATGTGGCCCCAAAGCAAAAAAAATAAACAACTGATTTTCCAATTAGATGCACCTGTGTGTGTGTGTGTTCCCATATTTGCTTTTCTGGTGTCATCTGACATTCTCTACCCCTGATCATTTCCCGGTGCTGTTCCTGAGTCCACAGGTTGTCCTTGGTATCTGTAGAACAGTTCTCCATGTGTCAAGAAGGTCAGCACTGATAGCATATCTGTCTTACAGAGTTCAGGGGCCACCAAGGGGGCCTGCACCCAGAAATTCTCCAGGCCTCTTGATGGTCCTTTTCTTTCCTTCCTGGAAACCAGCCCAGCGTAACGATTGCCTCTGGTCTGGACTATTTCTAGCTTAACCCCAGCAGCTCCCCAGGTCTTCTGTGTCTTTCTAGACCCTGAAATTTTGGAACGTTCTATTTTAATAAAACTTTCTGTTTTATTTCCTCACCGGCTCAAGAATGCCCCTCGGGTCCGGAGAGATAGCATGGAGGTAAGGCGTTTGCCTTTCATGCAGAAGGAAGTGGTTCAAATACCGGCATCCCATATGGTCCCCTGTGACTGCCAGGGGCGATTTCTGAGCATAGAGCCAGGAGTAACCCCTGAGCATTGCCGGGTGTGAACCAAAAAAAAATTTAGAACAGGTTTAGATTTACAGGATTATTGTGAAGCTAATAGACAGCCAGCACACAGTACACAGTCCCCTTTAATTTAATGGGGTGTATTTCTCACAATGAATGAACCAGCAATGTTACAATTTTAGTAAGAAAATACAAAGCTCTATTCAGTATTCTGCAGTCTTAATGTTTGTTTTTTTCCTTCCTGTTCCTGCGTCCTGGCTCCTTTTATTTTGTGACAATTTTCTAGATTCCTTGTTCTTCTGATTTTGACAGCTGTGTGGATTACAAGTTAGATCTTTTCTAGTTTTTTGCATCATTGGATGGGTGTGGAAGGATGTATTTGGGCAGGAAGCCACTGTCCTCCTGGCACACCCCAGCTCCATGTGAATGATGTACATCACTTTTTTTCAGGAAACTGGGTTACTCTTGGTTCTGGAGACAGCTCAGTGAAGTGCTGATCATGAAAACAGGAGAGCTGAGTATATCTCTGGCATTGAAAGCAAAACCAAATAAGCAAATCTTGATCAGTGGCTTGAGGTAATTTTCATTAATTTCTTATTTTCTGTTACACACACTGATCTTTTTTCCCTATTTTTCCTATTGGCCTCAGCCATACATTTTCTTAAACATCTGGCAGAACTTGTCCATTGCTAATTTATTTTTGTTTTGTGGGATACACACAAAAATGCTCAAGATTTCCTCTTAGGTCTGCATGTAGTGCAGCCCTTTGAGCTATAATTTAAAAGTTTGGCTTTCATTGTGATCTCTTTCGTGATTTCTGAACTATTTCCACTTTTTTCATTTAAATGAAACAGGCCACAAAAGGAGGGGGAACAGAAGTAGGGCAGACAGATTATTTGCCCTGTACCCATCCGACCTTGAATAGATCCATGGACCCTCATTACAGTCCCCTGGGTACTGCCAGGAGTGTTCCCTGAGCACAAAGTCAGGAGTAAGCCCTGAGCACCATTGGGTGTGGGCAAAAAAATAAAAGATTGGGGAGCCACACATCTTATCAATTCTTTCCAAGTTGGCCTGATGTTTCAACTTAATCTTTTTTTTTTTTTTTTTTTGGTTTTTGGGTCACACCCTGTGACGCTCAGGAGTTACTCCTGGCTATGCGCTCAGAAGTTGCTCCTGGCTTCTTGGGGGACCATATGGGACGCCGGGGGATCGAACCGCGGCCCGTCCTAGGCTAGCGCAGGCAAGGCAGGCACCTTACCTCCAGTGCCACCGCCCGGCCCCTCAACTTAATCTTAATCAAAAGCATAGCAAGGGGTGGGGCCAGAGAGATAGCATGCAGGTAAGGCATTTGCCTTGCATGCAGAAGGTCGGTGGTTCAAATCCCGGCATCCCATATGGTCCCCTGAGCCTGCCAGGACCCATTTCTGAGCATAGAGTCAGGAGTAGCCCCTGAGCACTGCTGGGTGTAATAATAATAATATTATTAATAATAATAAGGGGCTTGAGAGATAGCACAGTGGTAGGGCGTTTGTTTGCCTTGTAAGTGCTGACCCAGGTCCAATGGTGGTTTGAAAACCGGCATCCCAAATGATCCCCTGTGTTTTCCAGGAGCGATTTATGAGCAGAGATCCAGGAGTAACCCCTGAGTGCCACTGGTTTGGCCCAAAAGCCAAAGAGAAAACAAACAATCAAAACAAAACAAAATATAGCAAGGGGCTGAAGAGGTGGTACAGGGGTTAGGCACTTGACTTGTTTGCTTTTAAATCTCAGTCATCATCTGGAGGCTCCTGTGAATGTCTAGAATGGTGGGCTCAAAGGACTATATGGGCTGCTGGGGATCGAAGCCCAGTCAGCTGCATGCAAGGCAAGCTCTTACTGGCTGTGCTATCACTTAGACCCAAAAACCATATTTTGAAGAGTTTATCTTTACTCCATTTCATGTATCATTCTTTTCTGTCAAACTTAATTGACTAATAGTTTTGAGGTTTTATCTTGGAGTCCTTGATTCTAACCTACTGGTCAGAATTCACTGGTATTACAGTACATGTTGCTTTTTTGGTATGGTTTATTTTGGGGGTCACATCTGACAATGCTCAGGAATTACTCCTGGCAAAGCTTGGGGTACTATGCAAAATGTCACAGATTGAACCTGAGTCAGGCAAGACTGAATTATAATTCTTTTTTTTTTTTGCCAGGAGTAACCTCTGAGCACCATCAGGTGTGGCCCAAAACACCAAAATAAAAAAAGCTTTGATTATAAAATGTGGTGTTGCAATTTTATGAGTATATTGAGCTCTCAATCTATAATTTTGAGTCTATGAAATATATATTATGTCATGCAATATTATTTTTACAGACAAATTGGCTTTATTCATGGACACGGGGCGATTATTATTTTCATTAAAAATGTTTGGTGTTTTTGCCACACCCAGTTATACTCAGGGCTTACACAGATATCCTCCAGAGAGGACTCAGGTTTGGGAAACCATATGACAGGGATAAACCATGAGGAGTCTGCGAGTCACGTGACAAGATTGCAAGTCACGTGATCACCGCCGGGACTTTCAGGTTTGCCAATCATGTGATAGGTTTGCCTGTCACCTGAATCCCACAGGGACTTCTGGGTTTGTGTGTCACATGACGGGATTGGGAGTCATGTACTGGGTTTATAGATCACGTGACAGTCTTGCGAGTCACATGATGCCCACAAACCCATCATATGTGATGCTACCTTTAACCTGAGCCCTGTTTTTTGGGAAGAGACTCATCTAACTCCTGTTAGTGTCCAAGGCCCTGTTGCCCAATACCCTCCTTCCCATTGGTCCCCACAATAGCCTTTATAGCTATATTTCTGTCAATAAATACTTAGAGCTTTTCATTTTGTTTTCTCCTCAGTCGTCTGGTGTGGAAGATTCAGATATTCCTAATGATGGTAAACTCATCGGATTCGCTCAGCTCAGTATCAGCTAAAACACAACTCTGAAAGAGGTGGCTCAAGGAGACTCCACACACGTGTCTCTCTCTTGCTTCTGTTGGCTTAAACCCACAACTGCCAAAGAACCCAGCAACAAGCCTCCCAGCAAAGAGCTTTAGGGGGGTCTTTCTTTATGTTCTTCTTCCTGCCATCAACCCCTGTTTTTTCCCTGCAAGGAACGGTAAGTTGGACCCCCAGTGGCCAGCTTCCTTTAATGAGTTCCGTTAGTAAATCATGTATCCTCTGTCTTTCTCTGTTGGTACTGGCCCTGTGCTCCATCCCAGGAGAAAGCACTGTCGTTCACCTGTCTTGCTCATGGCAAGAATAATGCAGAGTGCAAAGGGGTAAGTCTATGGACCTCCTCTTCTTCCTGCCTGTTTTCCCACCCTAGCCAATGGGAGCATCTGGAGGTGTCTCGACCGCTGAAAGAGCAATTAGAATCTGGGACCCAGAGAGTTAATTTTAGTGCAATTTTTTTCATGCAGGCGGTGATTTATTTAATTTTATTTTATTTTCATGGGGTGTTGTTTGTTTGTTTTGCCTCATGTGAATTCTAGCAACATTGTTAGGAAAAAGCACAGCCCCATATAGGTGCAACCCAATCTATATTCTTGTTTTATTCATGATATTTCTAAGCATTTTGCTGAAGCTGCTCTCAGGCACCCCTCGTCATTGCTTCCTCTAGAAAGGGGTGCTCTCCTTAACTTCAGCTGGTGCAAAATATCGAACTATAGTCATACTTCAGCCACTGGATCCTTTACAGGTGCACATTGGAGGAGCCCCCTCTCCCTGATCTGGGTGTCTCCCTCTAGCGGCCTTATTAAGTACTGCACCCAGGCAGCAGCTCTTGGAGGACCCCCCACCCTGTTCTCAGTGTCTCCATCTAGCGGTCCTATTAAGAACTGCACCCAGCCAACTGCTCTTGGAGGATCATCTCTCCGTGTTCTCAGTGTCTCTCTCTAGCGGTCTTACTAAGCACTGCACACCAAACAGCTGTTCTTGGAGGACCCCCTTTCCCTGTTCTCAGTGTCTCCCTCTAGCGGTCTTATTAAGCACTGCACCCCAGCCAGCTGCTCTTGAGGACCCCATTCCCTGTTCTCAGTCTCTCCTCTAGCAGTCTTGTTAACACTGCACCCAGCCAGTTGCTCTTGGAGTACCCCTTGCCTCAGTTTCTCCCTGTAGCGGGCTTATTAAGCACTGCACCACAGCCGGCGGCTCTTGAGAACCCCATTCAGTGTTCTCAGTGTCTCCCTCTAGCGGTCTTATTAAAGCACTGCACCCGGTTCACTCTGAGGACGTCAAGGGAAACTTCTCCAGCCTGTGCCTGTCTACCTGTGTTTCTGAATCCCTGAAGGTCTCCTCAGAGGCCTAAGGAGCGCACCCCAAAAAAACTTCATTTTGGGGCCGGGAAGGTGGCGCTAGAGATAAGGTGTTTGCCTTACAAGCGCTAGCCAAGGAACGAACCGCGGTTCGATCTCCCCGGCGTCCCATATGGTCCCCCCAAGCCAGGGCGGTTTCTGAGCACATTGCCAGGAGTAACCCCTGAGCGTCAAACGGGTGTGGCCCAAAAACAAAAAAAAACAAAACAAAAAACAACTTCATTTTGAAGCTGCCCAGTAAGTACATTCTTTTTTTGTTTTTTGTTTTTTCGGGCCACACCCGTTTGATGCTCAGGGATTACTCCTGGCTAAGTGCTCAGAAATTGCCCCTGGCTTGGGGGGACCATATGGGACGCCGAAGGATCGAACCGTGGTAGCGGTCCTTTCTTGGCTAGCGCTTGCAAGGCAGACACCTTACCTCTAGCGGCACCTCACCGGCCCCCAGTAAGTACATTCAGGCTGTGGGGGTCGCCATCCAATATATTGCTGAACTCTCTGGCCTGTGGAGGCTCCGCCCTGCTGTGCCTTTGTTCACTCTAAGGACTGTCAACTAGAGGCAGCAGAAGATCACAGCCTCTAAGCGAAGCAGCGCGGCTGCACACTCTTTCTAACCAATGAACCCCACCACAACACGCAGGAAAAACCACACTACAAGCGTGACAATGGGGAAACTTCTCAGGCAAACACCATTTACAGAAAATGAAGATGAAAGCTCAGATGAGCTAATAAATTCCAACCACATGATTAACCTCTCAGATAAGGAGTTTAGAATAGACATATGGAAGATGCTTGTAGAATTCAAAAAAAGCATAGATGGATCTGAACAGAACACAAAGACAGAAATCAGAAAACTCCAAACTGAAAAACACGGTTGCTCAACTGAAAACCTCAATGGATAGTCTTGCCAACAGGGTATCAGCAGCTGAGGAGAGAATCGGAGTACTGGAAGATGTGATGCAGAAAAACTCAACACAACAGAAGAAATTGGAAAAGAACCTTAAACAAACAGGCAATGGAAAAAGTACTCAAGAAACTCGAAAGATGAAAATAAAAGTCTTTGATAAACTCAACAGAAACAACATAAGAATCATTGGAGTTCCAGAAACCTAGGAAGGAGATCTCCAGGAAGAATCAAGTGTCAAAGAGATACTCCCAGAGTTAAAGACTACATGCAATCAAATCCTGCATGCCTGAAGACTACCAGCTAAAAGAGACCCAAAGAAAAACACCCCAAGACACATCCTCGTTACAATGACAAATCCATAGATAGAGATAGAATACTGAACGCAGCAAGATCAAAAAGGGAAATTACATTCAAAGGGGGATCCCTAAGACTTACAGCAGATATGTCACAAGAAACTCTCAAGGCCAGAAGACAATGGTGGGATATTGTGACAAGACTGAATGAAATGAATGCCTCACTGAGAATACTGCACCCAGCTCGACTCACGTTCAGGTTTGAAGGAAGAATACATACCTTCATGGATAAACAACAGCTCAGAAACTTCACAGATGATAAATCAGCCTTAAAGGAAAAACTGACAGGTATACTTAAGACAAGAGAGACCAACAAACACAACAAACTTATCTACAAACATGACACTAAATCCTAAGACAATCATCTCCCTCAATGTCAATGGACTAAATTCACCAATTAAAAGACAGAGTGGCAAAATGGGTCAAAAAGATGAATCCAACCTTCTGCTGCCTGCAAGAAACACATTTGGGGCCGGGCGGTGGTGCTAGAGTTAAGGTACCTGCCTTGCCTGTGCTAGCCTTGGACGGACCATGGTTCGATCCCCTGGTGTCCCATATGGTCCCCCAAGCCAGGAGCAACTTCTGAGCACATAGCCAGGAGTAAACCCTGAGCGTTACCAGGTGTGGCCCAAAAACAAAAAAAAAAAAAAAAAAAAAAACCAATAGTATCCAATCCTTGGCACCACATGGTCTCCATAGCACAAAGCCAGAATAGCCCCAAGGCCTGGAGAATAGCACAGCAGCAGGCTGTTTGCTTAGCTGGCAGTTGACTCTTTGGCATATGGTCCCACTAGCCTGTCAGGAGTTATTCCTCAGAAGTAACCCCTGAGCACTGCCAGGTGTGGCCCCAAAACAGAACAAAATGAAAACAGGGGCCGGGAAGGTGGCGCTAGAGGTAAGGTGTCTGCCTTGCAAGCGCTAGCCAAGGAACGGACCACGGTTCGATCCCCCGGCATCCCATATGGTCCCCCCAAGCCAGGGGTGATTTCTGAGCGCATAGCCAGGAGTAACCCCTGAGCATCAAACGGGTGTGGCCCAAAAACCAAAAAAAAAAATGAAAACAGAATAACCCCAGTAGTGCCACAAACACATACACACACACCATATATACATACAAGGTGAAGCCAGAGAAATAGCATGAAGGTAAGAGGTTTGCCTTTCACGGAGAATGACGGTGGTTCGAATCCCAGCATCCCATATGGTCCCCCAAGCCTACCAGGAGCAATTTCTGAGCGTAGAGCCAGGAGAAACCCGAGTTCTGCTGGGTGTGACCCAAACAAACAAACAAACAAATAATATATATATATGTATATACATACAAGGCTTTCAAGGACACTGGGATGAAGATAGTCCTTGTTCCCAGTGTCCTCCTTTCCCTTTGTGTCTCACATTGTGTCTCTAAGAACTTGACTTGGGACTGATCGCTGACCTCCATAAAAAAGCCATCTGTGAGGTTTGGAGATGGCTCAGTAGCAAAAACTTCCTGGGGTCAGGCTGCTGCGGATTTGATGCCCAGAGCTACTCACATCATCTCAACCTGTGACTGCCACTCTGGGCCACCGAGATACAACTGCGATAGGTAGTGGCACATACTGAGCGTTTGCATACTCCGCAGCTCCTTTTTTTTTTTTTTGGGCCACACCCGTTTCACGCTCAGGGGTTACTCCTGGCAATGTGCTCAAAAATCGCCCCTGGCTTGGGGGGACGATATGGGACGCCGGGGTATCGAACCGCGGTCGTTCCTTGGCTAGCGCTTGTAAGGCAGATACCTTACCTCTAGCGCCACCTTCCCGGCCCCACTCCGCAGCTTCTTAAGCACAGTGCCCCACCAGCATAACCCAGGCAACTCCCGTCTTCTGTTTTTTATTTTTTTAGCCACACCCAGTGGTGCTCAGAGGTTACTCCTGGCTCTGTGCTCTGAAATCACGCCTGTCAGGTTCGGGAGAACCTGATATGGGATGCTGGAGATCAAACCTGGGTGCATCCTGGGTCAGCTGCAGGCAAGGCAAACGCCCTGCCTCTGATATATCACTCCAGTCCCATCAGGAGTGATTTCAAAGCTCAGGAGTAACCCCTGAGTGCTGCCGAATGTGGCCCCACTCCCCCCCAACAAAGAATGGAAGAGAGGGAGAGAGAGAAAACACGAGATTGAATATGCCTTGCACATGGCCTACCCAGGTTTCATCTCAGGTATCTGATAAGAATCCCTGAACCCACCAGGAGTAATTCCTCAGTGCAGAGTTATGAGTAACACCTAAGCACTGAAGAATGTGGCCCCGCCAAAAGCAAAAAGAGAAAAGAGAGATAGAAAGAGAGAAACTCTGACAATTCTTTTTTGTTTTATTTTGTTTTATTTTGTCATACTCAGTGGCTCTTAGGAGTTACTCTTGGTTCTACACTCAGAAGTAACTCCTGGCAGGCTTGGAGGGAATATATAGGATGCTGGGGATCAAAACTGGGTCAGCCATGTGCAAGGCAAAATCCCTAGCTGCTGTGCTATCGGTCTAGCCCCCATTGCAGCAATTCCTGTGGCATACACAAGAAGAATCAGAGGCCCAGGTCAGATTTTTTGGCTCTTGCGGGGAGGGCAGGAAGGGTTGAGACATACCCAAAGTGCTCTGAGTTTATTCCAGGTTCTGTGCTCAGGGATTATGTCTGCATCTATTCTCTGGCCCAGACTTGGTGACTTACCCACTTCCTCCAGGGAAGCTGGCTCTTTCCATGGGAGTGGACACACCTGGACCATGCCTGCACTCTGGTTTGACAGTCATGGCCTGTACAACTCAGATGTGGGAACAGTCTTCTCAGCTCGGAGAGGGAAACTGCTAGAAATAAGCTGCCTTCCTGCGATGAAAATTTTTCTTTGGGGCCGCAGAGACAGCATGGAGCTAAGGCCTCCATTCTGCCTCTCATGCAGAATGTCGGTGGTTCAAATCCCGGCATCCCATATGGTCCACTGAGCCTACCAGGAGCGATTTCTGAGCATAGAGCTAGGAGTATCCCCTGAGCACTGCCAGGTGTGACACAAAAAGCAAAACAATTTTTTTTCTCTTGGGGAGGTCACACCCGGCAGAGTTCAAGGAATTACTCCTGGCTGGCTTGGGGACCATATATGATGGTGACAGCAATAGAATCCTGGTCAGCGCATGCACTGTTGTTTGTGTGCGCGCACGTGCACCTTTCTTGCTGTACTATAATTTTGCCCCCACAAAATGAAATTCTTTTTTTAGTTTTTGGACCACACCCAGCAGTGCTTGGTGGGTGTTACTACTGGTTCTGTGCTCTATACTCAGAAATCACTCCTGGTGGGGTTGGAGAGATGACGTGGAGGTAAGGCATTTGCCTTACTCCAGAATCAGGTACCACCCTAGGGTGGAGCACAATACCAGGCCACACCCTAAGGTAGGGCCCAATGCTTGATTAGGGTCGGATTAGTAACATAAAAACACCCTCAAGCTACACTGCCCCTTGTCCTAGCAGAATGCCTTCCTGCAGGTCTAGGCGGCGGGCATGGCCCTCTTCCCTGAGCGCCTTGACTTCTGCCAGCACCACAAGGATGAGGTGAGTCGGGGGCCCCCAAGCCTTGCCCTCTGTGTGTCCCCCCTGGCCTATGTGAGATGCCCGCTCCAGGCTCTCCAAGTTCTCTAGGCCCACTGGCTGGGCGTGAGGATGGTCCCCAAGGCTTGAAGCGCTCCTGGCCCTGCTTTCTGTGTGTGTGGTTCCTGTGTCCACGATCGATGTGCGTGCTTTCCCGGCCCATCACCCACGGGTGCATGCGCCTCCGGTCTGGCCCATGCCCCCAAGAGCTGGACTGCCCGCCCGTCCGCTCGCCACGTGGTGCCTTGTTGTGCGCCTTTACTGAGAAAGAATGAAGACAAACTCCCCTAGCCCTGGGAGCCAGCTCGGATGGTTTGAAAAAGCATTTTTCCCATGCCCCCTTTTTCCATGCCACTGGTTGGAGCTGGCTGACAGTTAACTAGTCCTCAAAACACAAAACCCAGGCTGTTGAGACAAACTTTTCCTTCTCCTAAATTGTACTTTGAAAAAAAATGAAGTGTGATTTGGACTTTAATCTAAAGTAGAGAAAGTTAGATGATGATGATGATTTAAGCTAGGACATAAATGATTATTTCAGGATCTTCCCTGGGGAGAAAGTGCTCTTTGGCAGGTTTTTCCCCAGAAGCCTTTTGCTCACTGGTTTCACCCCGGGTGGTACTGGGGTTGGGGTGATACTGGGGTTGGGGTGAAGGACCAGAGGGAATGCCTGGGGACCCTGCTAGTTTCAAATGCAGGTCTGTTGTGTGCAGGACAAGCACTTTTCCTGATGTCCCATGATCTCTCCAGCCCAGCCCGGGAAGTGTGTTCAGAATAAAGTCATTGCTTGCAAAAAAAAAAAAGGCCTCGCTTGTGGGAAGGAGCCGGAGGACTCTTGGAGGAAGTTGCTTGCCAGTCTGTCCTCCTTTATTGCTTCACTACTATGTGCTGCGAGACCTGCATCAATTGTTTTTCTTATTTTGGGGTCCTACCCGGTGACGCTCAGGGGTGCGTGTGCCCAACTGCCTCTTCTATCGCTGTAACCCCTTCCCACCTGAACTGATCCCATCTGAATGAATGATCAGATCTGCCCACACCTGGGATGGGTAGGGGATTTAAAAGACTGAGAGTTGGAGGTCAGGGAAAGCCTGGAAAACGAGGACAACAGTGGACGTCCTCGCCGCCGTGGGTGAGCCTGCTGAAGAGCTGGAAGGGAGATAGGGCTGTGTAGGCCATGTGGGGAGACCTGCATGCTGGGGACTGAGGTGGGCTGGCTGCGTCCTGGAAAGGCCTCGACTGCTCTGTGCATCTCTGCCATCACCCTGCCACCTTCGGGGTGGGCTCTCTGCCGGACCATAGGGGCTTCGGGACGGGCTGGGCCCAGAGCGGCCTCCCCTCTGTTCTGCACACCAACATGGGGAAACATGGTTTCTGTTAAGGCAGCGGGGGCCGTCTGGGATGCTGGGTTCAGCGCGGGATTCCTTAGTCAGCCACCTGGGTTGTCTGAGCAATATAGTCTTTCTGATTTTGGGTTTTGGGCAGTGACAGGAGCTACCAGCAGCAGGACCCGTGGCGGCGCCTGGTGGGATTGGGACAATTCATGGCGGAGAATGGACAATTTGCGGCGGAGCTGGGACAATTCGCGGAGGAGGTTGTACAATTCGTGGCAGCCAAAATTCGTGGAGCTGTTAGAGACAGAGACCACTCCCGTTCGCCTTTAAGGCCAAAAGCGCAGCAAAGGGCCCAAGGCGGTAAGTGGTCATTTGATTTTTGGCCACTCGGGTGCGCTCAGGGGTTCCTCCTGGTCCCTCACAGGTCACCCCTGGCCTGCTGCGGGAGGGGGGGGGAAGGTCCCTATGGGATGGCGGATTCAAACACCGTCCTTCTGCATGCAAGGCAAACGCCTTACTGCCAGGCTTTCTCTCCGGACCGCACAACAATTTCATAGGAGAGAAAGCCCCCTGGGTTTCTGGGAAAGTTTCTTTGCTTACTAGACTAGCTTGTCTTCCTTCCAGGGAATCGCGGAAGGGGACGAGGGCGAGGGCGAGGGAGAGGCTGGGGACGGGGCGCCTTGCCTCCAGTGCCTTTGAACCCCGCTCCTCCCTTGGACGTCGAAGCACCTTTGAATCCCGCTCCGCTCTTGAACCCCGAAGCCCCTTTGGAAATCGCTCCTCCCTTGAACCCCGCATCAGCCCCAAACTACCCTGCAGAGAAGAGCATAAGCCCGCCAGCCCCCTGCAACAATGGGGTAAGTAGCGGCCATTCCCTATTTGGCCACGCCTGGGGATGCTCAGGGGTTCCACCTGGTCTCTGCGCACAAATCGCACCTGGACTTCTGGGGGGGAACCTATGAGATGCCGGGATTCAAACACCGTCCTTCTGGCAAGGCAAACGCCTGCAGCCCGCTCTCCCTGGTTTTCTGAGGACAAGTGTTTTGTTTTGTTTTTGTTTTTGTTTTGGTTTTGGTTTTTGGGCTACACCCGGCAGTGCTCAGGGGTTACTCCTGGCTGTCTGCTCAGAAATAGCTCCTGGCAGGCACGGGGGACCCTATGGGACACCGGGGTTTGAACCAACCACCTTTGGTCCTGGATCGGCTGCTTGCAAGGCAAACGCCGCTGTGCTATCTCTCCGGCCCCGAGAACAATTTTCAATAGGAGAAAAGTCCCTTGGGTCTGGGGAGTCTTGACTAGCTTGTGCTGCTCGCTCCAGCTGGGTTTAACTGGAGGCAGTTTGGATCCCAGAGCCATCCATCCCTGCACTGGGAAGCACCCCATAAGCACTGCCAGGTGTGATGAATAGAAAAGATCAGGGGCCCAGAGATAGCACAGCAGGAGGACATTTGCATCACAAGCAGCTTCCTGAGCACTGGGCTAGGAGTTAAGCTGTAAACACAGCTGACTGTGTTTTCAAAGCCAATAACTCATTGATTGTTTTTACCCCTTAGGATGATGAAGATGATGAAGCCAGTGCCAAAGAAAAAGAGCCAAGTAGTGATGACAGTGACGATGCCTGATTAGACACACACACACACACACACACACAAACTCAACATGGAGGCCTCCTAGTACCTACCCTTGGGATGGTGAAGGTGATGAGGCAAATGCCAGAGAAACCAATTAGGGATGACAGCGACAACTCTTGATTTAATAGACACACTCTCTCTCTCACTCAGTCTCACTCACACACTCTCTTACTGTCACTCAGTCCTCCCAGTCCCTTTCAGTGCCAGTTCATAGTCTGTGTCCTTGTATTTGCGGCTACTAGCTGTCCTTCTCTTTTCAAAGGAAGCATCTTATTTTGGTGTTACTGTTTGTATTAAATCATGTGAAGTGCTGTGTACTTCTCCCTTTCTTAGGAGAAATGACTTATACTGTCCTTATCGTGGGGTATCATTTCGATTTAAGTGAATGTCTTAGGTCATAGTGAGATGCAACTGACCCTGGCCCAGATTCCATTTTGGCTTTCCCTCAGTGCACCCATGACCAGTCAGCATTCTGGACCTGCAAGCCAATTGCTAGTTTTTAAATTCTGCTTTCTTTTTTCTAAAATTTAGATTTGTGCTGTACTAGTTTCACAAATAAATCATTTGAAGCTCTAGCTATTTCTTGTTGTTTTATTTTTCCCTTTAAATTGCCTCATTATTCTAGTTTTAAATGACATTGATTTGTGATTTATGCAAAGAAATTAAGATACTGGTGCTCATACATAAGTTCTGCTATGAAAGGTCTATTTAGGGCCGGAGAAATAGCATGGAGGTAAGGCCTTTGCCTTGCATGCAGAAGGTTGGAGGTTCAAATCCCGGCATCTCATGTGGTCCCCGAGCCTGCCAGGAGCGATTTCTGAGCGTAGAGCCAGGAATGACCCCCAAGTGCTGCTGGGTGTGACCCAAAAATCAAAAAATGGGGGGCTTTTAAAATTATTATTGGGGGCTAGAGTTATAGTACAGTGGATAGCATGTTTGCCTTGCACACAGCCAACACAGGTTTGATCCCCAGTTTCCAGTACGGACCTCTGTATACCACCAGGAGTGCAAGCAAGAAGAAAACTCTGAACAGTGCTGGTTTAGCCCAGAAACAAAAAAATTATATTGGGCCAGAGCAATAAACAGGTATGGCACTTGCCTCGCATGTGCCTGACCTAGATTTGATCCCAGGCATGCCATATGGTCCCAGACGCCATCGGGAGTAAGTATGGACCACCCCCACACACACACACCTCTCAATTTTTTTTGTTTGGGGCCCACACCCTTTGTTTTGGGGCTATTCCTGCTTCTCATCAGTTGTGGGAGTGTGTTGTTCTTGGAGGTGCCAAGGGGCCATTAGTACTAGGGATCAAAACTCGGGGTTGGACAATACATTCTGCGCTTGGTTTGCATGCAGCAGTCCAGTTCCGAGCTCTGGTGCCAAAGCTCACTGACAGGTACGCATGACTCAGACAAAGAAAGGTTTTTCCATAGGTCAAGTTTAATAGGGAAAAGACAAAGTAGAGAAGCCACGAGTCTTACAGCCAACCACTAGGCCAGGGGAGGGAGGGAGGGAGGGAGGGAGGGAGGAGAGAGAGACAAAGGGGAGAGGGAGCGAGAGGGGGAAAGAGAGAGTGAGGGAGAGAAAGAGAGGGAGAGATGGAGAGAGAGGGAGAGAGGGAAAGGGGAGAGGGGAAATAGGGGGAGAGGGAGAGGGAGGGGGAGAAAGGGGGAAGAGGGGGAGAGAGGAGAGAGAGAGTGGAGGATAAGGCAAAGTGGGGGGTGGGGGGCAGTCAAAGAGGACCATAGGAAAGGGAAAGGCAGGAAGAACAACAGGGCAGCCAACCATTTTTCCAGTACTCTGGCAGCCAGCTTTCAGGAGTTTTACGGGTTAATCCTGGCTCTGAACTCAGAATTGCTCCAGGCTCGGGGGGGACCATCAGCAGGTGTGTCCCAAAAACCAAAAAGAGAAAAAGAAAAACTGGCAGGACAGAATAGTGATTCCAAACAGCTTCTGAGATTCCCTGGTTGGTGCTTGATGAAGCACCGTGACTAAGACTAAGAAAATAGTCCGAGGACTCAGAGTGGATAGCACAGTGGGGGGGAGTAAAGGAAGAAAGGATGGAAGGACGGAGGGATGGAGGAGCACGGAAGCAAGGAAGAAAAGGAAGGAGGGAGAAAGGAAAATCAAGCCAGGTTGTACATAAAATGCCAGGCCTGAATTTCAACTAACTGTGGATAAGGGGGCGCCGGATAAGAGGTGGCTCACTGACCCCAAGATTCTGCTCTAGAAGTTCCGACCCACCTCTAGAGGACAAAGCCTCAGCTGTCTAAGTTCTAGTGGCCCCCAGTAGGGGACCTCTGTTTCTCTGGCTAACACTGCATCCAAGGCCCCACCCCTTGCAGGCTGGAGGGAGGACAGCTGGAAGGACCTTCCCCTTGCATGTCCCTAGCCTGGATTGATTCCTGACACCCCAGATAGTCTCCCAAGCACCGAGCAGGGCAATGTGTAATTCCCCAAAATGAAAACGTGACGAACACATTTGATCCCCAGCACTGATTTTTGGGGGTTTTTTGGGTCACACCCTGCAGTGGTCAGGGATTACTCTTAGCTCTCCACTCAGAAATGGCTCTCACAGGCTCAGGGGACCATATGGGTGCCGAACCACCATCCTTTTGCATGCAAGACAAATGCCCTACCTCCATCTTATCTCTTCAGCCCCTATTTACTCATTTTAATAGTCACACTGGTCCCAAAGAAATGTACCCTTTTGCAGACAGGTCCTGGGGAAGTGGTCAAAATAATAAAAATAAAAATTTTAAGGCACTTGTTATTCAGAGCTGAACTTGAGACATGCAGTGTTCCAGCATCGATCATATCACTAAGTGTGAACTTTCACTAGTGTTCCCAGGTTCCATCCCCTCCCCCTCTATTGGTTGCATATTTCTTTTCATTTTTGGTGGGGGTTTTGTGGTCACACCCTGCAGCACTCAAGGGTTACTCCCGGTTCTAGGCTCAGAAATCACTCCTGGTGGGCTCAGGGGGCCATATGGGATGCTGGGGTTCAATGCATGCAAGGCAACTGCTTTATGTCCATGTTATCTCTCTGGCCCTGGTTGTATATTTCTAAATGACATACTTAGAAAAAATCATATTTGATTTCTTGAATTTATCCTTGTTTATACTTCTTTTTAAATGGGGAGTAGAGGGGCCTTTTCAGCTGGTGCTAAAGCAGAGGTGTTGTGGTCGTACTTGGAGACTATGAGGTGACAGGGATCAAGCCAGGACCCTGTGCATGGCAGGTCTGCAATCCAGCCTCTAGGTCTCAGTTAATCATGAAATTTTACAAGTTAATTTAGTCAAGGTTCAACTGAAAGAAATTTCTCATCATGTTAATGTTGTTTTTCATTCTAGGTATACTCATTTAACGACTTTCAGTCTTTTTACTTTAACATCATTGCTTTATTTACCTCAATTTAGGTTTTGAGACACTGATATAATGATAATTTTTAGGTGGACTTTCTTCACAGTGCTTCTTGCCTATGATGGATTATCATAGTTACTGTTATACAATAACATTGTATATATACTGTTATACACTTATAGTAGAGTTTTCCATGTTTCTATTATGCATGAAATTCTCTTTCAGATCTGCTCTGCTCTGACATAAAAAATTTTTTTTGAATTTGAAATGATTTATCTAAACAGTTGCCGGCTATTACATTTTAAGGCGCTTTTAGTTGATTCAGCTGAATTCTCTTTTCTTTTGCTCTATTTTGGATCCTTTCCAACAAATATTTTTTAGTATGAGTGAGTGCTATGGCCATATTTTTTGTGAAGTCTGTATTTGTATGTCTTGTTCAGTGTCTGTTTTGCATATTTTGTATATAGTTCCCTTTTTCCTAACTTTATCTTCCGTCCTAACTTTATCTTCCCCAATTTCGTCTTCCTTATCCTTCTTCCTAGTTCTTAACATTTAATTCTCAGGATTCCCTTCACATGTGCAACTCATCTCCTTCACCCACAATTACAAGCCTCCTGATCTCGGCCCAAGGAAGAAATCCGTGACTGTTGGAATTTTGTATCACGTTTGCTTCAAACTTGTTGAAAATGAAGCCACCTGGAATTTGTGTCACAATGAAACCCCAGAAAAAAGATCCATGGATAAGACCCACAATCTCTAGATGCCAGTTAAACTGTGTTATCTGAATCTCTGGTTTTCCATCCACATACACAGTGCTATTGTTGGCCATCTCTACAATGGATACCCCAAGATTGCACCAATCCCAAAGAAAATGCAGAAGCCCAACCAAATCATGATGGCTTCAACCACTTTTCCAGACCCTTCAAGTGTCTTTGGCTGGTCTTTTTGGAGTTCCAGACCCCTCATCTTTACAGATTGATATTGGACTCTGTAGAAATTTCACCTTTTGTATTTTTCTTATAATTGTCATCCTTTGAATTTATATTTGGTACTACACTTCTTTGACTATTGTAATTAATGTTTTTCTATTTTAGTTTTTAATCTTAGGAGTTGATGTTGTATTACATTAGGGTTTTGCTTTCTTGACTAAGTGGGTTAGATGTTGTTGTCTATAATTTCCTAAATGATATATTTGTCTGGTCTCAGGGCTTTTTGCGTGGGCGCATCAGGCAAAATACTAGGTTTATAGGAGGTTCCATCCATTTTGGATGGATCCTCAAGTTGTTTATTTACACAGGGAGGGTCTCTGCCTTAAACTTTTTGTTTTGGTTTGTGACTTAAGTTCCCATCTATTAAAAAAATAGACCTTATTGGTACATCAATTTCGGACATCATATGGACTTCAGCCTGGATTAAGAACTTGGATTAAGTTCAGAAGCCTATTGTTCATCATTGCAGTGGCCCCCCCTCTGTGCAGGGGGTATATGCTTCTTCCTCCAAAATAAGGGCCTAATTCAATGACCTCAAAGATGGGCTTTCTGGTCTACCTTGCTTGAATGAAAATAGGGCTGGAGAGATAGCATGGAGGTAAGCCTTTCATGCAAGAGGTCATCGGTTCGAATCCCAGCGTCCCATATGGTCGCCCGTGCCTGCCAGGAGCAATTTCTGAGCATGGAGCCAGGAGTAACCCCTGAGCACTGCCGGGTGTGACCCAATAACCACAAAAAAAAATGGGGCTGGAGAGATAGCATGGAGGTAAGGCACTTGCCTTTCATGCAGAAGGTCATTGGTTCGAATGCCAGTATCTGCATAGAGTGATTTCTTAGCATGGAGCCAGGAGTAACTCCTGAGCACTGCCAGGTGTGACCCAAAAACCAACAACAACAACAACAAGTAAAGAAAAGATGCTTCTTTTTGCCTGCTACACAACCTTTCTGGCGTCTCTTCAAAGGATCTATGTAAGACTTCGATTTATCCTCTCAGGAGCTTGTAGTTGATTCCTTGATACATGTTTTTGGTTTTAGACATCCTGTGTTTAGGTTAGAAGTTTTCTTTACATTTTCCTGTAATGTGCTTACGCAAACAGCCGCTCTTTTATTATTGACTAGTTGTTCCTTTAATAATTGTTTTTTTTGTTTTTTTTTTTTCTTTTGGTTTTGGGTCACACCCGGCAGCACTCAGGGGTTACTCCTGGCTCTCTATGCTCAGAAATCACTCCTGGCAGGCTCGGGGGACGATATGGGTGCTGGGATTCGAACCGATGACCTTCTGCATGAAAGGCAAATGCCTTACCTCCATGCTATCTCTCCAGCCCCTCCTTTAATAATTGTAGACAATATTGTTTACTAAAAACAAACGGGGGGAATTGTTGTGTATGTAAATATTTTAGGGGATTATTATGTTACTGACCCTACCCTGATCGGTGATTGTGTCTGACCCTAGGGTGTGACCTGGCATTCTGCCCCCTCCCTAGGGTAGTACCTAATTCTGCTTCCACATTGGGTGGTATCTGAGCCCACCATTGGGTGGGACCTGGGTGGTATCTGATCCCACCATTGGGTGGGACCTGATTCTGGGGGATAAAAACAAGGGTCTGTGGAAGGCGAAAGGCTTTTGGCAGGAACTGATGCTGAGGCTTTGGACTTCAGTCTTGTCCACCGAATAAAGCTAATATTTCCACAAGCCTGACTGTCTGCGAGCTGTTTACCCGACGTTTCACCTCAGAACCATTGGCTAGACAGGGTGGCAGATGCGTGCTTAGAGCTGAAGGGGAAAGACCGCATCCTCCACACTTCCATCAGTCAACCCCATCAAGGGCTGATATGCAACATCACCTTGCAATTTTCCAGCCACCCACACCCAAGACTGACTTCCATTTTTTCTTAAAACATCCCAACTCTGAAACCCAGGGGTTCGAAAGATTGCACAGCGGTAGAGCGTTTGCCTTGCAGCCTGCCAAACGGGGATGGATCTGGGTTCAATCCCCAGCAGCCCATATGTTGCCCCAAGCCTTCCAGGAGTGATATCTGAGCTCAGAGCCAGGAGGAACCCCTGAGCGCCACTGGGTGTGGTCCACAAAGCAAAAACCCCAACTCTAAAGCCCAGCTTTGGCCAAGTCCTGCCCTCCCCCAATCTGGCCCCCTTCTCCAGAATTTGCTACCATCACAGTGCTGTCCTCTGCACGTGTGGTTCAATCTTCACCCCAACTGCCATCCACAGAGAACACCACAAAGGATACCTCCAGACACTCCCACCTCCCCCAGCACTGTGGGATCCTACGTGTGTGGTTCTCACCCGGCTGTGAAGGGTGGTTTGGTGAGGGGCACTGGATTATTCATTCCAGATGACATATTTGGAAATGAGGAAGTTTCTGATACAGCAGTTTGAGTTGAAAAGAGAAAATCAGTAGCCAATTGTGGAATTGAGAGCATCTTTATTAGTTAATTAAAGAGCAATAAGGGCCTTGACTAGGGTGACACAAGGTTATGAAAACTAATTCCAATTATATTAAGTTAAAATAATAAAAAACACTCCAGATGGAGAAGTTCTTGCTCTGCCCTGGAAGACAAAAAACAAGTGGTCTGTCACAGGCTCACAGGTTATTCTTGTCTCTTGGCTCAGAAATCGCCCCTGGCAGGCTGAGGGACAGTATGGGATGCCGGATTGAACTACAGTCCATTCTGGATGGTCTGCTTGCATGGCAGACGTCCTTACCCCATGGCACGGGGGACTCTAAGGGGTGCGGGGATTCGAACCACCTTTGGTCCTGCTCAGCTTTTGTGAGGCAAATGCCTTCCCACTGTGCTATCTCTTGGGCCCCTGATCTTTTTTATTTATCACACCTGCCAGTGCTTAGGAGGTGCTTCCCAGTGCAGGGATGGATGGGTCTGGGATCCAAAGTGCCTCGAGTTAAACCCAGCTGGAGCGTGCAGCACAAGCTAGTCATGACTTGCCAGACCCAAGGGGGTTTTTCTCCTATTAAAAATTGTTCTCGGAAATCTAGGGAGAGAGCATGGCGGCAGGCGTTTGCCTTTCATGCAGAAGGATGTTGTTCGAATCCAGGCATCCCTAGGTTCCCACTCCCCAGCAGGCCAGGGGCGATTTTTGAGTGGAGACCATGAGGAACCCCTTAGCGTTGCTGGGCGTTGCCCAGAAGGGAATGATAGCGTACTTACCCCGTTGGTCCATGGGCTGGCGGGCTCATGCACTAGGCTGGGGGTGAGTCTGAGGCTGGGGCCAAGGCTGGGGCCAAAGCGCCCCCTCCACGGCCTCTCCCTCGCCCTCTTCCCCTGCCGCGACGCCCTGCAAGGAACACAAGCTAGTCTAGTAAGCAAAGAAACTTTCCCAGACCCAGGGGGCTTTCTCTCCTAGGAAATTGTTGTGCGTTCCGGAGAGAAAGCCTGGCGGTAAGGTGTTTGCCTTGCATGCAGAAGGACGGTGTTCGAATCCGCCATCCCATAGGGACCTTCCCCCCCCTCCCGCAGCAGGCCAGGGGTGACCTGTGAGGGACCAGGAGGAACCCCTGAGCGCGCCCGAGTGGCCCAAAAGCAAATGACCGCTTACCGCCTTTGGCCCTTTGCCTTAAAGGCGAACGGGTGCGGTCTCTAACCGCTCCCACCGCCGCTCTCATTTCGGCCACTGTCCTTTCTGCCAATGCTGATTGTATCCCCTCCAACACGACTTGTGCGAGTTGTGCGACTTGTCCCACCAGGCGCCGCCACGGGTCCTGCTGCTGGTAGCGCCTGTCACTGCCCAAAACCCAAAATCAGAAAAACTATTTTGCTCAGACAACCCAGGTGGCTGACTAAGGAATCCCGCGATGAACCCCGCGTCCCAGACGGCCCCCGCTGCCTTAACAGAAACCATGTTTCCCCGTGTTGGTGTGCAGAAGAGAGGGGAGGCAGCTCTGGGCCCAGCCCGTCAAGAATCCCCTATGGTTCAGCAGAGAGCCCACCCCGAAGTGGCAGGGTGAGGGCACAGAGCAGTCGAGGACTTTCCAGGACGCAGCCAGCCCACCTCAGTCCCCAGCATGCAGATCTCCCCACATGGACTACACAGCCCTATCTCCCTTCCAGCTCTTCAGCAGGCTCACCCACGAGGACGACCACGAGGACGACCACGAGGACGACCACGAGGACGTGTACCCTTGTCCTCCATCTCCAGGCATCGCCTGACCTCCAACTCTCTGTCTTTTAAATCCCCCCCCATCCCAGGTGTGGGCAGTTCTGATCATTCATTCAGGTGGAATCAGTTCAGGTGCGGAGGGGTTACAGTTGGGCACACGCACCTGGATAACTGAGGATTTCCAAACTCCAAAGTATATTTCCCAGAATTGCACAAATGTATATTAAAATTAGATAAAAAACTTTCTGTTTGCTGTAAGGCACCTCTAGCCACCGTGCGACCCAACTCTTTCGCTTCACACTCAGGGAAGTGCCTGTCACCACACACATCCCCTTGGGCCCAAGTCAGGGGCTAATGTACCCATGGCCTCCCGCCTGGGCTCTGTCCCTTTCTCCGCTGGGGCAGACTCTGGGTTTGTTTGTTTTGGGGTTTCACTGGGCGCAACAATTGATCACTCACCGTCCTTTCTCATGGGGGGAGGTTCGTTGGCCATAGGCCGTGGCCTGATCCTTCTCCATCTTCAGCCAGCGGGGGCTGGGGTAGAGCTGCGGACTTTGGGGCCATGGGACTGCTGACGACACCCCCGTGGCCACCTCGGACATGAGAGTCACCGCCTCCGCCTGTTTTTCATCCTCCTCCTTAATCCGTATGCTGGTGCTGTGCCCAAAAACAAAAACAAAACAAACAAACAAAAAACAATGGTTCCCCAGTAGGACGTTTGCTTTCCAAACAGTAAACCCAGGTTGTTGACTAAGGTGGTTGGCTCGGTTTCCGCATCCCATATGGTCCCCCAACCCACGACAGATTTCTGAGCACAGAGCCAGGAGGAACTTCTGATGTCACAGGGTAGGACCCCCCCAAATGAAAATTTTCACAATTCCAATTACCATTAAAACCTAAAAAAATGAACTAATCCTCTCGCTAGAAATTACCATCTAGCAATGGAGGTGCTCACCAAGAAAATATGAATTTACCGGCCAGAGAGATAGCATGGAGGTAAGGTATTTGCCTATCATGCAGAAGTTCAGTGGTTCGAATCCCGGCATCCCATATGGTCCCTGAGCCTGCCAGGAGCCAGGAGCAACTTCTGAGCATAGAGCCAGGTGTGACCCAAAAAACAATATATATATATATATATATATATATGAATTTAAAAACTTTTGTTTGGCTTTTTTTCTTACAAAGGGAGAAAGAAGCCAAGTAGCTTTGGGCCATGAGTGCTACCCCAAAACAAACAGGTTGGGGGTAGGCAAAAAACAAGGGGTGAGGATGCAGATCTGAGAACCAAAACAGGCATACCCCAGTTGTTCCCAGCAACCCCACTTGGGTTTAGAAAGCACAGGCAGTCTCTCACTAAAGGATAAAATAAAAATAGCTATATCCTCACCTGTAGCCCTAACTTTGGGGCACTGGTTTGTTGTTTTTATTGGTTTGGGGGCCCCACCAGCAGGCGCTCAGGGGTTAATCTAGGCTCCGCACCACAGGCTCAATAAGTGACCACATAGGGTGTCTGAACTCAAACCCTGGTTCGGCAGCTTGCAAGGCAAACACCCTCCTCATTCAGCCCTGCTCATAGCGCTCTCTTAGGCTCAGGCCCTTCGATCCCCCCAAACGTGCAATAACTGGAAGGAATCAAGAGATTAAATAGTGGAGAGATAGCACAGGGCGTTTGCCTTGCAAGCAGCCGATCCAGGACCAAAGGTGGTTGGTTCGAATCCCGGTGTCCCATATGGTTCCCCGTGCCTGCCTGGAGCTATTTCTGAAAAGACAGCCCAGAGAAACCCCTGAGCACCGCCGGCTGTGCCCCCCCCCCCCGAAAAAAGATATCAAATAGAAGGAATGACTTTGCAGGGCATGAAAATATAAGCATGGGAGAGCGAAAAAGAACACAGAAATCTGCGTGCACCTGGGTTAGCTTTTTCACCAAGGGTAGCTGACCCCTTAGGGTGCGCATCCCGAAGGAAGGGGAGCTGGGAGAGGTTGGAAAAACACTTTGAATTGAATGCAGAAACCGGACAATCTTGGGGCTCCCAAGCCCGAATCAGAACCAGAACAAGCAGGGGCGACCCAAAAAAGGAACCTCAAGAGCCACGCATGCAGACACAGGGCGAACCTTCAACCTCAACCTCCCACAACCCCAAATACCGTCCCTTGACTCCACGCAAATATCCCCCTCTCCCCAAAATAACCCAAATCCATGCACAAGCGGTGATCAGCACAGACCCATGGAGCCTGTGTCCTGCTGGGGAGACTTGGCACGGACGAGACGCTGCATAAAGGTGCACAATAGGGCACCGCGTGTCGAGCAGATGAGCTGGCTGTACAGCTCTTGGGGCGCATGGGCCAGACAGGAGGTGCATTCATCTGTGGGCGATGGGCCAGGGAAGCACTCTTATCTGTCACGGACACATGGAACCAAGCACACACACACAAAGCGGGGCCAAGAGCACTCCAAGCCTCGGGGACCGTCCCCAAGCCCAGCGCAGCCTGTGGGTCTAGAGAGTTTGGAGAGCCTGGAGCACGCACGCCACGTCGTCCAGGGGGAAAACACAGAGGGCAAGGCTTGGGGGACCCTCGACTCACCTCATCATTGTGGTGCTGGCAGATCTAGGTGCTCAGGGAAGAAGGCCAGGTCCACATCCTAGGCCTGCAGCACTGCCTTCTGCTCACACAAGGGGCAGTGCAGCTTGAGGGTGCTATTATGTTACTGATCCTAACCTAATCAATAAATGTGCCCTACCCTAGGGTGTGACCTGGCATTTGCTCCCGCACTAGGGTGGTACCTGATTCTGCTCCCACCCTAGGGTGGTACCTTATTCTGGGGTAAGGCAAATGCCTTACCTCCATGCCATATCTCTAGCCCTGCCAGGAGTTATTTCTGAGTGCAGGGCACAGAACCAGTAGTAACATCCACCCCCCAGCACTGCTGGATGTGGTCCAAAAACTTGAAAAAGAATTCCGTTTTGTGGGGGCAGAATGATAGTACAGCAAAAAAGGCACACACACATACACACATTCACACTCTCACACACACACATACACAAACACATGCTGACCAGGGCTCTGTCTCTGTCACCATCACATATGGTCCCCAAGCAAGCCAGGAGTAATTCTTGAGTACAGAGTAACCCTTGAACACTGCCTGGTGTGACTCCTCCAAGAGAAAATAGTTTTGTTTTGGTTTTAGGGTCACACCCGGTAGTGCTCAGGGGTTACTCCTGGCTCTATGCTCAGAAATTGCTCCTGGCAGGCTCAGGTCCCTTGAACCCCATTTGGGGTGATCCCTGAGCATTTCTGGGTAAGGCCCCAACATACCCCCACCCCAAAATGAAATGAAAGTACAGCTGTAAGGCTTTTGTCTTGCATAAGTCCAACTTGGGTTTGATCCCTGATATTCCAGAATGTCCCTTAGCCTCCAGTAGTGAGCTTCAAGCACAGAGCCGGAGTCAGCTCTAATAACAGCCAGATGTGTCCAAAAAAAGCAACAACAATACAAAATGGGGCCCAGAGAGATAGCACAGCGGCGTTTGCCTTGCAGCCGATCCAAGACCAAAGGAGGTTGGTTCGAATCCCGGTGTCCCATAGGATTCCCTGTGCCTCCGAAGAGCTATTTCTGAGCAGACAGCCAGGAGTAACCCCTGAGCACCACCGGGTTTAGCCAAAAAACAAAACAAAAACAAAAACAAAACACAAAACAAAATGAAGGGCCAGAGAGGACCCACATATGGTCTTGAATCCTGTCAAGAGTAATTCGGGTGTGTGGCGGTGATAGCACAGCAGTAGGGCATTTGCCTAGCACGCGGTTGACCTGGGTTCAATCCCTGGCATCCCATATAACCTGTTCCTCGAGCCTGTTAGGAGAGATTCCTCAGCACAGAACCAGCAGTAACCCCTGAGCATTCCCAGGTGTGCCCCCCCTGCAAAAATAATCCCCCAAAAATGTACTCCATGAAGAAAAAAGTAAACCATGTTCAAAGAGACATGAATAAGCCCTGATTAGAATGTCCCCCAAACAAGCAAATAAAGAGGTGAGGGCTGAAATATTAGTACAGTGAGTAGGGCACTTGCCTTGCATGCATCTGACCTGGATAGGCCACCAGTATCTGCTATGGTACCTCAAGTTCCATCAGGAATGAGTCCTGAACACTGACCTAGTGTATGTGATTCCAAAAACAAAACCAAGGGGTGTGTGTGTGGGAGACAGAGACAGAGACAGAGATAGACCTGGAGGTAGACCTGCAGAGTGACCTGGAGAGAGACTTAGAGAGAGACCTGCAGAGAGGAGTGCATGGTACTCTGCAAGCAGGCAGAAGATTCTTGTGCTCTCCTTGGCACCTTGCCTTAAGCACTGCTGAGAGTAGCCCGAGTACTGGAGTACTGAAAACTCGTGAAGACCCCCAAAACAAAAACATAACAACCATAAGCCAAAAATGGCACAGAGGGGAGGGGCATTTGACTTGCATGTGGCAGACCTTGGTTCAATCCCCAGCACCCCATATGGTTCCCCAAGCCTGCAGGAACAGTTTCAGAGCGTAGAGCTATGAGTAACACCTGAGCTGCTTCAGATGTGGCCCCCAAACCAAAAACCAAACAAAGAGAGAGGTGAGGGAAGGACACCTTCAGAGGTGATCCCTGAAGAATTGTGTCTGGAGTGGCTCCCAGACCACCAGGTGTGGCCACCCCAAGCCAAACAAGAAGGGTGCCTTTGATACTTGGTCTTTTCTTGTTCTTTCCTCAGGGGCTACTTCCCCACATCACTTGGAGCTCAGAGGCTGATTTGGCAGAACTCAGGGAACCGCTTGGTGCCAAGGACCATCAAAACTTGGCTTCTTGCATTGAAGGACTAGCACAGGGCCGGAGTGATAGCACAGCATTAGGGCATTTGCCTTGCATGTAGCTGACCCAGGATGGACCCGGGTTCGAACCCGGCATCCCATATGGTCCCGAGATAAATGGGTGATTTCTGAGTGAAGAGCCAGAAGTAACCCCTGAGCATCACAGGATGTTGCACAAAAAAATCAACAATAACAAGTAAACAAAAAAAAACATTGCCCTTCGATGCTGTAGTCCCTGCTGGCCGGTATGGGGCACTGTGCACCCCTCACTGCAGGTTCCCCTCGGTTAGGAGAGGACTCCCGGGGACCCTGGGCCCAAGCAGCAAATGAGGAGATCCAGAGTGATGCTCGGCAGAGCCTCCCATAGCCTGAATCACACAAGATATTCCCCACAGGCCTACAGCTTGTCTTTGAACCTTTCCCCAAAGGCCCACTTTGACATCCAACGGGGTCCTAAGTACCTGAATTGAGGAATTGGGTTAGGGGGTAGTAGGGGCCTTCGGGCACACTTGGCCAAACCCCCTTAAATCCTCCAGGACAATCTCCTGTCACCGCACACATCCCCTTAGGCCAAGTAAGGGGCTAATGAACCCATGGCCTCCTGCCTGGGCTAGGTCTCCCTCTCCCCTTGGGCAGTCTCTGGGTATGTTTGTTTTGGGGTTATATCTGGCCCTCAGGGGTTAATCCTGGCTCTGCACTCAAAAATCAATCCTAACAGGCTTGGGGACCATGTGGGATGCCAGAGATTGAACCCGGGCTTGTCCTACCTTGGCTGTGTGCAAGGCAAATGCTGAACTGTTGTGCTATACCTCATTTGTTTATTGGTTTATTTAGATCTTGGCTCTGCACTCAGAAATCACTCCTGGCAGGGTCGGGGGACCACATGGAATACAGGAAATCAAACTTCGGTTTGTCCAGGATAGGCCACGTGCAAGGCAAGGCCCTACCACTGTGCTATCACACCGAACACTCCTTACTCCTTATCTTTTTTGATTTTGGGTCATAGCTGGCTCTATGCTCAGAAATCGCTCCTGGCAGGATCGGGGGACCATATAGGATACCGGGATTCGAACCACCATCCTTCTGCATCTAAGGCGAAAGCCTTACTGTTGTGCTATCTCTCTGGCCCCTATTTACTCATTTAAAAAATTTTTTGTTGGGCCTGGAGAGATAACACATCGGCTTATGCCTTGCAAGCAGCCAATCCAGGGCCAAAGGTGGTTGGTTCGAATCCCAGTGTTCCATATGGTCCCCCATACCTGTCAGGAGCTATTTCTGAGCAGACAGCCAGAAGTAACCCCTGAGCACCACCGGGTGTGCCCAAAAACCAAAAAAAACTTTATTTTTTCACACATTGCTCATGGGTAACTCCTGGCTCTATGCTCAGAAATTGCTCCTGGAAGACTTGAGGGAACATATGGGATGCGGGGATTTGAACCACCGTCCTTCTGCATGCAAGGCAAATGCCCTACCTCCATGCTATCTCTCAAGCCCCAGTTATTTTATTCTTTGGGGTTTTTTTGGGCCACAGCCTGCATTGCTCAGGGAGCACTCTTAGCTCTCCACTCAGAAATGGCTCCCACAGGCTCAGGGGACCATATGGGTGCTGAGGTTCGAACCACCATCCTTTTGCATGCAAGACAAATGCCCTACCTCCATCCTATCTCTCCAGCCCCTATTTACTCATTTTAATAGTCACAGTGGTCCCAAAGAAAGGTACCCTTTTGCAGACAGGTCCTGGGGAAGTGGTCAAAATAATAAAAATGGGGGCCGGGCGGTGGCGCAAGAGGTAAGGTGCCTGCTTTGCCTGCACTAGCCTTGGACGGACCGCGGTTCGATCCACCGGTGTCCCATATGGTCCCCCAAGCCAGGAGCAACTTCTGAGCGCATAGCCAGGAGTAACCCCTGAGCGTCAACGGGTGTGGCCCAAAAAACCAAAAATAAATAAATAAATAAAAATAAAAATTTTTAAGGCACTTGTAGTTATTCAGAGCTGAACTTGAGACATGCAGTGTTCCAGCATGGATCATATCACTCAGTGTGAACTTTCACTAGTGTTCCCAGGTTCCATCCCCTACCCCTCTATTGGTTGCATATTTCTTTTCTTTTCTTGGTGGGGGTTTTGGGGTCACACCCTGCAGCACTCAAGGGTTACTCCCGGCTCTACGCTCAGAAATCACTCCTGGTGGGCTCGGGCGGCCATATGTGATGCTGGGATTCAATGCATGCAAAGCAAATGCTTTACGTCCATGTTATCTCTCTGGCCCTGGTTGTATATTTCTAAATGACATACTTTTTTTTTTTTTTTTTTTTTTAGTTTTTGGGCCACACCCGTTTGACGCTCAGGGGTTACTCCTGGCTATGTGCTCAGAAATCGCCCCTGGCTTGGGGGGACCATATGGGACGCCGGGGGATCGAACCGCGGTCCTTCCTTGGCTGGCGCTTGCAAGGCAGACACCTTACCTCCAGCGCCACCTACCCGGCCCCTAAATGACATACTTAGCAAAATCATATTTGATTTCTTGAATTTTTTTTTTATACTTTTTTTTAAATGGGGAGTAGAGGGGCCTTTTTAGCTGGTGCTAAAGCAGAGGTGTTGTGGTCGTACTTGGAGACTATGAGGTGACAGAGATCAAGCCAGGACCCTGTGCATGGCAGGACTGCAATCCAGCCTGCCAGCTACTTCTCACCCCTATTTTCAGCTTTCTCAGTTTTAAGTTAGAAAAACAAAGCCAAGGGCCAGAAAGATAATACAGCAGTAGTAGGGCGTTTGTCTTGATGGCAGCCACCCAGGATGGAACTGGGTTTGATTCCCTGCATCCCATCAGGACCGCAGGGCCTGCCAGGAGTGAATTCTGAGTGCAGAGTCAGGAGTAACCCCTGAGTGCCATCCAAAGTATTCGAGAAAATAACAAATGAAAAAAAAGAAAAAACGGAAAACAAAGCCTCAATCAGTCTATTCATGACAAGAGAATATATTTTTTTTTTTGGTGTTTGGGTCACACCCGGCATTGCTCAGTGGTTACTCCTGGCTGTCTGCTCAGAAATAGCTCCTGGCAGGCACGGGGGAACATATGGGACACCGGGATTCGAACCAACCACCTTTGGTCCTGGATCGGCTGCTTGCAAGGCAAACGCTGCTGTGCTATCTGTCCGGGCCCAAGAGAATCTTAAATACAGTAATCAAGTGGTTTAAATGTAGTTCTCACCTAGGGTGATTTTTGCCCTCCAGGAAAGAGCAATATTCTGACCTTGGAGATCTTTTTCTTTTCTTTTTTTCGGGGGATCACACCCGGCAGTGCTCAGGGGTTACTCCTGGCTCTACGCTCAGAAATTGCCCCTGGCAGGCTCAGGAGACCATACGGAATGTGGGATTCAAACCACAGTCCTTCTGCATGAAAGGCAAATGCCTTACTCAGTGCTATCACTCTGGCCCCAACATATTTTCTTTTTCTTTTCTTTTTGGATTTTGGGTCACACCCAGCAGCCCTCAGGGATTACTCCTGGCTCCATGCTCAGAAATCATTAAATCATTTCCCTGGAGTTGAACTGTCCAGTTAAGATACAAAGAAAACCAGGAACCTCTCCTAACTCAGAAGAACAGCAGAGAATATTGCCTTCCAGAGTTAAAAAAAAAAAAAAAGACAGCCTTTGCTTAGTTGACTAATGAGCCTAGCAGCTGGATGAGAGCTGTCCATGGTTACTATGCTAGAATCACCTTGCATCTTTCTTTGGAGTGTACTTGTTTGGGGGGAAAATAAGAAAAACTTATGCAAGTGGAAATTCAAGCCTGTGCACTCTTCATTTCACTTATAACCTAGCTAGAATTCTGAGTCCGTTTCTTTTATGAGTGAGTGCACTCAAAGAGAAACATAGGGCCGGGAAGGTGGTGCTAGAGGTAAGGTGTCTGCCTTGCAAGCGCTATCGTAGGACGGACCGTGGTTCGATCCCCCGGTGTCCCATATGGTCCCCCCAAGCCAGGGGCAATTTCTGAGCGTGTAGCCAGGAGTAACCCCTGAGCGTCAAATGGGTGTGGCCCAAAAACCAAAAAAAAAAAAAGAGAGAAACATAGAGAATGAACTAAAAATGAACTAAGAATGAACTAAAAGGTGCCATTTCCAAAGCTTTCACTACATATCCTGTCCAGTGGGAACCTCAAAGCTTTTTAAACAGATTTTAGTCGGTGCAGCTAAGTACTCTTGGAATCCTTCCATAAAGCTTTTCTCTGACTGGGCTACTCATTCAGATACATAAAGCATTTTTTTAGTCTCCTCAGTATTTTCTCAGAGAGAATAAGGCCTTTTTTTCCTTTTACTTCCTTACAATTGTGATGAATTTTTACCTTTAGATGATTTTCCTACTATACAAGCAGAATAAAAGGAAAAGGAGGGGAAGGTTTTCGAAAAATGTTGAGAAGAATAAAACATGTATATGTGGGGTAAGCAGGACGAAAAGAATACTTAGGTTATCTTTAAGAGTGATTGCCCTGATGAAATGAAGGTTCCCAAAGTTTTTTTTGAATCGACTGCACTTGAGAATGAGTAACAATTGTTCATGTCAAAGAGAAGCAATATTTTTCTCTCACACACAGCTAGGAAGAGGGATGAAGAGCAGGAGGGAGAGGTTAAACGAGAGGGAAGGGGGGAGAGAAAAAGAATGAGAGAGAAAGAAGAGAGAACTTAGCTTAAGACTAGGAAGGACTTGGATTTCCCCAAAGTGGATCCATCCTGATATATGGAACTGATAATCAGGAGACATCATGACTGCCCTGATTTCTGGAAGTCTGGATCTTGTAGGCTAAAATAAGTGAGTTTATTCCTAAAAGCTGGGCGGTACCTTGAGCTCCTGTTAGTGAAGAGCTCCATCTCCTGTTCTCTATTAGTATGTTCTCAAAACAATTTCCACTAGCTAGGCACACCAGATCAAAGGAGAACATTTTAACCAGTCTATGACCATGTGTTATGTCGATTTTTTTCTTCACTGAGTGTTTACCAAATTGCAATGACGTTGTTTGTATTGCGATGGATACTGCGAGCTCAGGATATAAATTTTACATGTTTAGCTCGTGATAAAGAAAAAAAGTTGCTACCAATTTTAGAGAGTTTCTTCCAATAATGTTACCTTTTCACTTAGAAAATTCAAATCTGTACCTGAGGAAAAGGAGTAAGAAAACTATTGTTCTAGCTCTGTAATAAAAATAATCAATAAAACTATATAAATACGTGCCGGGGGGTGGCGCTAAAGGTAAGGTGCCTGCCTTGCCTGCGCTAGCCTTGGATGAACCGCAGTTCGATCCCCCGGTGTCCCATATGGTCCCCCAAGCCAGGAGCAAATTCTGAGCACATAGCCAGGAGTAATCCCTGAGCGTTACCGGGTGTTCCCCCCCCCCAAAAAAAACTATATAAATGCACACCTGAAGCCGCAGACAGCCCTCTCTCTGGCGACCCTTGAAGCCATCGCTGCAGCTAAGGCCAGTGCTTCACTAGCCACTATCTCCTCTGCATTTCCGGGGACAGCAGCCACCCGCTCCACGAAGAAGCGCTCCATTTCACGGGTCAAAGCCACCATCTCCATCTCCAAGCTTTCCCTGCCCTCCAACTTTTCATATTGGGCAGTTCTGATCATTCAGGAGGGATCAGTTCAGGTGAGGAGGGGTTACAGCGATAGAAGAGGCATACATGTAAGAATGACTACGTAAGTGACACAATAGAACATAACAATTGGGCAACATGCACCACAATAACTGAAGACTTCCAAACTCCAAAATATATTTCCCCAGAATTGTGCAAATGTATATTCAAATTAGATAAAAAAAAAAAACTTTCTGTTTGCTGTAAGGCACCTCTAGCCACCCTGTGACCCAACTCTTTTGTTTCAGACTCAGGGGAGTGCTCTTGGCCTGGCCTTGTAAAACCCCCACAGCCCAGCCCGGACCACACAATTTGCTCACCGAGGCTTACAGCTTACAGCTTGTCTTTGAAACTTTCCCCAAACGCCAATTTTGACATCCAACAAGGTCCTAAGTAGCCTAAATTGGGGGACCGGGTTAGGGCGGCTGGGGCCCTCAGGGACACTCGACCAGCTGCCCCCAATCCTCCAGGACAATCGCCTGTCACCACACACATCCCCTTGGGCCCAAGTCAGGGGCTAATGTATCCATGGCCTCCCGCCTTGGCTCTGTCTCTTTCTCCCCTTGAGCAGGCTCTGGGTTTGTTTGTTTTGGGGTTTCACTGGGTACAAACAATGAACACTCACCCTCCTTTCTCATGGGGGTAGGTGCCTCGAGCATGGGCCGTGACCTTTTTGTTCTCAGTCTTCAGCGGGCTGGGGCAGGGGGAGAGCTGCGAACCCGTCGCCACCACCGAGGTCACTGTCTCCACCTGTTTTTCGTCCTCCTCCTTCATCTGTCTTCCCTTGCTGTGGCCCAAAAACCTAAAAAAAAAAGAAAAACAATTGTTCTGGGTGGGGCGTTTCCTTCCAAGCAGCCTACCCTAAGGTGGTTGGCTCGAATCCTGCATCCCATATGGTCCCCCAAACCAGGAGCGATTTCTGAGCTCTTAGCCAGGAGGAACCCCTGAGCATCACCGGGTAGGACCCCAAAATAAGAAAAAACAATTGATGCAGGTCTTGCACCACTTAGCAGTGAAGCCATAAGAGAGGACAGACAGACAAGCAACTTCCTCCGAGAGTCCGCCAGCTCCTTCCCACAAGCGAGGGCTTTTTTACAAGGCACGACTTTATTCTGAACACACTTCCCGGGCTGGGCTGGAGAGATCATGGGACATCAGGAAAAGTGCTTGTCCTGCACACAACAGACACTAGCAGGGTCCACAGGCATTCCCTCTGGTCCTTCACCCCAACACCAGCACCACCTGGGTTAAACCAGTGAGCGAAAGGGTTTGGGGAAAACCTGCCAAAGAGCACTTTCTCCCCGTGGAAGATCCTGAAATAATCATTTATGTCCTAACTTAAATCATTATCATCATCATCATCATCATCATAATCAAACTTTCTCTACTTTCGATTAAAGTCCAAATCACACTTCATATTTTTTCAAAGTACATTTTATGAGAAGGAAAAGTTGGCCTCAACAGCCTGGGTTTCGTGTTTTAAAGACTAGTTAACTCTCAGCCAACTCCTACCAGTTGCATGGAAAACAGGGGCATGGGAAAAAATGCCTTTTCAAGCGATCCGAGCTGGCTCCCAGGGCCAAGGGAGCTTGTCTTCATTCTTTCTCAGTAAAGGCGCACAACAGGGCACCACGTGGCGAGCGGACGGGCGGACTGTCCAGCTCTTGGGGGCATGGGCCAGACCGGAGGCAAATGCACCCGTGGGTGTTGAGCCCAGGAAGCAAGCACATCGATCGTGGACATAGGAACCACACACACAGAAAGCAGGGCCAGGAGCGCTCAAAGCCTTGGGGCCCATCCTCACGCCCGGCCATTGAGTCTAGAGAACTTGGAGAGCCTGGAGCGGGCATGTCACATCGGCCAGGGGGGGACACACGGAGGGAAAGGCTTGGGGGCCCCCAACTCACCTCTTCCTTGTGGTGCTGGCAGAAGTCGAGACGCTCAGGGAAGAAGGCAAGGCCCTCCTTGTAGACCTGCAGGACAGCCTTCTGCTTGAACAAGGGGAAGTGCAGCTTGAGGGTGTTTTTATGTTACTGATCCGACCCTAATTAAGCATTGGTCCCTACCCTAGGGTGTGACCTGGTATTGTGCTCCCACCCTAGGGTGGTACCTGATTCTGGGGTAAGGCAAACGCCTTACCTCCATGCCATCTCTCCCGCCTGCCAGGAGTGATTTCTGAGTGCAGAGCACAGAACCAGTAGTAACACCCCCAGCACTGCTGGGTGTGGTCCAAAAACTAAAAAGAAGAATTCCATTTTGTGGGGGCAGAATGACTAGCCATGAAATGAGAGCTACTGTTGAGATGAAAGACCAAGGACTGTTCCTCTCTCCTGGCTATAAATTAATATTACATTTTTCAGTGCCATCCTAACTCATAAACACCTTCCTTAGCAAGAGAGGACCCCACTTCATTCCAGCTTGGTCTCCAGAAGTGAGCACTCAGTCGTCGAAACTTTTCCAAATCCTATAAATGACCCACTTGTTTTTCTTCGTAACTTTTATTAAAAACAAAACCACAAAGAAAAACCCTGGGGTCCCAGCAACAGTACAATGGGTAGCTTTGCCTTGCACATGGCCGACTTGAATTCAGTCCTTACCGGCAACTCATATGGTCCTGAGCACCACCAGGAGTGATCCCTGAGTGCAGTGAGTGCAGAGCCAGGAGTAACCCCTGAGCAGCACTCGTGTTGCCCAAAACCAAGAACAGCCCTGAGCTGGGAGTTTACTCAAAGGCTCACTTTTTGCTTTTGGGGAGACCCTGCTCCTGATGAGCCCCAAGCAACAACGGTAGAATTCCAAGCACTCTGTTCGCTCAGATTAGTCTTGAGTACTGTCAGATGGGACTGGAAAACGTTTTTGTTTGTGGCCACACCCGGCAGTGCTCAGGGGTTACTCCTGGCTATGTGCTCAGAAATGCTCCTGGCAGGCTCAGGGGAACATATAGGATGTCGGGTTTCGAACCTCCATCCTTCGGCATGCAAGGTAATTGCTTTACTTCCATGCCAACTCTCAGGCCCCGGATTGGAAAACTTTCAATAAAGAAACCAACTCGGGACTGGAGAGAGCACAGCGGTAGGGTGTTTGCCTTGTATACAGTCAACCCAAGACGGACCTGGGTTCAATCCCTGGCATTTCATATGGTTTCCAAGCCTGCCAGGAGCAATTTCTGAGCACAGAGCCAGGAGTGACACCTGAGCACCACCGGATGTGGACCAAAAGCCTCAAAAAATAAATAAATGGGACCATAGAGATAGCACATTGGCAGGGCTTTTGCTTTGCACACAGCCAATCCAGAATGGGGCCACGGTTGAATCCTGGCATGCCATGTGGTCCCCTGTGCCTGCCAGGAGGAATCTCTGAGCACAGAGCCAGGAGTAACCCAAGTGCTGCCAGGTGTGACACAAAAACCAAATAAAAAACCAAAAAGGTCTTATGATTTGATGGCTATAGATTTTAGATTTCTCTTTTGGACAATAGGGAAGTTGCTCCCAACTCTGTGTTCAGGGATCCATGTAGTGACAGGTATGGAACTAAGCCCTCCTGTATGCAAACTGTATCTTGGATCATTGAGCTCTATTTCTGGTTCTATTGAATACAATGGTTTTGGTTTTGTTTGTTTGTTGGTTGGTTGGTTGGTTTTGGTCACACCCCGCAATGCTCAGGGGTTACTCCTGGCTCTATGCTCAGAAATAACTTATGGCAAGCTAAGAGAACCATATGGGTTGCCAGGATTTAAACCACCGACCTTCTGATTGCAAGGCAAACGCCTTACCTCCATGCTATCTCTCCGGCCCCTGAATACTATGTTATTTTTTGTTTGTTTGTTTTTTGGTTTTTTTTGGGGGGGCCACACCCAGTGGTGCTCAGGGGTTACTCCTGGCTATGCGCTCAGAAGTCGCTCCTGGCTTGGGGTACCATATGGGACACTGGGGGATCGAACCGCGGTCCATCCAAGGCTAGCACAGGCAAGGCAGGCACCTTACCTCTAGCGCCACCGCCCAGCCCCTGAACACTATGTTATTAAAGCTGATTTCCACCCCCTTAGTTTTCTGACATCCTTCTGAATTTTGTTTATATGGGGGTCTTCTTGTTGTTCTTGTTGTTGTTGTTATTGTTGTTGTTCTTGGGTCACAGCCAGCGGTACTCGGTTACTCCTTGCTGAATACTCAGAAATTGCTCCTGGTAGGCTCAGGGGACCTTATGAAATACCGTCCTGGGTATGCCTCATGCAAGGCAAATAACCTACTGCTCTGGCTCCTTGACTTTTGTTTCTTTAAAACATACCATGCCTAGCAGTGCTGAGTCATGGTACGATTCAAAATTCAGTGCTGAGATGTCACGTGCTCAGTGCTCAAGTGTCAAGCTGCTCTGGGGATCCAGCCTGGGCTTTCTCCATGCAGAACATGCCCCCCCCAGTCCATTGAAACCTCTTTCCAGCTCTTCGCATTGTTTTTGTTTGGTTTGGCTTGAGGGCCTCACCTAACAGTAGTCCGGGGCCATGCCTTGCTCAGGGCACCAAAAATGGTGCTAGAAGGGGAAGAAACATGCAAGTGCTTTACCTACTCTGCTGTCTCTATGATCCCATGTAATTCTGTATGTGTGTTCGGGGTTAGACCACCATGCTATTCAATGATCCTGAGCCCCAATAATACATTTTCTGGGGCTATACCCAGTAGCACTCAAGGGTTACTCCTGACTGGGCTTAGAAATCACTCCTGTGGGACCAGAGCAATAGCACAGTGGTAGGGCATTTTCCTTGCACTCAACCTACCAGGAAAGGAGTGGGGTTCGTTCTCCGGCATACCATATAGTCCCGCGAACCTGCCAAGAATGATTTCTGAGTGCATAGCAAGAGTAACACCTGAGCATCTCCAGATGTGTCCCAGAAAACAGAAAAAATTGCTCCTGGAAAGCTGAGGACCATATGATATGCCGGAAATCGAACCCAGATACGTCCTGGTTCAGCCCCTGCAAAACAAGCACACTACTGCTGTTTTATCACTTCAGCCCCTCAACAAATATTTTTTGTTTTTTGGGTCATACCTAGCAGTGCTCAGGGTTACTCCTGGCTCTATGCTCAGAAATCCCTCATGGCAGGCTCGGAGGACCATATTGGATGCCGGGGTTCGAAACAATAACCTTCTGCATGAAAGGCAAACACCTTACATACATGCTACCTCTCCGGCTCCACAACAAGAATTTTTGAAGGACATAGAATTGGGTTGCCTTGCTAGTGGTCACTCCAGCTTGATTTCTGGCACACAGTATGGTCCACTGTGACCCCTAAGCATTGCCAGGTGTGCTTAATCCCCCCAAATCATTGAAGAGTATTTATTAACATGTGGGAATTTTATATATAGTTTGAATATAAATATTTTATCCAGATATGCTTTGCCATTTTTCTTCCCTAACCTGTAGCTAGCTTGTGTTTGCATTATCTTTGAATGAATTCCACACTTCAATGTCAGTTGATCTATTTTGTTTGTTTCTTTCTTAGGTGTCTACCAGCAGTATTCTAGCTGTTCATGACTCTGTACTCAGGAGTGACCCCTGGCGGGGCTCAGGGAACCGTGTGTTAACCAAGTTATTCTTTGACTTATCATTTAGGTGTGTGTCTAAAGAAATTATTTTCTTTTGTTTTGGGGCCACACCCAGAAATACTCAGGGGTTACTCCTGACTCTGTTTTTAGGAATACTCTAGCTGTGTTCATGTGAGAAGATGGAGATGAATCTGGGCCAGCCACATAGAAGTCAAGTGCTGTACTGGCTGTACTATCTCATCAGCCCCTCATAATAAAAATTTGTTTTGGTTTTTGGGTCACACCTGGCGTTGATCAGGGGTTACTCCTGGCTCTGAGCTCAGAAATCGCTCCTGACATGCTCGGGGAACCATATGGAATGCTGGGATTCGAACCACTGGCCTTCTGCATGCAAGGCAAATGCCTTACCTCTGTAAAAGAAAAGTTTCCCCTGGGTTTGCTAACTGCCCTGATCACCTACCCCCCTTCACAATTCTGGGAACTTTAGTTTCCCCTGAGTTTCCTGACTGCTCTGATCACTCACCCCCCTTCAAAATTGTGGGAACTTGTAGACCCAGTTATAGTTTAACTTTCTTTCTGTTCCTACATGGTTTTAACCTGGTCATGTTAACCCTGTAAGCTTACACCTGCACCTTGCAAAAATGTGATTGAGCAAATGCCAGATGTCATGTACTTCCTAAAGCAAATCAATCTACTGTACCTCTCTATTGTTTGAAATTCTATATATAGCTTGTAAGCTCATGGCTCAGGGCTGGCAGTTTCTGGCTTATGCTGGATTCTAGCACAGCCCCTGCATATGCTTGAGAAAATAAACCCCCTGCTTTTGCATGAGACTGTGGTCTTGGTGTCTTTGAACGGCGCATCATTCTCCTGGACTTAACACCTCCACGCGATGTCTCAGGCCCCCTTTCTTTGACTTATGATGAGGGATGGGACCCATACTCAATAGTGCCAGAGCTGCTACTGGCTCCTACGGAATACCTGGGGGCATTTGCAGTGCATGAACAAACCTAGGGCTTCAGTACATTTATGTTATTTATTTATTTATTTTTTGGTGGTGCTGGTTTTGTTTCGGGGCTACATCTTGTGATACTCAGGGTTACTCTTGGCCATGCTCAGGTGACAATATAGGGGACCAGGAATTGAAACCAGATCAGCCATAAGCAAGGAGAATTACATAACAACTGCGTCCCACACATTCTTACAAAATTAGATGTGGTGTCTCCCCTGAAACCGAGGGATTCTCTTTTCCGTTACAGAAATGTGGAAGTGGGGGCCAGAGAGATAGCATGGAGGTAAGGCGTTTGCCTTGCATGAAGAGGGTCAGAGGTTCTAATCTGGGTATCCCATATGGTCCCCTGAGTGTGCCAGGAGTGATTTCTGAGCGTAGAGCCAGGACTAACCCCTGAGCGCTGTAGTGTGACCCCCCCAAGAAAGAAGAAATGTGTAAGTGAACTTGTCAGGCGACTCTAATGGGCTGCCATAAAAGGCCAGTTAGGGTGCTTGATCGCCTCAGCCACACTGGACTCCGCTCAGAAGGAAGCTTGCTCTGGGACATCCCAAATGCCATTGGAAAGCTCTGTGTGTGTGGTCCATGAGGTAGTGTAGCGGGTAAGGTGTTTGCCTTGCATGGGGTTGATTCAGATTCAATCTCCAATTCGAACCCTGACATTCTATATGGTACCCCAAGCATTGCAGGGTGTGGTTCAAAAACCAAAATAAAAATAGAAATAAAATCCACCATGGGGGACTGAACATAGAGTAGTCATGTGACAAACACCAATTTAATCCCCAGCACTGAATATGATCCCCACATCCCACCAGGAAAGATCTCTGAGCTCAAAGCGAGGAATAAGTCCTGATCACTTCCAGGTATTGCCACAACCTCAAAACAAACAAACAGACAAATTAATAATTAGAGTTGGGACTATGTCTCAAAGGATTGGAGCACTTGCTTTCTATGGATCTGATGTTTGGTCCCTCATGGTTCTCAAGCCACTGCCAGGAGCACCTTCCAGCCACTGCTGTAGGAATAAAAATCCTGCACTCATTATACTGTGTATGGTCCCAAACCCAAAAAGGGGGGAAAGAAGACAAAAGGAGAATGGGGGAGGGGCGGAGAGATAGCAGAGCGGTAAGGCATTTGCCTTAGACACAGAAGGATGGTGGTTTGAGTCCCGGCATCCCATATTGTCCCATGAGCCTGCCAAGGGTGATTTCTGAGCATAGAGCCAGTAGTAACCCCTGAGTGCTGCTGGGTGTGACCCAAAAACAAAAAAAAAATAAGGAGAATGAGGGGCCAGAGAGATAGAAGTGAGCAGGGTGTTTTCCTTAAACATGGCTGCGTGGCTGACTAGTTTCAATCCCACATCGCAGTCGTCCCCTGAGCCCTGTCAGGACTGATCCTTAAGCCTTGTATCTTCAGTTTGTACCACACACACACACACACACAAAGTAGAACAGATAAGATTTGCTAAGAGTTTAGATGAGAAGTAGCTAAGAAGTCATGAGTTTTGGGGCTAGAGCAATAGCATTGGGTAGGGCATTTTTCTTGCAAACCCATAATGCCCGTTGGTCACATGACTGGCCAACTTGTCATGTGAACCACAAACCCGGAAGTTCTAGGCACAATGTATACATAAACCAGTAACGTGACACGCAATCCCAGAAGTTCAAATGTGGTCACCTGGCACATTAGGCTATCACGTGACCCAACAACCTGTCATGTGACCCGCAAACCTGAAAGTCCCCTGGGCGGTCATGTGATGCGCAAGCCTCTCACTTGACTGGCCATCCCCAAACACGGAATTCCCCAGGCAGTCTTTTGACATGCTAGCCAACCATTCATGTGCCATGCAAACCCGGAAGTCTGCTGAGCAGTCACGTCACTTGTCAACGTGTCACGTGACCTACAAACAGTAAATCCCCTGGGCAGTCACTTGACCTGCAAACCTGTTATGTGACCCGAAATCCAAAATTTACCTAGTGGTCTCGTGATGTGCCAACACACCACTTGATCACCAAACCCGGAAATCTCCAGGGCCCTTACATGACCCACAATTCTGTCATGTGACCCGCAAAACCAGAAGTCCCGGGGGTCACGTGACGTGCAAACCTGTTGTGTGACTGGGAAATCCATCACGTGACCTTGAAACCCGGAAGTCTCCTGGGCGGTCACGAGAAGCCCCAGTGTGGTCACGTGACATGTTGCAAACCCGTCACGTTACTGACAAACCCACCATGTGAACCCAAACCCGGAAGTCCCTGGGGTAATCAAGTGATGAGCCAAACTCTCAGGTGACCGGACAACCCATCAGGTTTCCCCTAAACCCTGAATACTCAAGGGCTGTCACATGACCAGTGATCCAGCCATGTGACATGCTAACAAGTCACGTGACCCACAAACCCAGATGTCATTGGGCAGCCACGTGAGGGGCAAATCTGTCATATGACTGGCCAATGTGACCCCCCCAATCCCAGATGTCTCTGGATAGTCACGTGACCCGTAAAACCGTCATGTGACTCCAAACCAGGTAGTCCTTGGGCAGCCACATGACTCACAAATCCATAACGTGACCCGTAAACAAGGAAGTCCCTGGTGCGGTCACGTGACATGCTAACCAGTCACGTGACCCCAAAACTTAGAAATCTGTAGGGGTGTCATGTGACCCGCAACCTCGTCACATGAATCACCAGCCTATAGTTGGGCCCCAATCCGGAAGTACTTGGGGAGTCATGTGACCCGCAAACAGGGAAGTCAGCGGGCAGCCACATGACGCGTAAGTCTGTCACATGACAGACCAACCTGTCACGTGACCCCAGAACCCAGAATCTGCAGGCTTCTCACGTGATCTGCAAACAATCATGTGACACACAACACCGGAAAGTCCCTGCAGGCATCACGTGATTCGCAAGACTGATTCCCAAACCCATCATCAGCCAGCGGGCTGCAGTGCTTCATAGGGCCGCGAGAGGCAGACACTCAGAACAGTGTGAGGACTCCTCCAAGAGCAGCTGGCTGGGGTGCAGTGCTCAAATAAGTCCGCTAGAGGGAGACGCTCAGAACAGGGAGAGGGGGCTCCTCCAATGTGCACCTGTAAAGGATCCAGTGGCTGAAGTATGACTATAGTCCGATATTTTGCACCAGCTGAAGTTAAGGCGAGCACCCCTTTCTAGAGGGAGCAATGACGAGGGGTGCCTGAGAGCAGCTTCAACAAAACGCTTAGAAATATGAATAAAACAAGAATATAGTTTGGGTTGCCCCATATGGGGGGGCTGTGCTTTTTCCAAACAATGTTGCAAAATTCACATGAGGCAAAACAAACAAAAAAAAACACCCCATGAAAATAAAATAAAATTGAATAAATCACCTCCCACATGAAAAAAATTGCACTGAATTTAACTCTCTGGGTCCCAGATTCTAATTGCTCTTTCAGCGGTCGAGAGACCCCCAGATGCTCTCATCGGCTAGGGTGGGAAAACAGGCAGGATGAAGAGGAGGTCCATAGACTTGTTCCTTTGCACCCTGCATCATCCCTGCCATGAGCAAGGCAGGTGAACGACAGTGCTTTTTCCTGGGATGGAGCACAGGGCCAGTACCGACAGAGGAAGACAGGGGATACATGATTTACTAATAGAACTCATAAAAGGAAGCTGGCTACTGGGGGTCCAACTTGCCGTTCCTTGCAGGGAAAAGCAGTGGTTGATGGCAGGAAGAAGAACATAAAGACCCCCTAAAGCTCTTTGCTGGGAGGCGTGTTGCTGGGTTCTTTGGCAGTTGTGAGTTTAAGCCAACAGAAGCAAGAGGGAGACACTTGTGTGGAGTCTCCTTGGGCCATCACTTTCAGGACTTGCTGAGCAAATCCGATGAGTTTACCATCATTAGGAATATCTGAACCTTCCACACCGGATGCCTGAGGAGAAAATAAAATGAAAAACTCTAAGTATTTATTGGCAGAAATATAGCCATTAAGACTATTGTGGAGACCCATGGGAAGGAGGGTAGTGGGCAACAGGGCCTTGGGACACTAACAGGAGTTAGATGAGTCTCTTCCCAAAAACAGGGCTCAGGTTTAAGGTAGCCTCACACAAATGGCTAACATTCTCTATGAATTCCAATAGTCACGAGGCCAGGATAGCTGATTTACTTGGGGACCACGTGTAATGCCAGGGATTAAACCCAGGCCTGTCCTACGTTGGCCGTGTGCAAGGCAAATACCGAAATGTTGTGCTATACCTCATTTGTTTATTGGTTTATTTATATTCTGGCTCTGCACTCAGAAATCACTCCTGGCAGGCTCGGGGGACCACATGGAATGCAGGGAATCAAACCTGGGTTCGTCCAGGATTAGCCACGTGCAAGGCCAGGCCCTACCACTGTGCTATCACTCTGAACCCTCTTTACTCTTTTTCTTTTTTGATTTTTGGTCACACCTGGCTCTATGCTCAGAACGCTCCTGGCAGGTTCAGGATATAGGATGCCGGGGTTTGAACCACCATCCTTCTGCGTCTAAGGCAAATGCCTTACTGCTGTGCTATCTCTCTGGCCCCTATTTACTCATTAAAAAATTTTTTTGTCGGGCTCAGAGAGATAGCACAGCTTGTGGAAATTCTTTATATAGTTTGAATATAAATATTTTATCCAGATATGTTTGCCATTTTTCTTCCCTAACCTGAAGCTAGCTTGTGTTTGCATTATCTTTGAATAAATTCTGCACTTCAATGTCAGTTTATCTATTTTGTTTGTTTCTTTCTTAGGTGTCAACCAGCAGTATTCTAGCAGTTCGTGGCTCTGTACTCAGGAGTGACCCCTGGCGGTGCTCAGGGGACCGTGTGTTAACCAAATTATTCTTTGGCTTGTCCTTTACGTGTGTGTCTACAGAAATTCATTACTTTTGTTCTGGGGTCACAACCGGCAATACTCAGAGGTTAATCCTGACTCTTTTTTTAGGAAAACGCTGGCTGTGCTCATGTGAGATGCTGGAGATGAATCTGAGCCAGCCACATATAAGTGCTGTATTGGCTGTATTATTTCTTTAGCCCCTCATAATAAAAACAATTTTTTTTGGTTTTTGGGCCACACCTGGCGGTGCTCAGGGGTTACTCCTGGCTCTGAGTTCAGAAATACCTCCTGGCAGGCTCGGGGAACCATATGGAATGCCAGGATTTGAACCACAGGCCTTCTGCATGCAAGGCAAGTGCCTTACCTCCATGCAATCTCTAAGGCCACCTTTGACTTTTTATGAGGGAGGGGACCCATACTCAACAGTGCCAGAGCTGCTACTGGTTCCCATGGAATACTGGGGGGGCATTTGCAGTGCATGAACAAACCTAGGGATTCTGCACATTTCTTTCTTTATTATTTTTTGGTGATGGCGGTTTTGTTTTGGGGCTACATCCTGTGATACTCAGGGTTACTCTTGGCCATGTTCATGTGACAATATAGGGTGCCAGGAATTGAAACCAGATCAGCCATATGCAAGGCAAATTACATACAATCTGTGTCCCACACATTCTTACTAAACTAGATGTGGTGTCTCTCCTGAAACCAAGGGATTCTCATTTTCGTTTCAGAAATGTGCAAGAGGGGGCCAGAGAGATCGCATGGATGTAAGGCATTTGCCTTGCATGCAGAAGGTCGGAGGTTCAAATCCCGGCATAACATATGGTCACCTGAGCGTGCCAGGAGCGATTTTTGAGTGTTGAGCCAGGAGTAACCAACCCCTGAGCGCAGTAGTGTGTGAACCAAAATCCAAAAAAAATGTGGAAGTGAACCTGTTAAGCGACTCTAATGGGATGCCATAAAAGGCCAGTTAGGGTGCCTGATCTCCTCAACCCCACTGGACTCAGCTCAGAAGGAAGCTTGCTCTGGGACATCCGAAATGCCATTGGAAATCTCTGTGTGTATGGTCCATGAGGTAGGTCGTGTAGCGGGTTGCATGGGTTGAATCAGATTCAATCTCCAATTCAAACCCTGACAATCTATATGGTACCCAAGCATTGCAGGGTGTGGTTCAAAAACCAGAATAAAAATAGAAATAAAGGGGGCCAGAGAGATAGCATGGAGGTTAGGCGTTTGCCTTTCATGCAGAAGGAAGGTGGTTAGAATCTCAGCATCCCATATGGTCCCCAGTGCCTGCCTGCCAGGGGCGATTTCTGAGCATAGAGCCAGGAGTAATCCCTGAGTGCTGCCAGGTATGACCCAAAAACAAAAAAAAAATAGCTCGAGAGTTAGCACAGTGGTGTTTGACTTGCAAGCAGCCTATCCAGAATCTAAGGTGGTTGGTTCGAATCCCTGTGTCCCATATGGTCCCCCGAGTCAGCCAGGGGCGAATCCTGAGTATTGAGCCAGAAGTAACCACTGAGCGCTCCTGGGTGTGACCCCCCAATGAAAAACAAAAAAAGGAGAATGAGGGGCCAGAGGGATAGAGTGAGCAGGGTGTTTGCCTTAAACATGGCTGAGCAGTTTCAATCCCACACCCCAGACAGTCCCCTGAGCCCTGTCAGGAGTGATTCCTAAGCCTTGTACCTCCAGTTTGAAACACACACACACACACACAACAGAATTGATATGATTTGCTAAGAGTTTAGATGAGAAGCAGATAAGAAGCCATGAGTTTTGGGGCTAGAGCAATAGCACAGCTGTAGGGCATTTGCCTTGCACACGCCAACCCCTGACAGACACCTGTTCGATTCCCAGCATCCCATGTGGTTCCCCTAGCCAGGAGCTATTTCTGAGTGCAGTCGGGAGTAACCATTCAGTGTTACTGAGTGTGGCCCCAAAACTAAATAACCAAGGGAAAGAGACAAATAATAAATGGAAAACTAATAAATCTACAAAACTTATATTTTTATAAATTTAGGGGGTTTTGTTTGTTTTTCTCGTTTGCCTTGCACTTGGCCAACTCAACTGCCGTTGAGAAAGTTCTGTGGCCTCGTGATCTGTGTGCAGGCACGAACCATTCCTGGAACAGTCCCTGTTGTCTTCTATTGGTTCACAATTTACTTTTTGGTTTCACCCCAAACAAAGGAAGTTGGGCCTGCTGTGGTGCCTCTCTGCCCTAGTGCCAACTCCAGAAAGTGACTTAATTTCTACGTCCCAGTGTGCCCTGGTCCAGAGACCCTCCGGACAGCAGCAAGCCAGCTTCCTTCAGCTCCATTCCCAAAGCCCATAGGATGCCACCAATTTTCTTTCCTTTCCTGGGTGGCTCCTGACCTCCTTCATGGGAAGGGTGGACTTATCTGGAAGCTGACAGGCCCAGAATGAAGCAAACACCTTGCACAACCCTGCTCCACTCCCCTCTTCCCTTTCCTAGGGGTGAGGTCCTCTGCTCTTAGGTAGCATCTCACACTTCCTTTCCTCCACTCTGAGCTCCCAGGCGACCCTCAGCTCTCAGAGCTGCAGTGTGGTTCAGCTGTGGGGTTTATACATTGACTGTTGTGCCCAGCTCTGTGCTCACTGAGCTGTCTCCCACGACAGACGGCTCCCTTCATTATTATTTTTAATTCTGTTTTGGTTTGGGACCACAGTGAAGCTCAGGACTTATTCCTGGCTTTGGACTTAGGGACGACTCAGAGGGGCTAGAGGACCTTATGGGATGCCGATGTCAAGCCTAGGTTCCAGCCCCTGACCAGTTGGCTTCTCTCTGATCTCTTCTGGAAAATTTCTAGACAGTCTCCCCATCATCCCTCAAGAATTCCAATTTGCTAGACTCCCGGCTCCCAGGAAGGAGAGATACTTCAAGAAGCTGGGAGACCAGAAGTTCAGAGCCCCACCCAGACCCTCCCTGGGCAAGCCGGTGAGTTGGGTCCCTTGGTGGAGCTTGAAGGTAACCTAGGCCTTCCCCCACTATCCATGCGGCTCCCTAGGGAGGGTCTGGGTGGGGCTCTGAACTTCTGGTCTCCCAGCTTCTTGAAGGATCTCTCCTTCCTGGGAGCCGGGAGTCTAGCAGGAGGAGGTTTGGCTGGCACTGGTAATCTCTGTCCAGTCTACATTTTCAAAATCGCGCAGGGGCGATAGCCCCCGCGTGCACAAGAAACGTTAATAGTACTCTCACAAGAAACATTAATCATACTCTCACAAGAAACATTAATAGTACTCTCACAAGAAACATTAATAGTACTCACTATCATTGAATTATGTTTTTATGTATGCAGAATGTCCATTTTGTACTCTGCCCTTTTGCATACTCCTTCATAAGTTCATATTTCTCTTTAACTTCTTTAACTCCTATCATCATTACTCCTTTTTTACGCTTTCTAACTTAAGTACTGTTGAGTCCTAAGTCACAGACCAAAGTGGTGCCCTAGAGTTAACACCCACCGAACTATTTTAAAAGGCATAAAAAGAAAAAAAAGGCAGAAAAAGGACACATATCTTTTCAACATTTTATGGGTGTTTTCTTTGACGGCTATAACTTTTGCTAAATACTTTCTTATACAGTGATGATCCCCCCCATGTTTTTTATCTTCTCTTTGTGAACTGCTCAATATGGAATTTGGTGTGAAATAATCCCTCAGTTTAATACTTATGTTTGAACCAAGTCATGGGTCTTGTTGGAAATGTTCTTATGCCCCCATATATCTGATAGCACCATGTGGCTTTATATCTTGTTTGCGTAGGCACACTAACATGGGAAAATACTATACATACCAATAAGTTCTTATCTAATAGAAATGGGAACACACATATCTTGTAGTGCAATGAGACCTTACACCCTGAACATTGACATAAAGACCTGGCACAGGCCTCAGAAGAATGGGCATTCTCCATTTACCCCTTGATCTACAGAAGACATTTACAAAACATCCAAGGTTGTATATAACATCACCCGGAGGCATTCCTGTACCAGAGACGACCCTACAGCTGCTCTGACATCGATCTCCTCAAAAGAGACATCCCTTAACACTGAGAAGACAACAAGAACAATGACCTGCTTACTGGACAGGGCTTGCTGTATTGCCCCTTTATTGTGAGGTTTGTCTATAACATCACCTGGAAGCAATCCTCTACCACGGAAGACCCTACCACTGCTCAGACATCATCCTGCTCAAAAGAGACTTCCCTTAACACTGAGAAGACTTAACAACAACAACCTGCTTACAGGACAGGGCTTCCTGCATTCCCCTTTCATGGTGAGGTGAAACGAGAAGGCACTCCACATCATGACTTCAATGTAGGACATGCAGATTCCAGAATCTTTAATACAGAAACATGAGAACAACAACAGAGACTGTGTGATAAGTGTGTTGGCACTATGGACAATGTCTTGGAGCGAACGATAACTTTCCTGAGGCCTAGGGCTGGTCTTATGCCAGGAAACTTCAGGGGTAGGATCTCTTTGTATTTAGGCCAAGGCTATTCCTTTCCATGCCTCTCATATTTTGGTGGGCCTATGCAAACAACAATTGCCACTCTAACACCGTTTTTACTGTGCTCCTTTGACTCTAATCCTTAAAACACACCCACTTAAAATTTGAGGTTAACTTAAGCTAATATGCATGTACATGGAAATGTAAAAAATACTATGCCTCTAATATTTAAGGAGTTACGTAAGTTTGATGGCTTTAGATTGCCTTGTGTGCTGTTAAGAAATATTATAATGTGCTACAATCTGGGGACTTGAGGGACAAATTAATTGCACATGGATTCTGTTTAATTTATCTTAACTTTCTTTGGTGAAAGTTCAAAGTTAAGATATCAGCAAGGGGACTTCTTCTGATAATTATGTTATGGGTGATTGTCCTTCCACTGTAACTTTACCTTATCCTCTTTCTTTGCATCTTTTGTTCTCATAATTCATAATAAAAATTATAAAAAAAAGAATTCCAATTTGTGGGCCGGAGAGATAGCATGGAGGTAGGGCATTTGCCTTGCATGCAAAAAGATGGTGGTTCAAATTCTAGCACCCCATATGGTCCCGTCAAGTGTGCCAGGAGCAATTTCTGAGCATTGAGCCAGGAGAGACCCCTGAGTGCTGCCGGTGTAACCCAAGAACCAAAATAAATTCCAATTTGTATGGGGCTGTAGAGATAGTACAGTGGTGGTAGGGCGTTTGTCTTGCATGCGGCCAACCTGGGATGGACCAGGGTTCAATTCCCGGCATCCTGTATGGTCCCCTGAGCCTGCCAGGAGCAATTTCTGAATGCAGGTAGCAGAACCCCTGAGCGCTGCTGGGTGCGATCCCCCCAATAAAGAATTCCATTTTGTGGGGGCAGATTGATAGTACAGCAAGAACGGCACACACACACACACACACACACACACACACACACACACACACGCTAACTAGGGTTCTATCTCCATCACCATCACATGGTTCCCCAAGCCAGCCAGGAGTAAGTCCTGAGCACAGACTAACCATTGAACACTGCCGGTTCTGACACCATCCCCCCAAAAAATTCCTTCTCAGAGAAGCAGATTGTCTCTGGAAGTTTTCCTCCCCCAGCTGAGAAGCCTGTTCCCACGTCTAAGCTGGCAGTGCCATTCCTGTCAAACCAGTGGGCAGGCATGGTCCAGGTGTGTCCACTGCCATGGAAACGGCCAGCTTCCCTGGAGGAAGTGGGTAAGTCACCAAGTCTGGGGCCAGAAAACAGATGCAGACATAATGCCTGTGAACAGAACCTGGAATAACCGTAGAGCACTGCTGGGTATGGCTCAACCCTTCCTACCCTCCCTGCAAGAGCCACAAAATCTGGCCTGGGCCTCTGATTCTTCTTGTCTATGCCACAAGAATTGCTGCAATGGGGGCTATTCCGATAGCACAGCAGGTAGGGATTTTGCCTTGCACATGGCTGACCCAGTTTTGATCCCCAGCATCCTATATGTTCCTCCCCAAGCCTGCCAGGAGTAATTTCTGAGTGCAGAACCAAGAGTAACCCCTAAGTGCCACTGAGCATGACCAAATAAACAAAACAAAATAAAACAAAAAACAATTTCCAAAGAGTTTCTCTCTGTCTCTGTGTTCTCTTTTTGTTTTTTGGGCCATATTCTTCATGCATAGGGGTGACTCATGACTCTGCACTCAGGAATTACTCCTGGTGGGTTCAGGAAAACTTATGGGATGCCTGGGATCAAACCTGGGTAGGCCATGTGCAAAGCATGTTGGCTCTTGTTCTCTCTCTTTATCTCTCTTTTGTTCTTTTTTTTTGGGGGGGTGGGGCCACACTGGCAGCACTTAGGGGTTACTCCTGAGCTCTGAAACCATACCTGATGGGTCCAGAGTGATAACACAACAGCAGGGCATTATTTTGTGCTTTTTGGGTCACACCCGGCAGTGCTCAAGGGTTACTCTTGGATCCATACTCAGAAATTGCTCCTGGCAGGTACGGGGGACCATATGGGATGCCAGGATTCGAACCGATGACCTTCTGCATGAAAGGCAAATGCCTTATCTCCATGCTATCTCTCCGGCGCCAGCAGCAGGGCCTTTGTCTTGCCTGAGGCTGGCCCAGAATGGACCCAGGTTTGATCTCCCGCATCCTATATGGTCTACCAAGCCTGCCACAAGTGATTTCAGAGCACAGAGCCAGGAGTAACCCCTGAGCACCGCTGGGTGTGGCCAAAAATAAAAAAGAAAGAAAGAAAGAAAGAAATTACTTCTGGGACCATAGGGTATGCTGGAGATGAAACCCATGTTGACTGTGTGCAAAGCAAGTGTCTTACCTGCTGTGCTATTGCTCCAACTCTTTTTTTTGTCTTTTAAAATGTTTTATTGGGGAGAGCATAACGACAGTGCAACAGTAGGACGTTTGCCTTGCAAGTGGCCAAGCCAGGACCAATGGTGGTTCGAATCCCGGCATCCCGTATGGTCTCCTGAGCCTGCCTGGAGTGATTTTTAAACACAGTGCTAGAAGTAACCCCTGAGCGCTGCTGGGTGCCCCTCACAAAAAAGTCCCTCATCTGCCCTTCACTCAGTGTCTCTAAATGAAAATATTTTCCCCTTTTGCATCACCACTCCCTTCGTCTTTCACAGATAAATTATATAATATGCTCTCTTTACTACATGCGCATCATTAGTATTGACATGTATAAGACGTGTTTTTTTTTTTTTTTTGTATAGGTTCGGTGGTGTAGGTCACAGATTTGCAAGGGATTGAGTTCAGGTTTCAGATTGTCAAGGTGTATCTTTGTGGGGGCCAGAGAGCTAGAACAGTGGTTTAAGTCTTTGTCTTTTATACAGCCTACCTTGATGGGATTTCTGAGCACTGCCAAGAGTGAACTCTGTGCACAGAGCTGGGAGAAGTCCTGAGCACTGATGGATGTGCCCCTCAAAGACACACACACACACAAACGCAAATTTAATATGCTTTTGGTCTGGAGAAAGAATTCAAGAGGCTACAGCAGGTTTTGCCTGCAAGATGCTCAGGTTCCATCCCCTCACTCCAAGGTCCTCCCAAGCACTGCCAGAGGCCATCCTGCAGCACCAGGCATGGCCCCCAAATCAAAATCAAATAAAGTAGAATACATAGGTTGGAGCAGCAGTAGAGTGGGCAAAGCATTTGGCTGCATGTGGCTAACCAGGGTTTGGTCCCCAGCAACACATATCATCCCCCAAGTGCAGCTAGGTGTGATCCCTGAGCACAGAAAAGGAAGCCCTAAACACCACTAGATGTGACCCCAGAACAAAACAAAAAATAAACAAGTGATTTGCCAATTAGATGCACCTGTGTGTGTGTGTTCCCATATTTACTTTTCTGGTGTCATCTGACATTCTCTACCCCTGATCATTTCCCGGTGCTGTTCCTGAGTCCACAGGTTGCCTTGGTATCTGTAGCACAGTTCTCCATGTGTCAAGAAGGTCAGCACTGATAGCATATCTTTCTTACAGAGTTCAGGGACCACCAAGGGGGCCTGCACCCAGAAATTCTCCAGGCCTCTTGATGGTCCTTTTCTTTCCTTCCTGGAAACCAGCCCAGCCTAACGATTGCCTCTGGTCTGGACTATTTCTAGCTTAACCCCAGCAGCTCCCCAGGTCTTCTGTGTCTTTCTAGACCCTGAAATTTTGGAACGTTCTAGTAGTTGTTTTATTTCCTCACTGGCTCAAGAATGCCCCTCGGGTCCAGAGAGATAGCATGGAGGTAAGGCGTTTGCATTTCATGCAGAAGGAAGTGGTTCAAATTCCGGCATCCCATATGATCCCCTGTGCCTGCCAGGGGCGATTTCTGAGCATAGAGCCAGGAGTAACCCCTGAGCATTGCCGGGTGTGAACCAAAAAAAAAAAAAAACCAAAAAAAAATTTAGAACAGGTTTAGATTTACAGGATTATTGTGAAGCTAATAGACAGCCAGCACACAGTACACAGTCCCCTTTAATTTAATGGGGTGTATTTCTCACAATGAATGAACCAGTAATGTTACAATTTTAGTAAGAAAATACAAAGCTCTATTCAGTATTCTGCAGTCTTAATGTTTGTTTTTTTCCTTCCTGTTCCTGCGTCCTGGCTCCTTTTGTTTGTGACAATTTTCTAGACTCCTTGTTCTTCTGATTTTGACAGCTGTGTGGATTACCAGTTAGATCTTTTCTAGTTTTTTGCATCATTGGATGGGTGTGGAAGGATGTATTTGGGCAGGAAGCCACTGTCCTCCTGGCACACCCCAGCTCCATGTGAATGATGTACATTACTGTTTTTCAGGAAACTGGGTTACTCTTGGTTCTGGAGACAGCGCAGTGAAGTGCTGATCATGAAAACAGGAGAGCTGAGTTTGTCTCTGGCATTGAAAGCAAAAACAAATAAGCAAATCTTGATCAGTGGCTTGAGGTAATTTTCATTAATTTCTTATTTTCTGTTACACACACTGATCTTTTTTCCCTATTTTTCCTATTGGCCTCAGCCATACATTTTCTTAAACATCTGGCAGAACTTGTCCATTTCTAATTTATTTTTGTTTTGTGGGCTACACACAGAAATGCTCAAGATTTCCTCTTAGGTCTGCATGTAGGAATCACTCCTGGTGGGTCAGGGAACCATATGGGATGCTGGGATTGAACCTGGTTGTGTTTGGCCTTATGCCAGGCAAATGCCCTACTCTGTATTATATCTCTGGCCCCTCACTATTCCTATTTATGAATGAAACGTTAAAATGGACTGAAAGTGCTGTAAATATGAGTAACACTCGGTCTTGGGAGATTTGACTACTAAAGCAATAACTTTCCCTTGAAGTTCTTTAAAAAATTTTATTATTTATTTATCTGTATTTGAACTACACTTGTTGTGCTTAGGGTTGAATTCTAGTTTTTTGCCCAGGGAACACTACTGGTGGGGTTCAGAGGACCGTTAGTGGTGCCAATGATCAAACCAAGGTCAGCTATATGCAAGGCAAGTGCCTTACTTTCAACTCAATCTACCTATCCCCCAAGTCTTCAATTATGCCATTATGCTGTATAGTTAAATTGCTTTGGTTTGGGGCTACATATTGAAGTTCTGTTGTTGCTCCTGGTTTTCATGGGTCGGGGGAGAGGGGGCCATGCAGTGCAGCCCTTTGAGCTATAATTTAAAAAGTTTGGCTTTCATTGTGATCTCTTTTGTGATTTCTGAACTATTTACACTTTTTTCCCTTAAATGAAACAGGTCACAAAAGGAGGGGGAACACTAGTAGGACAGACGATCATTTGCCCTCTACCCATCCGACCTGGAATAAATCCATGGACCCTCATTACAGTCCCCTGGGTACTGCCAGGAGTGTTCCCTGAGCACAAAGTCAGGAGTAAGCCCTGAGAACCATTGGGTGTGGGCAAAAAAAGAAAAGATTGGGGAGCCACACCCATTGATGCTCAGGGGTTACTCCTGGCTATGCACTCAGAAATCGCTCCTGGCTTGGGGGACCATATGGGACGCTGGGGGATCCGTCCAAGGAGCTTCTTGCAAGGCAAACTCCTTACCACTGCACCACCGCTCCAGACCCCCCCAAATTTTTTTAAAGAAAGAGAATGGTTAGGACTAGTGCTACTTAATACTGTGGATAAGGCCTTGAATGTGACAGTCCAGAGTTAGATCCCCAGCATCCCATATGATCCCCAGAATCTGCCAGGAGTGATCCTGACCTGAGTGTCGTCTGAAAGCAAATATAAATAAAAAGAATTGATAAAAGAAAGTGTATTTAGGGGCGGGAGAGATAGCATGGAGGTAGAGCATTTGCCTTGCAAGCAGAAGGACGGTGGTTCAAATCTTGGCATCCCATATGGTCCTTGAACCTGCCAGGAGTGATTTCTGAGCATAGAGCCAGGACTGGCCCCTGAGCGCTGCCGGGTGTGACCCCTAAGAAAACCAAAAACCAAAATCAAATAAAAACAACAAAAAAGAATGTGTATTTGTAGGTAAGAATATAAAGGGCTAACGTGCATGTTTTGTACATTGTTTTCACTCTCACCCCTGTATGCTGCTCAGAGCATTGCCAGGAACAGTCCCTGAGTATTTCCAGATGTGACCCAAAATATATATACATATATATCAAAAAATATATTTATATATGTGCAAATTTATACATATGTAACAAAAGTAGAGATAGTACAGGGCATAAAGTACTTTTCTTACATGTAAATCAACTACAATTTGATCTCTGGCCCAATAGAGTCCCCCAGGTATTTCCCAGAATTATCCCTGAGTGCAGAGCCAAATAATAATAGTCATTGTTAAGATTTCAATTAAGATATCAATTCTTGGGGCCGGGAGGTGGCACAAGAGGTAAGGTGCCTGCCTTGCCTGCGCTAGCCTTGGACGGACCGCGGTTCGATCCCCCAGTGTCCCATATGGTCCCCCAAGCCAGGAGCGACTACTGAGCGCATAGCCAGGAGTAACCCCTGAGCGTTACCGGGTGTGGCCCAAAAACCAAAAAAAAAAAAAAAAGATATCATTTCTTGGGGCCTGCGAGGTGGCGCTAGAGGTAAGGTGTCTGCCTTGCAAGCACTAGCCAAGGAAGGACCATGGTTCGATCCCCTGGTGTCCCATATGGTCCCCCCAAGCCATGGGGCAATTTATAGCGTTTAGCCAGGAGCATCGAACAGGTGCTGCCCTAAAAACCAAAAAAAAAAAAAAAAAGAAAAAAAAGAAAAAAAAGAAAAAGATATCAATTTCAATTCTTTCCAAGTTGGCCTGTTGTTTCAACTTAATCTTAATCAAAAGCATAACAAGGGGTGGGGCCAGACAGATAGCATGGAGGTAAGGCGTTTGCCTTGCATGCAGAAGGTCGGTGGTTCAAATCCCGGCATCCCATATGGTCCCCTGAGCCTGCCAGGAGCCATTTCTGAGCGTAGTGCCAGGAGTAGCCCCTGAGCACTGCTGGGTGTGAGTAATAATAATAATAATAATAATATTAATAATAAGTTCTTGAGAGATAGCACAGTGGTAGGGCGTTTGTTTGCCTTGTAAGTGCTGACCCAGGTCCAATGGTGGTTTGAAAACCGGCATCCCAAATGATCCCCTGTGTTTTCCAGGAGCGATTTATGAGCAGAGATCCAGGAGTAACCCCTGAGTGCCACTGGTTTGGCCCAAAAGCCAAAGAGAAAACAAACAATCAAAACAAAACAAAATATAGCAAGGGGCTGGAGAGGTGGTACAGGGGTTAGGCACTTGACTTGTTTGCATTTAAATCTCAGTCATCATCTGGAGGCTCCTGTGAATGTCTAGAATGGTGGGCTCAAAGGATTATATGGGCTGCTGGGGATCGAACCCCAGTCAGCTGCATGCAAGGCAAGCTCCTTACCTGCTGTGCTATCACTTAGACCAAAAATCATATTTTGAAGAGGTTATCTTTCCTCCATTTCATGTACCATTCTTTTCTGTCAAAACTTAATTGACTAATAGTTTTGAGGTTTTATCTTGGAGTCCTTGATTCTAACCTACTGGTCAAAATTCACTGGTATTACAGTACATGTTGCTTTTTTGGCATGGTTTATTTTGGGGGTCACATCTGACAATGCTCAGGAATTGCTCCTGGCAAAGCTTGGTGTACTATGTGAAATGTCACAGATTGAACCTGTTTCTGGCAAGACTGAATTTTAATTCTTTTTTTTTTTGCCAGGAGTAACCTCTGAGCACCATCAGGTGTGGCCCAAAATACTAAAATAAAAAAAGCTTTGATTATAAAATGTGGTGTTGCAATTTTATGAGTATATTGAGCTCTCAATCTATAATTTTGAGTCTATGAAATATATATTATGTCATGCAATATTATTTTTACAGACAAATAGGCTTTATTCATGGACAAGGGGCGATTATTATTTTAATTAAAAATGTTTGGTGTTTGTGCCACACCCATTTATACTCAGGGCTTACACAGATATCCTCCTGAGAGCTCTCAGGTTTGGGAAACCATATGACAGGGATAGACCATGACGAGTCTGCGAGTCAGGTGACAAGATTGCAAGTCACGTGATCACCGCCGGGACTTTCAGGTTTGCCAATCATGTGATAGGTTTGCCTGTCACCTGATCCCCACAGGGACTTCTGGGTTTGTGTGTCACATGACGGGTTTGGGAGTCATGTACCGGGTTTGGGAGTCATGTACCGGGTTTATGGATCATGTGACAGTCTTGCGAGTCACATGATGCCCACAAACCCATCATATGTGATGCTACCTTTAACCTGAGCCCTGTTTTTTGGGAAGAGACTCATCTAACTCCTGTTAGTGTCCAAGGCCCTGTTGCCCAATACCCTCCTTCCCATCCATCCCCACAATAGCCTTTATAGCTATATTTCTGTCAATAAATACTTAGACCTTTTCATTTTGTTTTCTTCTCAGGCATCCGGTGTGGAAGATTCAGATATTCCTAATGATGGTAAACTCATCAGATTCGCTCAGCTCAGTATCAGCTAAAACACAACTCTGAAAGAGGTGGCTCAAGGAGACTCCACACACGTGTCTCTCTCTTGCTTCTGTTGGCTTAAACCCACAACTGCCAAAGAACCCAGCAACACGCCTCCCAGCAAAGAGCTTTAGGGGGTCTTTCTTTATGTTCTTCTTTCTGCCATCAACCCCTGCTTTTCCCTGCAAGGAACGGCAAGTTGGACCCCCAGTGGCCAGCTTCCTTTAATGAGTTCCGTTAGTAAATCATGTATCCCCTGTCTTCCTCTGTCGGTACTGGCCCTGTGCTCCATCCCAGGAGAAAGCACTGTCGTTCACCTGCCTTGCTCATGGCAGGAATGATGCAGAGTGCAAAGGAGCAAGTCTATGGACCTCCTCTTCTTCCTGCCTGTTTTCTCACCCTAGCCGATGGGAGCATCTGGTGGTGTCTTGACTGCTGAAAGAGCAATTAGAATCTCAAACCCAGAGAGTTAATTTTAGTGCAATATTTTTTATGCAGGCGGTGATTTATTTAATTTTATTTTATTTTCATGGGGTGTTTTATGGTTTGTTTGTTTTGCCTCATGTGAATTCTAGCAACATTGTTAGGAAAAAGCACAGCCCCATATAGGTGCAACCCAAACTACATTCTTGTTTTATTCATGATATTTCTAAGCGTTTTGTTGAAGCTGCTCTCAGGCACCCCTCGTCATTGCCTCCTCTAGAAAGGGGTGCTCGCCTTAACTTCAGCTGGTGCAAAATATCGGACTATAGTCATACTTCAGCCACTGGATCCTTTACAGGTGCACATTGGAGGAGCCCCCTCTCCCTGTTCTGAAGGTCTCCCTCTAGCGGCCTTATTAAGCACTGCACCCAGGCAGCAGCTCTTGGAGGACCCCCACCCTGTTCTCAGTGTCTCCATCTAGCGGTCCTATTAAGAACTGCACCCAGCCAACTGCTCTTGGAGGATCATCTCTCCGTGTTCTCAGTGTCTCTCTCTAGCGGTCTTACTAAGCACTGCACACCAAACAGCTGCTCTTGGAGGACCCCCTTTCCCTGTTCTCAGTGTCTCCCTCTAGCGGTCTTATTAAGCACTGCACCCCAGCCAGCTGCTCTTGAGGACCCCATTCCCTGTTCTCAGTCTCTCCTCTAGCAGTCTTGTTAACACTGCACCCAGCCAGCTGCTCTTGGAGTACCCCTTGCCTCAGTTTCTCCCTGTAGCGGGCTTATTAAGCACTGCACCACAGCCGGCAGCTCTTCAGAACCCCATTCAGTGTTCTCAGTGTCTCCCTCTAGCGGTCTTATTAAAGGACTGCACCCGGTTCACTCTGAGGACGTCAAGGGAAACTTCTCCAGCCTGTGCCTGTCTACCTGTGTTTCTGAATCCCTGAAGGTCTCCTCAGAGGCCTAAGGAGCGCACACCCAAAAAACTTTATTTTGGGGCCGGGAAGGTGGCGCTAGAGATAAGGTGTCTGCCTTACAAGTGCTAGCCAAGGAACGGACCGCGGTTCGATCCCCCCGGCGTCCCATATGGTCCCCCCAAGCCAGGGCTGTTTCTGAGCACATTGCCAGGAGTAACCCCTGAGCGTCAAATGGGTGTGGCCCAAAAACCAAAAAAAAAACAAACTTCATTTTGAAGCTGCCCAGTAAGTACATTCTTTATTTGGGGGGGGCCACACCCGTTTGATGCTCAGGGATTACTCCTGGCTAAGTGCTCAGAAATTGCCCCTGACTTGGGGGGACCATATGGGACACCGAGGGATCGAACCGCGGTAGCGGTCCTTTCTTGGCTAGCGCTTGCAAGGCAGACACCTTACCTCTAGCGCCACCTCACCGGCCCCCAGTAAGTACATTCAGGCTGTGGGAGTCGCCATCCAATATATTGCTGAACTCTCTGGCCTGTGGAGGCTCCGCCCTGCTGTGCCTTTGTTCACTCTAAGTACTGTCAACTAGAGGCAGCAGAAGATCACGGCCTCTAAGCGAAGCAGCGCGGCTGCACACTCTTTCTAACCAATGAACCCCACCACAACACGCAGGAAAAACCACACTACAAGCGTGACAATGGGGAAACTTCGCAGGCAAACACCATTTACAGAAAAAGAAAATGAAAGCTCAGATGAGCTAATAAATTCCAACCACATGATTAACCTCTCAGATAAGGAGTTTAGAATAGAAATATGGAAGATGCTTGTAGAATTCAAGAAAAGCATAGATGGATCTGAACAGAACACAAAGACAGAAATCAGAAAACTCCAAACTGAAAAACACGGTTGCTCAACTGAAAACCTCAATGGATAGTCTTGCCAACAGGGTATCAGCAGCTGAGGAGAGAATCGGAGTACTGGAAGATGTGATGCAGAAAAACTCAACACAACAGAAGAAATTGGAAAAGAACCTTAAACAAACAGGCAATGGAAAAAGTACTCAAGAAACTCGAAAGATGAAAATAAAAGTCTTTGATAAACTCAACAGAAACAACATAAGAATCATTGGAGTTCCAGAAACCTAGGAAGGAGATCTCCAGGAAGAATCAAGTGTCAAAGAGATACTCCCAGAGTTAAAGACTACATGCAATCAAATCCTGCATGCCTGAAGAGTACCAGCTAAAAGAGACCCAAAGAAAAACACCCCAAGACACATCCTCGTTACAATGACAAATCCATAGATAGAGATAGAATACTGAAGGCAGCAAGACCAAAAAAGGAAAATTACATTCAAAGGGGGATCCCTAAGACTTACAGCAGATATGTCACAAGAAACTCTCAAGGCCAGAAGACAATGGTGGGATATTGTGACAAAACTGAATGAAATGATTGCCTCACTGAGAATACTGCACCCAGCTCGACTCAAGTTCAGGTTTGAAGGAAGAATACATACCTTCATGGATAAACAACAGCTCAGAAACTTCACAGATGATAAATCAGCCTTAAAGGAAAAACTGACAGGTCTACTCTAAGACAAGAGAGACCAACAAACACAACAAACTTATCTACAAACATGACACTAAATCCTAAGACAATCATCTCCCTCAATGTCAATGGACTAAATTCACCAATTAAAAGACAGAGTGGCAAAATGGGTCAAAAATATGAATCCAACCTTCTGCTGCCTGCAAGAAACACATGTGGGGCCGGGCGGTGGCGCTAGAGTTAAGGTACCTGCCTTGCCTGTGCTAGCCTTGGACGGACCGTGGTTCGATCCCCTGGTGTCCCATATGGTCCCCCGAGCCAGGAGCAACTTCTGAGCACATAGCCAGGAGTAAACCCTGAACGTTACCGGGTGTGGCCCAAAAACAAAAAACAAACAAACAAAAAAAATAGTATTCAATCCTTGGCACCACATGGTCTCCATAGCACAAAGCCAGAATAGCCCCAAGGCCTGGAGAATAGCACAGCAGCAGGCTGTTTGCTTAGCTGGCAGTTGACTCTTTGGCATATGGTCCCACTAGCCTGTCAGGAGTTATTCCTCAGAAGTAACCCCTGAGCACTGCCAGGTGTGGCCCCAAAACAGAACAAAATGAAAACAGGGGCCGGGAAGGTGGCGCTAGAGGTAAGGTGTCTGCCTTGCAAGCGCTAGCCAAGGAACGGACCACGGTTCGATCCCCCGGCATCCCATATGGTCCCCCCAAGCCAGGGGTGATTTCTGAGCGCATAGCCAGGAGTAACCCCTGAGCATCAAATGGGTGTGGCCCAAAAACCAAAAAAAATGAAAACAGAATAACCCCAGTAGTGCCACAAACACACACACACCATATATACACACAAGGTGAAGCCAGAGAAATAGCATGAAGGTAAGAGGTTTGCCTTTCATGCAGAAGGACGGTGGTTCGAATCCCAGCATCCCATATGGTCCCCCAAGCCTACCAGGAGCAATTTCTGAGCGTAGAGCCACGAGAAACCCGAGTTCTGCTGGGTGGGACCCAAACAAACAAACAAACAAACAAATAAATAATATATATATGTATATACATACAAGGCTTTCAAGAACACTGGGATGAAGATAGTCCTTGTTGTTCCCAGTGTCCTCCTTTCCCTTTGTGTCTCACACTGTGTCTCTAAGAACTTGACTTGGGACTGATCGCTGACCTCCATCAAAAAGCCATCTGTGAGGTTTGGAGATGGCTCAGTACATAAACTTGCTGGGGTCAGGCTGCTGCGGATTTGATGCCCAGAGCTACTCACATCAACTCAACCTGTGACTGCCACTCTGAGCCACCGAGATACAACTGTGGTAGGTAGTGGCACATACTGAGCGTTTGCATACTCCGCAGCTTCTTTTTTTTTTTTTTTTTTTGGTTTTTGGGCCACACCCGGTAACGCTCGGGGGTTACTCCTGGCTATGTGCTCAGAAGTTGCTCCTGGCTTGGGGGACCATATGGGACGCCGGGGGATCGAACCGCGGTCCATCCAAGGTTAGCGCAGGCAAGGCAGACACCTTACCTTTAGCGCCACTGCCCGGCCCACTCCGCAGCTTCTTAAGCACAGTGCCCCACCAGCATCAACCAGGCAACTCCCGTCTTCTGTTTTTTATTTTTTTAGCCACACCCAGTGGTGCTCAGAGGTTACTCCTGGCTCTGTGCTCTGAAATCACGCCTGTCAGGTTCTGGAGAACCTGATATGGGATGCTGGAGATCAAACCTGGTTGCATCCTGGGTCAGCTGCAGGCAAGGCAAATGCCCTGTCTCTGATATATCACTCCAGTCCCATCAGGAGTGATTTCAAAGCTCAGGAGTAAGCACTGAGTGCTGCCAAATGTGGCCCCACTCCCCCCCCAACAAAGAATGGAAGAGAGGGGGAGAGAGAGAACACGAGAGTGAACATGCCTTGCACATGGCCTACCCAGGTTTCATCCCAGGTATCTGATAAGATTCCCTGAACCCACCAGGAGTAATTCCTCAGTGCAGAGTTATGAGTAACACCTAAGCACTGAAGAATGTGGCCCCCCAAAAGCAAAAAGAGAAAAGAGAGATAGAGAGAAAGAAACTCTGGCAATTCTTTTTTGTTTTATTTTGTTTTATTTTGTCATACTCAGTGGCTCTTAGGAGTTACTCTTGGTTCTACACTCAGAAGTTACCCTGGCAGGGTTGGAGGGAACATATAGGATGCTGGGGATCAAAACTGGGTCATCCATGTGCAAGGCAAAATTCGTACCTGCTGTGCTATTGGTCTGGCCCCGATTGCAGCAATTCTTGTGGCATAGACAAGAAGAATCAGAGGCCCAGGTCAGATTTTGTGGCTCTTGCGGGGAGGGCAGGAAGGGTTGAGCCATACCCAAAGTGCTCTGAGTTTATTCCAGGTTCTGTGCTCAGGGATTATGTCTGCATCTATTCTCTGGCCCAGACTTGGTGACTTACCTACTTCCTCCAGGGAAGCTGGCTCTTTCCATGGGAGTGGACACACCTGGACCATGCTTGCCCTCTGGTTTGACAGTCATGGCCCAGACAACTCAGATGTGGGAACAGGCTTCTCAGCCGGGAGAGGGAAACTGCTAGAAATAAGCTGCCTTCCTGAGATGAATATTTTTCTTTGGGGCCACAGAGACAGCATGGAGCTAAGGCCTCCATTCTGCCTCTCATGCAGAATGTCGGTGGTTCAAATCCCAGCAACCCATATGGTCCCCTGAGCCTACCAGGAGCGATTTCTGAGCATAGAGCTAGGAGTATCCCCTGAGCACTGCTGGGTGTGACACAAAAAGCAAAACAATTTTTTTTCTCTTGGGGAGGTCACACCCGGCAGAGTTCAAGGAATTACTCCTGGCTGCCTTGGGGAACATATATGATGGTGATGGAGATAGAACCCTGGTCAGCGCATGCATGCCTTTGTTGCTGTACTAACATTTGCCTTCAGAAAATGAAATTTTTTTTAGTTTTTGGACCACACCCAGCAGTGCTGGGTGGGTGTTACTACTGGTTCTGTGCTCTGCACTCAGAAATCACTCCTGGTGGGGTTGGAGAGATAACAAGCAGGTAAGGCGTTTGCCTTTCCCCAGAATCAGGTACCACCCTAGGGTGGGAGCACAATACCAGGTCACACCCTAAGGTAGGGCCCAATGCTTGATTAGGGTCGGATCAGTAACATAAAAGCACCCTCAAGCTGCACTGCCCCTTGTGCGAGCAGAAGGCCGTCCTGCAGGTCTATGCAACGGGCCTGGCCATCTTCCTTGAGCGCCTCGACTTCTGCCAGCACCACAAGGACGAGGTGAGTCGGGGGCCCCCAAGCCTTGTCCTCTGTGTGTCCCCCCCGGCCGATGTGACATGCCCACTCCAGGCTCTCCAAGTGCTCTAAGCCCACTGGCCGGGCATGAGGATGGGCCCCAAGGCTTGGAGCGCTCCTGACCCCACATTTTGTGTGTGTGGTTCCTGTGTCCACAATCGATGTGCGTAATTTCCTGGCCCACCACCCATGGGTGCATGCGCCTCCGGTCTGCCCATGCGCCCCAATAGCTGGACAGCCCGCCCGTCTTCTTGCCACGTGGTGCCATGTTGTGCGCCTTTACTGAGAAAGAATGAAGACAAGCTCCCCAGGCCCTGGGAGCCAGCTCGGATCGCTTGAAAAGGCATTTTTTCCCGTGCCCCCTTTTTCATGCCAGTGGTTGGAGCTGGCTGACAGTTAACAAGTCCTTAAAACACGAAACCCAGGCTACTGAGGCAAACTTTTCCTTCTCCTAAATTGTACTTTGAAAAAAAATGAAGTGTGATTTGGACTTTAATCCAAAGTAGAGAAAGTTAGATTATGATGATGATGATGATTTAAATTAGGACATAAATGATTATTTCAGGATCTTCTCTGGGTAGAAAGTGCTCTTTGGCAGGTTTTTCCCAAAACCCTTTCGCTCACTGGTTTCACCCCGGGTGGTACTGGGGTTGGGGTGAAGGACCAGAGGGAATGCCTGGGTACCCTGCAAGTGTCGAATGCAGGTCTGTTGTGTGCAGGACAAGCACTTTTCCTGATGTCCCATGATCTCTCCAGCCCATCCCGGGAAGTGTGTTCAGAATAAAGTCATTGCTTGCAAAAAAGACCTTGCTTGTGGGAAGGAGCCAGAGGACTCTTGGAGGAAGTTGCTTGTCTGTCTGTCCTCTCTTTTTTTGTTTGTTTGTTTGTTTTTGGGCCACACCCAGCGGTGCTCAGGGGTTACTCCTGCCTGTCTGTTCAGAAATAACTCCTGGCAAACACGGGGGACCATATGGGACACTGAGATACGAACCAACCACCTTTGGTCCTGGATTGGCTGCTTGCAAGGCAAATGCCACTGTGCTATTTCTCCAGGCCCCTGTCTGTCCTCTCTTATGGCTTCACTGCTATGTGCTGCAAGACCTGCATCAATTATTTTTCTTCTTTTTGGGTCCTACCCGGTGACGCTCGGTTTCCTCCTGGCTAAGAGCTCAGAAATCGCTCCTGGTTTGGGGGACCATATGGGATGCAGGATTCGAGCCAACCACCTTAGTGTAGGCTGCTTGGAAGGAAACGTCCTACCCAGAATAATTGTTTTTCTTTTCTTTTCTTTTCAGATGAAGGTGGAGGACAAAAAGCAGGTGGAGGCCATGACCTCGGCGGTGACGACGGGTTCCCAGCTCTACCCCAGCCCCGGCCCGCTGAAGACTGAGAACGAAAAGGCCATGGCCCATGCTCGAGGCACCTACCCCCGTGAGAAAGGAGGGTGAGTGTCCATTGTTTGTGCCCAGTGAAACCCCAAAACAAACAAACCCAGAGCCTGCTCAAGGGGAGAATGAGACAGAGCCCAGGCGGGTGGCCATGGGTACATTAGCCCCTGACTTGGGCCCAAGGGGATGTGTGTGGTGACAGGCGATTGTCCTGGAGGATTTGGGGGAGTTGGCTGAGTGTCCCCGTGTGCCCCAGCCACCCTTAACCCGGTCCCGCAATTCAGGCTATTTAGGACCGTGCTGGATGTCAAAATTGGCGTTTGAAGAAAGGTTCAAAGACAAGCTGTATGCTGTAAGCTCCGGGGAGCAACTTGTGGTCCGGGCTGGGCTGTGGGGGTTTTACAAGGCCAGGCCAAGAGCTCTCCCCTGAGTTTGAAGCAAAAGTGTTGGGTCACAGGGTGACAACAGGTGCCTTACAGCAAACAGAAAGTTTTGTATCTAAATTGAATATATATTTGCACAATTCTGGGGAAATATATTTTGGAGTTTGGAAGTCCTTAGTTATCCTGGTGCATGTTGCCCGATTGTTACCTTCTATTGTGTGTCTTACATAGTCATTCTTACATGTATGCCTCTTCTATCGCTGTAACCCCTCCTCACCTGAACTGATCCCACCTGAATGATCAGAACTGCCCAAGATGGAAAGTTGGAGGGCAGGGAAAGCTTGGAGATGGAGGAAACGGGGGGTGGGGCCGCCAGCGCCGCAGTTGATAAGCCTGCAGGAAGAGCTGGAAGGGAGATAGGGCTGTGTAGGCCATGTGGGGAGACCTGTATGCTGGGGACTGTGAGGTGGGCTGGCTGCGTCCTGAAAATGCCTCGACTGCTCTGTGCATCTCTGCCCTCACCCAGCCACCTTCGGGGTGGGCTCTCTGGCGGACTATAGGGGCTTTAGACTGGGCTGGGTCCAGAGCAGCCTCCCCTCCAGTCCGCACACCAACACGGGGAAACATGGTTTCTGTTAAGGCAGCAGGGGCCGTCTGGGACGCGGGGTTCAGCGCGGGATTCCTTAGTCAGCCACCTGGGTCGGCTGAGCAATAGTCTTTCTGATTTTGGGTTTTGGGCCGCTGCTCCTGCAGTGACAGGCGCCACCAGGAGCAGGACTGCCGGCGGTTCATGGTGGCTTTGACCCGTGAAATGGAGCGCTTCTTCGTGGAGCGGGTGGCTGCGGTCCCCGAAAATGCGGAGGAGATGGTGGCTACTGAAGCACTGGCCTTAGCTGCAGTGGCGGTGATGGCTGCAAGAGTCGCCAGAGAGAGGGCTGTCGTCGGCTTCAGGTGTGTATTTATATAGTTTTATTGATAATATATATTACAGAGCTAGAATAATCGTTTTCTTACTGCTTTTCCTCAGGTACAAATTTGAATTTTCTAAGTGAAAAGGTAACATTATTTGAAGAAACTCTCTAAATTGGTAGCAACTTTTTTCTTTATCATGATCTAAACATATAAAATTTATATACTGAGCTCGTAGTATCCATCGCAATACAAACAACGTCATTGTAATTTGGAAAACACTCAGTAAAGAAAAAAATCGACATAACACAAGGTCATAGACTGGTTAAAATGTTTTCCTTTGCTCTGGTGTGCCCAAGGGGAGAGGGAGACCAAGCCCAGGCAGGTGGCCATGGGTTCATTAACCCATTACTTAGGCCTAAGGGGATGTGTGTGGTGACAGGCAATTGTCCTGTAGGATATAGGGGAGTTGGCCAAGTGTCCCCGAGGGCCCCTGCTGCCCCCTAACCCGGTCCCTCAATTCAGGGTACTTAGGACCCCATTGTATGTCAAAGTGGGCCTTTGGGGAAAGGTTCAAAGACAAGCTGTAGGCCTATAGGGATTACCTTGTGTGGTTCAGGCTATGGGGGGCTCTGCTGAGCATCCGTCTGGATCTTCTCATTTGCTGCCTGGGCCCAGGGTCCCCGGGCATCCTCTCCTGTCCGAGGGGAACCTGCAGTGAGGGGTGCACAGTGCCCCATACCAGCCAGCAGGGACTACAGCATCACAGAGCAATGTTTTGTTTTGTTTACTTGTTATTGTTGAATTTTTTTTGTGCAACACCCTGTGATGCTAAGGGGTTACTCCTGGCTCTTCACACAGAAATCACTCCTTTATCTGGGGACCATATCGGATGCCGGGTTCGAACCTGGGTCTATCCTGGGTCAGCTACATGCAAGGCAAATGCCCTAATGCTGTTCTATCACTCCGGTCCTGTGCTAGTCCTTCAATGCAAGAAGCCAAGTTTTTTTTTTTTTTTGGTTTTTCGGGCCACACCCGTTAGATGCTCAGGGGTCACTCCTGGCTATACGCTCAGAAATTGCCCCTGGCTTGGGGGGACCATATGGGACGCCGGGGGATCGGACCGTGGTCCTTTCCTTGGCTAGCGCTTGCAAGGCAGACACCTTACCTCTACCGCCACCTCGCCGGCCCCAGAAGCCAAGTTTTGATGGTCCTTGGCACCAAGCGGTTCCCTGAGTTCTGCCAAATCAGCCTCTGAGCTCCAAGTGAAGTGGGGAAGTAGCCCCTGAGGAAAGAATAAGAAAAGATCAAGTATCAAAGGCACCCTTCTTGTTTTGCTTGGGGTGGCCACACCTGGTGGGCTGGGAGCCACTCCAGGCACAACTCTTCAGGGGTCACCTCTGAAGGTGTCCTTACCTCACCTCTCCCTTTGTTTGGTTTTGGTTTGGGGGCCACATCTGCAGCATCTCAGGTGTTACTCATAGCTTTACGCTCTGAAACCGTTCCTGGCAGGCTTGGGGAACCATATGGGATGCTGGGGATTGAACCAAGGTCTGCCACATGCATGTCAAATGCCCCTCCCCTCTGTGCTATTTTTGGCCTATGGTTGATATGTTTTTGTTTTGGGGGTCTTCACGAATACTCAGTACTCCAGTACTCGGGCTACTCTCAGCAGTGTTTAAGGCAAGGTGCCAAGGAGAGCAAAAGAATCTTCTGCCTGCATGCAGAGTACCATGCACTCCTCTCTCCAGGTCTCTCTCTAAGTCTCTCTCCAGGTCTCCCTCCAGGTTTCTCTCTGTCTCGGTCTCACACACACACACACACACACACACCTTGGTTTTCTTTTTGGAATCACACACACTAGGGCTGTGTACAGGGCTCTTTCCTGATGGAACTTGAGGTACCATAGCAGATACTGGTGACCTATCCATGTCAGCTGCATGCAAGGCAAGTGCCCTACTCACTGTACTATTATTTCAGCCCTCACCTCTTTATTTGCTGCTTTGGGGGACACTAAGCAGGGCTTAATCATGTCTTTATGAACATGGTTTACTTTTTTCTTCATGGAGTACAATTTTGGGGGATTTTTTTGTTGTTTTTTTTTTTGGAGGGGGCCACACCTAGGAATGCTATGGGGTTACTGCTGGTTCTGTGCTCAGGAATCACTCCTAAAAGGCTCAAGGAACCGGTTATATGGGATGCCAGGGATTGAACCCAGGTCCATTGCAGGTCAACCGCATGCTAGGCAAATGCACTACTACTGTGCCATCTCCCCCACACACGCATATTTCTCTTGACAGGACTCAAGACCATATGTGGGTCCTCTCTGGCCCTTCATTTTGTTTTGTGTGTGTGTTTTTTTTTGGTTTTTGATATAAACCCGGCGGTGCTCAGGGCTTACTCCTAGCTGTCTGCTCAGAAGTAACTCTTGGGAGGCACGGGGGAATCCTATGGGACACCGGGATTCAAACCAACCACCTTAGGCTGCTTGCAAGGGAAACTCCGCTGTGCTATCTCTCCGGGCCCCATTTTGTTTTGTTGTTGCCTTTTTTGGACACATCTGGCCTTTATTAGAGCTGACCCCTGGCTCTGTGCTTGGGGCTCACTACTGGAGGCTCAGGGGACATTTTGGAATGTCAGGGATCAAAACCAGGTTGGACTTATGCAAGACAAAAGCCTTACAGCTGTACTTTCATTTCATTTTGGGGTGGGGGTATGTTGGGGCCTTACCCAGAAATGCTCAGGGATCACCCCAAATGGGGTTCAAGGGACCTGAGCCTGCCAGGAGCAATTTCTGAGCATAGAGCCAGGAGTAACCCCTGAGCACTGCTGGGTGTGACCCTAAAACCAAAACAAAACTATTTTCTCTTGGAGGAGTCACACCAGGCAGTGTTCAAGGGTTACTCTGTACTCAAGAATTACTCCTGGCTTACTTGGGGACCATATGTGATGGTGACAGAGATAGAACCCTGGTCAGCGTGTGTTTGTGTATGTGTGTGTGTGAGAGTGTGAATGTGTGTACCTGTGTGTGCCTTTCTTGCTGTACTATCATTCTACCCCCACAAAACGGAATTCTTTTCCAAGTTTTTGGACCACATCAGCAGTGCTGGGGGGTGGATGTTACTACTGGTTCTGTGCCCTGCACTCAGAAATGACTCCTGGCAGGGCTAGAGATATGGCATGGATGTAAGGCATTTGCCTTACCCCAAAATAAGTTACCACCCTAGGGTGTGAGCAGAAACAGGTACCACCCTAGAGTGGAAGCAAATGCCAGGTCACACCCTAGGGTAGGGCACAATTATTGATTAGGGTAGGATCAGAAACATAATAACACCCTCAACCTGCATTGCCCCACGTGTGAGCAGAAGGCAGTGCTGCAGGCCTAGGCTGTGGACCTGGCCTTGTTCTCCGAGCACCTAGATCTGCCAGCACCAAAATGACGAGATGAGTCGAGGGTCCCCCAAGCCTTGCCCTCTGTGTGTCTCCCCTGGACGACATGGCGCGAGTGCTCCAGGCTCTCCAAACTCTCTAGGCTCACGGGCTGGGCGTGGGGATGGGCCCCGAGGCTTGGAGTGCTCTTGGCCCTGCTTTTTGTGTGTTTGCTTGGTTCCATGTGTCCGTGATAGATCTGCGTGCTTCCCCGGCCCAGCACCCACGGGTAAATGCACCTCTTGTGTGGCCCATGCGCCCCAAGAGCTGTACAGCCAGCTCATCTGCTCGACACCCGGTGCCCTACTGTGCGCCTTTATGCAGCAACTCATCCGTGCCAAGTCTCCCAACCAGGAGCAGGGCTCCATGGGTCTGTGCTCATCACCGCTTGTGCATGGATTTGAGTTCTTTTTTGGGGGAAGGGGATATTTGCGTGGAGTCAAGGGACGGTATCTGGGGATGTAGGAGGTTGAGGTTGAAAGTTCGCCATGTGGCTCTTGAGGTTCCTTTTTTGGGTCACCCCTGCTTGTTCTGGTTCTGATTCGGGCTTGGGAGCCCCAAGAGAGTCCGGTTTCTGCATTCAATTCAAAGTGTTTTTCCAACCTCCCCCAGCTCCCCTTCCTTCGGGATGCGCACCCTAAGTGGTCAGCTACCCTTGGTGAAAAAGCTAACCCAGGTGCACGCAGATTTCTGTGTTCTTTTTCACTCTCCCATGCTTATATTTTCATGCCCTGCAAAGTCATTCCTTCTATTTGATCTCTTTTTTTGGGGGGGCATACCCGGAGGTGCTCAGGGGTTTTTCTAGGCTGTCTGCACAGAAATAGCTCATGGCAGGCACGGGGGACCATTTGGGACACCGGGATTCGAACTAACCACCTTTGGTCCTGGATCGGCTGCTTGCAAGGCAAACGCCGCTGTGCTATCTCTCTGCTATTTGGTCTCTTGATGCCTTCCACTTATTGCAAGTTTGGGGGGATCATCGAAGGGCCCAAGCCTAAGAGAGTACTATGGGCAGGGCTGAATGAGGAGGGTGTTTGCCTTGCAAGCTGCCTGGCAGGGTTCGACCTCAGACTCCCCATATGGTCACTTATTGAGCCTGCTGTGCAAAGCCTAGATTAACCCCTGCGTGCCTGCTGCTGGGGCCCCCAAACCAATAAAAACAACAAACCAATATCCCAAAGTTAGGGCTACGGATGAGGGTATAGCTATTTTTATTTTATCCTTTAGAGAGAGACTGCCTGTGCTTTCTACACCCAAGTGGGGTTGCTGGGAACAACTGGGGTGTGCCTGTTTTAGTTCTGAGCTCTGCACCCTCACCCCTCGATTTTTGCCTACCCCCAACCTGTTAGTTTTGGGGTAGCACTCATGGCCCAAAGCCGACTTGGCTTCTTTCTCACTTTGGAAGTTAAAAAGCCAAACAAAATCATTTAAATATATATATATATATATATATATATATATATATATATATATATATATATATATATATATATATATATATATATATTGGTTTTTGGGTCACACCTGGCTGTGTTCCGGGTTACTCCTGGCTCTATGCTCAGAAGTTGCTCCTGGCTCCTGGCAGGCTCAGGGGACCATATGGGACTCGGGTATTCGAACCACTGACCTTCTGCATGAGAGGCAAATGCCTTACCTCCATGCTATTTCTCCGATCCCTAAATTTATATTTTCTTGGTGAGTTCCTCTATTGCTAAAAGGTAATTTCTAGCGAAAGGCTTAGTTCATTATTTTAGGTTTTAATGATACTAGGATTCATGAAAATTTTCTTTTTTGGGGTGGTCCTACCCTGTGATATCAGGGGTTCCTCCTGGCTCTGTGCTCAGAAATAGGTCCTGGTTTGGGGGACCATATGGGATGCAGAATTCGAGCCAACAGCCTTAGTCAACCACCTGGGTCCACTCCTTGGAAGGCAAACGCCCTACTGGAGAACAATTACTTTTCTTTTTTTGGTTTTTGGGCCACAGCACCAAAAGGATTAAGGAGGAGGACGAAAAACAGGCGGAGGCGATGACCCCCGTGTCCGAAGTTGCTGCGATGCTGGTGGCCATGGGGGTGTCGTCAGCAGTCCCACGGCCCCGAAGTCCGCAGCTCTACCCCAGCCCTGGCCAGCTGAATACTGAGAACGAACAGGCCACGGCCTATGCCCGAGGATCTTCCCCCCATGAGAAAGGAGGGTGAGTGACCATTGTTTGTCCCCGGTGAAACCCCAAAACTAACAAACCCAGAGCCTGCCCAAGGGGAGAGGGAGACTGAGTCCAGGCAGGTGGCCATGGGTTCATTAGCCCCTTAATTGGGCCCAAGGGGATGTGTGTGGTGACAGGCGATTGTCCTGGAGGATTTAGGGGGGTTGGCTGATTGTCCCCGAGGGCCCCAGCCGCCCCCTAACCAGGTACCCAAATTCAGGCTACTTAGGACCACGTTGGATGTCAAAGTGGGCATTTGGGGAAAGGTTCAAAGACAAACTGTAAGCTGTAAGTTCCGGGGAGCACCTTGTGTGGTCCAGCTGGGCTGCGGGCATTTTACAAGGTCAGGCCAAGAGTACTTCCCTGAGTCTGAAGGGAAAGAGTTGGGTCATAGGGTGGCGACAGATGTCTTACTGCAAACAGAAAGTTTTGTATCTAATTTGAATATGTTTGCGCAATTCTGGGGAAATATACTTTGGAGTTTGGAAGTCCTCAGTGATCGTGGTGCATGTTGTCCGGTTGTTACGTTCTATTGTGTGTCTTACATAGTCATTCTTACATGTATGCCTCTTCTATCGCTGTAACCCCTCCCCACCTGAATGATCAGAACTGCCCAAGATGGAAAGTTGGAGGGCAGGGAAAGCTTGGAGATGGAGGAAACTGGTGGGCGTCAGCACCGCCGTGGGTAAGCCTGCAGGAAGAGCTGGAAGGGAGATAGGGCTGTGTAGGCCATGTGGGGAGACCTGCATGGTGGGGACTGTGAGGTGGGCTGGCTGCATCCTGGAAATGCCTCGACTGTTCTGTGCATCTCTGCCCTCACCCTGCCACCTTCGGGTGGGCTCTCTGCTGGACCATAGGGGCTTCGGGACCGGGCTGGGCCCAGAGCAGCCTCCCCTCTGTTCTGAACACCAACATGGGGAAACATGGTTTCTGTTAAGGCAGCGGGGGCCGTCTGGGATGTGGGGTTCAGCGCGGGATTCCTTAGTCAGCCACCTGGGTCAGCTAAGCAATAGTCTTTCTAATTTTGGGTTTTGGGCCGCTGCTCCTGCAGTGACAGTCGCCACCTGGAGCAGGACTGCCGGCGGTTCATGGTGGCTTTGACCCGTGAAATGGAGCGCTTCTTCGTGGAGCGGATGGCTGCGGTCCCCAAAAATGCAGAGGAGATGGTGGCTACTGAAGCACTGGCCTTAGCTGCAGCGGCGGTGATGGCTGCAAGAGTCGCCAGAGAGAGGGCTGTCGGCGGCTTCAGGTGTGTATTTATATAGTTTTATTGATAATTTATATTACAGAGCTAGAACAATAGTTTTCTTACTTCTTTTCATCAGGTACAAATTTGAATTTTCTAAGTGAAAAGGTAACATTTTTTGAAGAAACTTTCTAAAATTGGTAGCAACTTTTTTTCTTTATCATGAGCTAAACATGTAAAATTTATATCCTAAGCTCGCAGTATCCATTGCAGGGGTTACTCCTGGCTGTCTGTTCAGAAATAGCTCCTGGCAGGCACGGGGGACCATATGGGACATCGGGATTCGAACCAACCACCTTTGGTCCCGGATTGGCTGCTTGCAAGGCAAACGCCACTGTGCTATTTCTCCGGGCCCCTGCCTGTCCTCTCTTATGGCTTCACTGCTATGTGCTGCAAGACCTGCATCAATTATTTTTCTTCTTTTTGAGTCCTACCCGGTGACGCTCGGGTTCCAGGCTAAGAGCTCAGAAATCACTCCTGGTTTTGGGGACCATATGGGATGCAGGATTCGAGCCAACCACCTTAGGGTAGGCTGCTTGGAAGGAAACACACTACCCAGAACAATTGTTTTTCTTTTTTTTGGTTTTTGGGCCACAGCAAGTGTAGACAGATGAAGGAGGAGGACAAAAAGCAGGTGGAGGCGGTGACCACGGCGGTGGCGACGGGTTCGCTGCTCTACCCCAGCCCCGGCCCACTGAAGACTGAGAACGAAAAGGCCATGGCCCATGCTCGAGGCACCTACACCCATGAGAAAGGAGGGTGAGTGTCCATTGTTTGTGCCCAGTAAAACCCCAAAACAAACAAACCCAGAGCCTGCTCAAGGGGAGAAAGAGACAGAGCCCAGGCGGGAGGCCATGGGTACATTAGCCCCTGACTTGGGCCCAAGGGGATGTGTGTGGTGACAGGCGATTGTCCTGAAGGATTTGGGGGAGTTGGCTGAGTGTTCCCAGGGCCCCAGCCGCCCCTAACCCGGTTCCCCAATTCAGGCTACTTAGGACCGTGTTGGATGTCAAAATTGGCGTTTGGGGAAAGGTTCAAAGACAAGCTGTAAGCTGTAAGCTCCGGGGAGCACCTTGTTTGGTCCGGGCTGGGCTGTGGGGGTTTTACAAGGCCAGGCCAAGAGCACTCCCCTGTGTCTGAAGCAAAAGAGTTGGGTCACAGGGTGGCGACAGATGCCTTACAGCAAACAGAACGTTTTGTAACTAATTTGAATATACATTTGCACAATTCTGGGGAAATATATTTTGGAGTTTGGAAGTCCTCAGTTATCCTGGTGCATGTTGCCCGATTGTTACCTTCTATTGTGTGTCTTACATAGTCATTCTTACATATATGCCTCTTCTATCGCTGTAACCCCTCCTCACCTGAACTGATCCCACATGAATGATCAGAACTGCCCAAGATGGAAAGTTGGAGGGCAGGGAAAGCTTGGAGATGGAGGAAACTGGTGGGCGACAGTGCCACTGTGGGTAAGCCTGCAGGAAGAGGTGGAAGGGAGATAGGGCGTGTGTAGGCTATGTGGGGAGACCTGCATGCTGGGGACTATGAGGTGGGCTGGCTGCGTCCTGAAAATGCCTCAACTTCTCTGTGCATCTCTGCCCTCACCCTGCCACCTTCGGGGTGGGCTCTCTGCCGGACCATAGGGGCTTCAGGACCGGGCAGGACCCAGAGCGGCCTCCCCTCCAGTCCGCACACCAACACAGGGAAACATGGTTTCTGTTAAGGCAGCGGGGTCGTCTGGGATGCGGGGTTCAGCGCGGGATTCCTTAGTCAGCCACCTGGGTCAGCTGAGCAATAGTCTTTCTGATTTTGGGTTTTGGGCAGTGACAGGCACCACCAGGAGCAGGACTGCCGGCGGTTCATGGTGGCTTTGACCCGTGAAATGGAGCGCTTCTTCGTGGAGCGGGTGGCTGCGGTCCCCGAAAATGCGGAGGAGATGGTGGCTAGTGAAGCACTGGCCTTAGCTGCAGCGGCGGTGATGGCTTCTAGAGTCGCCAGAGAGAGGGCTGTCAGCGGCTTCAGGCGGAGGCGTCGTCGCGGGAGGGAGGCGGCGGGAGCGCCAAGAGCCCGTTCGCCTTTGATGCCGATGCCCCAGGCCCCGCAGAGGGCACAAAGGGGTAAGCGGTCATTTGCTTTTGGGCCACATGCAGAGCGCTCAGGGGTTCCTCCTGGTCCCTCACAGATCGCCCCTGGCCTGCTGGGGATGAGGGGGGAAGGACCCTATGGGATGCCGGGATTCAAACACAGTCCTTCAGCATTCAAGGCAAACGCCTGCCGCCCGCTCTCTCCGTGGTTTTCCGAGAAAAACTTTTTTTTTTTTGGTTTTTGGGCTACACCCGGCAGTGCTCAGGGGTCACTCCTGGCTGTCTGCTCAGAAATAGCTCCTGGCAGGCACGGGGGACCCTATGGGACACCGGGGTTCGAACCAACCACCTTTGGTCCGGGATCGGCTGCTTGCAAGGCAAACGCCGCTGTGCTATCTCTCCGGGCCCCGAGAACAATTTTTAATAGAAGAAAAGCCCCTTGGGTCTGGCAAGTCGTGACTAGCTTGTGCTGCAAGCTCCAGCTGGGTTTAACTCGAGGCAGTTTGGATCCCAGAGCCATCCATCCCTGCACTGGGAAACACCTCCTAAGCACTGGCAGGTGTGATAAATAAAAAAGATCAGGGGCCCAAGAGATAGCACAGCGGGAGGGCATTTGCCTCAGAAGCAGTTGGCCAGGACCAAAGGTGGTTCAAATCCCGGCACCCCTTAGATTCCTCCATGCCATGAAGGCAGGGCGTTTGCCTTGCAAGCAGATCATCCAGAATGAACTGTAGTTCGAATCGGCATCCCATATGGTCCCCAGCCTACTCCTGCCTATGGGATAATGTCCAGAAAAATTCTTTTCATGTTCATTTTCCTCAAGTTGCCCTTATTTCTCCTACAAATCACCCTCCTAAGCCACAGAAAATACCCCATTCTGATTCTTCTCTACTTTCTTCCCTCACATCTGAGTCATTTTCTTTTTACTAACTCTCTACCGTGCTAGCAATGACGGAGAATAAAACTGGGTTTTCTCCACACACACTTAAGTTTTTAAGTTTTGGCTTCCAAAGGGCAGATGAAAATTTTATAAAAATTTGTTTTTTGTAAGTTTGTGTATCAATTGCATGCTCCCAAATGGCAGGTGAACATATGGAAAGTTTGAAAATTTCATCTAATGCTTATGATTCCTCCACTCAGAATTATATTACTATTGTTCTTGTAATTTCCATCTAGAGATGCGCAAAGAGCAACCAGAGTCTAACCCTGCATCCGAGGCCAACTCGCAGATTCCAGCCGAGGCCTCCTCCTGGTCCTCCTCCTCGTGGTCTTCAATGGAGGCTGCCTTCTCCTCCTCCTCCTCCTGGATTCCAGCCGAGGTCTCCTCCTGGTCCTCCTCCTCATGGTCTTCAATGGAGGCTGCCTCCTCCTCCTCCTCTTGGACTCCAACCGAGGCCGCCTCCTTGGAGACATCACTAGATGTCTCCGGATCTCCTGGCCTCTGAAATACCACCTGAAATACTGTCCCTATAAAATTGGGTTAAAAGAAAGGGTCCTTCTGAGCCACAGTGTCTCTCTCCTTTTGTCTCCCAAAAAAAATTTCCACGACCTACCTCTCTCCCTACAATATATTTTTAGAAAAAAATACTCGGGGTCGTCCTGAGGCACTTTGCATTCCCCCTTTTCTTGCACTTGATAGGCACATTTATTACTTGGGTTGTTAATTTGGATCTCTTTTTTTAGTGTTGATCGTGTCATTTCGATATTTAAATTCATGACTCCTTTAAATCACTGATGTACTCAGATCCCCTTGAACTCTGACTCCCATGGTTCCATCTATCACTTCTTCCTCTCAATTTCTTTCCTTCTCTGTCCTTGTCCTTTTTCACTGTGGAGTTAAGAATGAAGTAGACATCTCCCCCTTTCAAAAGATGGGATTCCCTGTTCCAGTTTTTCTATGTAAGACATATAAATTAGGTCCTCCTATGGTTTGTCTTCTTTCTTCTGGCTGTTTCAAAAATAAATAAATAAATAGAGCCGTTATTGAATGATGATTATACATAAGGCAAGAAGTACAAATTTCCAGGTGGATTTTACTTGTCTCCTTGAAGACAAGTCATTCTTAAATGAAAGGCAAGTGACATTCCTTTGAGCACACACTGTAAATATGGTAACAGGAATATTATCATGGTTTTAGTCTCTTTCTTAAGAGTAACTCTAAAAAAAGTCTGATGATTCACCTAACTAGGCAAGTCAATAAAACTTTATAAATTATGTATTTTAAGATACTGCCGTTAAAATGTTGAGTTTTCTTGTTTTGGACAAAAAGTGCTGAGTACTAGAGGATCTCGATATTTTTATTCAAACATTTAGGCAGAATGTGTTTGATTTTATTTTATGGAATAAGCTGATTGAGTGGATAAAGAATAGAAATGATTGTTGGGGGCCCGGAGTGATAGCACAGTGGCGTTTGCCTTGCAAGCAGCCGATCCAGGACCAAAGGTGGTTGGTTCGAATCCCGGTGTCCCATATGGTCCCCCATGCCTGCCAGGAGTAACCCCTGAGCATAGCTGGTTGTGGCCCAAAAACAAAAAACAAAAAAAGAAAGAAAGAAATGATTGTTGGGTTACACCTGGCAGCGCTCAGGGGTTCCTCCTGGCTCTGCACTCTGAAATCACTGAAGGTGGACATATGAGAAACCGGGATTCAAACCACAGTCCATTCTGGATCAGCTGCATGCAAGGCAAATAAATGTACTCAAGGGACTATCTAGGGTGCTGTTGACTGTACTTGGAATGGCAGTGTAAAAAGCAAGAATCTTGCTCAGTGTGTAGTCTTTATGGCCCTTAAAACTCTTCATTTTGGGAGCCAGAGGGGATAGTACATCGGGTTTTTCTTGCACAGGGAAAACCCCGTTGTCTGCAGCCTATGGGATACCAGATATTGAACCCTGGCAGACTAATCTTGAGGCAAGTGCCCTGCCCACCATACTATTCATTGCTCTGGCACCAGTCTCTAGGTCTTATGCAAGGTAATACTGGCAGCCTTTTGAAGTGGGTTTGTCTAACATGTAGATTAGATAATATGGGTGAAAGTCATAGTGGGAAGGGAGCGCACTGGACAGGAAAAGTGCTCCTGCAGGCCCAGTGCAGCCAGTGAAATGGAGGTGGGAGTCGGCCTGGGATCACCCTACTCAGCTCCATTGCCCCCCCACCCCCTGGTCAAAAAGGCAGTTGCCAGGCAATCATGGAGAAAAGATACAGCCCTGGGGACAGTGATTACTTTGGGGCTTGTGACAGCAGAGTTGGGCCCAGGCTGGATTAAGCCTCCTGAACTAGCCCCTGATCAGTTCCCCTGGATGTCAACTGCATTGGCACTGCCTCCCCCATGGCAGGATCCCAGGTGCAGAATAGAGGGGCCTACAAGTTTTCATTTTGGGGAATTACACATTGCCTAGCTCTGTGCTCAGGGATCACTCTTGTCGGTGCTTGGGAAACTATCTAGGGTGTCAGATATCAATCCAGGCTAGGGGCATGCAAGGTGAGGGTCCTTCCAGCTTTCCTCTCCAGCCTGCAAGGGGAGGGGGCCTTGGATGCAGTGTTGGCCAGAGAAACAGAGGTTCCCTACTAGGGGGCCTCTAGTTCTTGGACAACTGAGGCTTTGTCCTCTCGAGGTAGGTGGGAACTTCTAGAGCAGGACCTTTGGGTCTGTGAGCCACCTTTTATCCAGTTAGTTGAAATTCAGGCCTGGAATTTTATGTACAACTGTGGCCTGATTTTCCTTTCTTCCTCCTTCCTTTTCTTACTTGCTTCCCTCCTCCTCCCTTTCTCTTCCCTCCCTCCTCCCACACCTGCTGATGGTCCCTGAGCCTGGAGCGATTCTGAGTGCAGAGTCAGGAGTAACTCCTGAAACTCCTGAAAGCTGGCTGCCAGAGAACTAGAAAGATGGTTGGCTGGACTCACTATTTTTGTTGCCCTGTTGTTCCTCCTGCCTTTCCTTTTCCTCTGGTCCTCTGTGACTGCCCCCTCCTCCCAGTTTGTCTTCACCTCCTCTCTCTCTCCCGGCCAAGGGGTTGGCTGTAAGGCTTGTGGCTTCTCTACCTTGTCTTTTTCCTATTAAACTCGACCTCCAGAAAAACCTTCCTTTGTCAGAGTCGTACCTACCTGGCAGTGGGCTTTGGCACCAGAGCTCGGAACTGGATTGGGTGCATGCAAAGCAAGTGCAGTATGCATTGTCCTTTTGCTCCAGCCCTGAGTTTTGATCCCTAGTACTAATTGCCCCTTGGCACCTCCAAGAACAGCACCTTCCCGCACCTGATGAGGAGCAGAAATAATCCCAGTATAAAAGGGTGTGGGACCCAAATGAGGAAAAAAATATTGAGAGGTGTGAGTGTGGTGGGGGAAGCTGGTCCATACTTACTCCTGATGGCGTCTGGGACCATATGGCATGCCTGGGATCATATCCAGGTCAGGCAAATGCGAGGCAAGTACCACACCTGTTTATTGCTCTGGCCCAATATAATTATTTTGGGGGCTAAACCAGCACTTTTCAGGGTTTCCTTCTGGCTGCGCACTCATGAATTACTCCTGGTGGTACAAAGAAGTCCATACTGGAAACTGGAGATCAAACCTGTGTTGGCTGTGTGCAAGGCAAACACGCTATCCACTGTACTATAACTCTAGCTCCCAAAAATAATTTTAAAAGCCCCAACCTTTTTTTTGGTTTTTGGGTCACACCCATCAGCGCTCGGGGGGTCACTCTTGGCAGGCTCGGGGACCATATGGGATGCCGGGATTTGAACCACCGACCTTCTGCATGCAAGGCAAACGCCTTACCTCCATGCTATTTCTCTGGCCCTAAATAGTCCTTTTATAGCAGAACTTATATATGAGTACCAGTCTCTTAATTTCTTTGCATAAATCACAAATCAATGCCATTTAAACCTAGAATAATGAGGCAATTTGGAAGGAAAAATAAAACAAGAAGTAGCTAGAGCTTCAAATGATTTATTTGTGAAACTGGTACAGCACAAATGTAAATTTTAGAAGAAAGCAGAATTTCAAAGCTAGCAATTAGCTCGCCGGTCCAGAATGCTGACTGGTCAGGGGTGCACTCACAGAAAGCCAAAATGGAATCTGGGCCAGGGTCAGCTGCGTCTCACTATGACCTAAGAAATTCACTTAAATCGAAACGATACAAACCCCACAATAAGTACAGAATAAGTCATTTCTCATCAGAAAGGGAGAAGTATGCAGCACTTAACATGATTTAACACAAACCCTAATAACGCCAAAATAAGATACTTCCTGTCAAATACAAAGGACAGCTAGTGGCAAACACAAGGATACAGGCTGTGAACTTGCACTGAAAGGGACTGGGAGGACTGAGTGACAGTAAGAGAAACTGTGAGTGTGTGTGAGAGAGAGAGTGTGTGTCTATCAAATCAGGAGTAGTCATTGTCATCCCTACTTGGTTTCTCTTCTCTGGCACTTGCCTCATCACCGTCACCATTCTAAGGTCCTAAAAGGCCTTCATGTTGTGTTCGTGGGTCTGTGTCTAATCAGTCATCGTTTCTGTCATCACTACTTGGCTCTTTTTCTTCGGCACTCGCTTCATCTTCATCATCCTAAGGGGTAAAAACAATCATTAAATTATTGGTATGGGGGCTACAGTCAGCTGTGTTTACAGTTTAACTCCTAGCCCAGTGCTCAGGACTCACTCCTGGTGACAACTGAAGTCCATCTGAGGTGCTGGAGATCAAACCTGAGTTGGGGGGCCGGAGAGATAGCACAGCAGTAATGTGTTTGCATTAGATGCAGAAGGGCAGTGTTTTGAATCCCAGCATCCCATGTGGTCCCCAAGCGTGCCAGGAGCAATTTCTGAGCGTAGAGCCAATAGGAACTCCTGAGCGCTGATGACTGGGACCCAAAAACCAAAAAAAAAATAAAAATAAAAATAAAAAAACCTGAGTTGGCTTTGTGCAGTCAAATGCCTGCATGCATGTGCCACCTCTCTGGCCCAACATAAATTTTTCTTTAAAGACTCAAACGGGGGGTGGGGGGGAGAGATAGCACAGCCGCGTTTGCCTTGCAAACAGCCGATCCAGGACCAAAGGTAGTTGGTTCGAATCCCGGTGTCCCATATGGTCCCCCGAGCCTGCCAGGAGCTATTTCTGAGCAGACAGCCAGGAGTAACCCCTGAGCACCGCCAGGTGTGGCCCAAAAACCAAAAAAAAGGAAAAGAAAGAAAGAAAGAAAGAAAGAAAGAAAGAAAGAAAGGAAGGAAGGAAGGAAGGAAGGAAGGAAGGAAGGAAGGAAGGAAGGAAGGAAGGAAGGAAGGAAGGAAGGAAGGAAGGAAGGAAGGAAGGAAGGAAGGAAGGAAGGAAGGAAGGAAGGAAGGAAGGAAGGAAAAAGAAAGGAAGAAGGAAGAAAATAATAAAGGAAGGAAAAAGAAAGATAGGAAGGAAGGAAAGAGAATGAAAGCAAGATAATGCTTCGTAGGGCTAGAGAAATACCAGTAGTAGGAATTAAAGCTCACTGATTTGACGATAGCATGATATGTGGCCCCCGAGCCCCCACCAGGAGGGATTCCTGAGCTCAGACTCAGGAATAAGTGCTGAGCATAGCTAGGTATGACCCCAAAATCATACTTCATTTTTTCTCTCATTTACACCTGGTACATGGTACTAGGGATCAAACCCAGGGCCTCACTCATGCAAGGCAAGTGCTCTACCACTAAACCATTTAGAAGCTTCAATATGTGCACCGGTGAGGAAGGCAATCCGTTTTCCAACTTAAGAGGCAATAGATCTGAAGTGCGTCTGATTCACAGAAGATGCTGAGGCTCCTGAGGGACCCCACAGTCAGGAAAGGCTGCTCAGGAACATGGTGAGTGAGGAACATCCTACACTTGCCTTCCTGCTCCTTTAAGAGACAGCAAACTGGCTTTCCATGCATCTTCTAGCAGCCAAGTCTGAGGTTTGGGCTCAAACATAACTGAGTTTGAATCTCTGCCCTCTGTGACCTGGGTAGCCTTCGGCAAGTTCTCACATTTCTGGAGTTTAGTGTTCTCATCAGGAAAACCAGCCTGCTCCAGATGTTATAGCAAAGAGCATTTGGTGACTTAGTGTTCCTGGTCATAAATGCCATAAGCGGGCCCGGAGAGACAGCACAGCGGTGTTTGCCTCACAAGCAGCCGATCCAGGACCAAAGGTGGTTGGTTCGAATCCCGGTGTCCCAGATGGTCCCCCGTGCCTGCCAGGAGCTATTTCTGAACAGACAGCCAGGAGTAACCCCTGAGCACCACCGGGTGTGACTCAAAAATAAAAAAAAATGAATGCCATAATCAGAACCACATCTGTTGGAAAGGTCCTACGTACTGTGGGAACTGAGCACTGTTTTTTGCACTTTCCTTTCCCAGGATGGCCCCAGCTGTGTTTGCAGAAGTCTGAAGTTCACCAACAGCCTCCTAGTGGGCGTGCTCCCAGGATTCCCCGTTCTTTAGCTCTGCCAGCTACACTTGAACTGCCCCAGGACAAAATGAGGTCACGTTTGGAACCGTAAAGAGGTCACTTTCTCATTAGCTGCCACATCCTCACATGTTAAAGTGTCTTTCATAGACTGTTTCTATTATTAAGCCCATGTGATACCTTTGTCACAGATCCTTCTTGGAAGAAAATAATTACAATGCATGTAGGCTCATCAATTTTCTTCTACAGACATAGAAAATTTTCTTGGGTTTGTATCATACGCAGCCATCTGGACTATTTACAGCTCAGTGATCCCCCAGCTACAGAGCTGGGGATTGAACTTGGAGCCTTTTGCTTGAAAAACACATGTGAAAAACCATGTGAAAAACACATGGTGCTTTGAGCTATCAACCAAGTGTTCACAAAAAAATACTTGGGTTTTTTTGGGGGGACACACATACCCAATAGTACTCAGGAGTTACTCTTGGCTTTGCACTTACAAATTACTCCTGGAAGGCTCAGGGGACCATATGAGATGGGATATTGGATATGGTTCCATATGGGTTGCTTGGGATCAAACCCAGGTCAGTTGCTTGCAAGGCAAATGCTATTATATCGCCCCAGCCCCACAAAAAAACACTTTCTTTGGATTCATGTGCCCTATTTCCTGATTCTGATGGTCCTCAACTTCCTAATCTTAAACATCTATAAATAGTTCCTTGTCTTTTCTTTTTATTTTTTGGCTGTTTTGAGCATATCACTGGGGACTGAATTCAGAAATCATCCCTGGTGGTGCTTAGGGAATCCTGGAGATGTGAATCTAGATCAGCAGGATGCAAGACAGGTGAAATGCCTTAAGCATTCTACTATCTCCTGGCTTTCTTTTTTGGAAGAGGGAAGGGAAGGGGAGGGGAGGGGAGAGAGAGGGAGGGGAGGGGAAGAGGGGAGGGGAGGGGAAGGGGGGAGGGGAGGGGAGGGAAGGAAGGAAGGAAGAAGGAAGGAGAAAGAAGAAAGTTAGTTAAGAGTCTTCTGGTTATAAACTGAAAACAATATAAAAAAAACAAAGAATAGTTCCTGATTTTTTTGGTTTGTTTGTTTGTTTGTTTGTTTTTTGGCCCACACTCTGTAATGTTTGGGTGTTAGTCCTGGCTATATTCTATAAATCGGTCCTGGCTTGGAAGACCACAAGGATATCAGGGGATTGTGGCGTGGTCCCACTTAGGTTAGTGCGTGCAATGCAAGTTACCTACAACTTGAGCCACCGCTCCAGCCCCTGGTTTTATGTCTTAATTTTTTATTTTATATTTTGAGGTGTTTTTTTGGTCACACCTGCAGCGCTCAGGGGTTACTCATGGTTCCACATGGAGAAATCACTGCTGGCAGGCTCAGGAGACCATATTGGATGCTGGAATTGGAACCAGTGAATTTTTTTTGCAAGGCAAAAACGCTTTACCTCCATGCTATCTCTCCAGCACCATTTTTACAGTTTTTTTTTGCCATGTCTTAATTTTTAAACAGGAGAACCTGAATGTGACTATTTCAGAATTGTATATCAATGAATGTTTTATATTTATAACATATAAAAGAAAATTGTGTATATTATCACTTAATTTCAGTTATTTTGCACTGCATAAACAGAACACAATTGGAGAAATATATATATCAAAATATGTAAAATTAATATACTGGCTATAGAAAACAAGAAAATTTCTCCCAGATTTGCTATCCTCGCACCAGAGTAAAATTTTATTTATCAATGTTCATTTCATAATTGCTTCAACAACTACTAGAATATAAGCAAGATTTTCTTCTCTCGCTTTTTTTTATTTTTGAATCAGACCCGGCAGAACTCAGGAGTTACTCCTGACTCTACATTCAGAAATCACTTCTAAACAAAAAAAGATAAAAAAGAAATTGCTCCAGGCAGGCTCGGGGGACCATATGAGATGCCAGGATTTGAAAAACAGTCCTTCCGCATGCAAGGCAAATGCCCTACCTACACGCTATCTCTCCTGCCCTCCTTTCTTCTTCTTTTTTTAAATTTAATTTTTTTGTTTTGGAGTTATACCAGGCGGTGCTCAGGGGTCACTCCTGCCTCTACACTCAGATATTGCTCCTGGCAGACTCTGGGGAGCACATAGGATGCCAGGACTCAAACCACTGTGATTCTTCATGCAAGGCGAATGCCCTACCGCCATCCTATCCCTCAGGCCTCATTTTTTCTCTTTTAATGAAAAAAAATTTAATTACATAAAGAGCAGAGTATCCTGGTCCTATACATACCCATCACTAGCTTCAACTCTTACTCAAATTTCTTTATGCTCATTTTATCTGCATTTCAGTCTCCTGGTTATGTATATAGAAAAGCCACACCCAGTAATACTCGGAGGTTTTTCCTGGCTCTGCACTCAGAAATCCCTTCTAGTAAGCTTGGGAAATCGTAATACACGATGAGGTAAGTATTGTGACAAGGAAAGTAGCAGAGGGAGAAGAGAGGGGGCTGGGGATCAAACCTACTTCATCTCAGGTCGACTGTGTGCAAAGCAAACACCCTACCACTGTGCAATTGCACAGGCCCCCTTAATATATATTTCTAGGGCTGGGAGCTAGTACAGCAAATAGTCAAATAGGACACAGAGCTGACACACTTAATTCTTAGAGTCACTAAAGGTCCCTTGACTCCTTCCAAGAGTGATACCTGAGTGAAGAGTGAGTCAGAAATAAGCCTTAGACACAGACCCCAAAATATATTTATATGGGGCCTGGAGAGATAGCACAGCGGCATTTGCCTTGCAAGCAGCCGATCCAGGACCAAAGGTGGTTGGTTCGAATCCCGGTGTCCCATATGGTCCCCCGTGCCTGCCAGGATCTATTTTAGAGCAGACAGCCAGGAGTATCCCCTGAGCACTGCCGGGTGTGAGCCAAAAACAAAAAAACAAAAAAATATATATATTTATATTTCATATAAATTTTACAGTGTATTTTAGGCAAATTTTAACAAGTTTTATAAGTCTCATCTCATTTGATCGGCAATCATTCACATCAGTATCTGAAATATATTAGCTGCCATGGCCAGTGTGTGATACATAGATGGATAAAGCTGTGTTCTTCTCTTGAAGCTATGAGGGAAGGAATTAAAAATGTCATTCCTATGCTTGTTGTGTATATAAACATTTCGATGGGATTATTATGTTACTGACACTACCCTGGTCAGTGATTGTGCCCTACCCTAGTGTGTGACCTGGCATTCTGCTCCCACCCTAGGGTAGGGCAAAATCACCGATCAGAGTAGGGTCAATTACATAATAATCCCATGAAATGTTTACATACACAACAATACAAGAGATTAAACAGGTCAGAAGAGGTCAGGAAAGAGCCTCATGAGAATGCTCAATGAATAACATGGAACTTGTGACTCTGACAGAGGATATCAGTTGAGAGCTATTAGCAGAAGGTCTAGGGCAAATTTAAGAGAAAATAGTGCATTTTTTTGTTTTTGTTTTTGTTTTTTTGGTTTTTGGGCTAAACCTGGTGGTGCTCAGGGGTTACTCCTGGCTGTCTGCTCAGAAATAACTCTTGGGAGGCACGGGAGATCCTATGGGACACCGGGATTCACACCAACCACATTAGGCTGCTTGCCAGGCAAACGCCACTGTGCTATCTCTCCGGGCCCCATTTTGTTTTGTTGTTGCCTTTTTTGGACACATCTGGTTGTTATTAGAGCTGACCCCTGGCTCTGTGCTTGGGGCTCACTACTGGAGGCTCAGGGGACATTTTGGAATGTCATGGATCAAAATCAGGTTGGACTTATGCAAGACAAAAGCCTTACCAGCTGTACTTTCATTTCATTTGGGGGTGGGGGTATGTTGGGGCCTTACCCAGAAATGCTCAGCGATCACCCCAAATGGGGTTCAAGGAACCTGAACCTGCCAGGAGCAATTTCTGAACATAGAGCCAGGAGTCACCCCTGAGCACTGCCGGGTGTGACCCTAAAACCAAAACAAAACTATTTTCTCTTGGAGGAGTCACACCAGGCAGTGTTCAAGGGTTACTCTGTACTCAAGAATTACTCCTGGCTTGCTTGGGGACCATATGTGATGGTGACAGAGATAGAACCCTGGTCAGCGTGTGTGTGTATGTGTGTGTGAGAGAGTGTGAATGTGTGTACGTGTGTGTGCCTTTCTTGCTGTACTATCATTCTGCCCCCACAAAACGGAATTCTTTTTCAAGTTCTTGGACCACATCCAGCAGTGCTGGGGGGTGGATGTTACTACTGGTTCTGTGCCCTGCACTCAGAAATAACTCCTGGCAGGGCTAGAGATATGGCATGGAGGTAAGGCATTTTCCTTACCCCTGAATAAGGTACCACCCTAGGGAGGGAGCAGAATCAGGTACCACCCTAGTGCGGGAGCAAATGCCAGGTCACACCCTAGGGTAGGGCACATTTATTGATTAGGTTAGGATCAGTAACATAATAGCACCCTCAAGCTGCACTGCCCCTTGTGTGAGCAGAAGGCAGTGCTGCAGGCATAGGCGGCGGACCTGGCCTTCTTCCCTGAGCACCTAGATCTGCCAGCACCACAATGACGAGGTGAGTCGAGGGTCCCCCAAGCCTTGCCCTCTGTGTTTTCCCCCTGGACGACGTGGCGCGCATGCTCCAGGCTCTCCAAACTCTCTAGACCCACAGGCTGGGCTGGGCTTGGGGACGGGCCCCGAGGCTTGGAGTGCTCTTGGCCCCGCTTTGTGTGTGTGTGCTTGGTTCCATGTGTCCGTGATAGATGTGCGTGCTTCCACTGCCCAGAACACACAGGTGAGTGCACTTCTTGTCTGGCCCATGCGCCCCAAGAGCTGTATAGCCAGCTCATCTGCTCGCCACGCGGTGCCCTATTGTGCGCCTTTATGCAGCGACTCATCCGTGCCAAGTCTCCCCAGCAGGAGACAGGCTCCATGGGTCTGTGCTGATCACCGCTTGTGTATGGATTTGGGTTATTTTTGGGGGAAGGGGATATTTGCGTGGAGTCAAGGGACGGTATTTGGGGATGTGGGAGGTTGAGGTTGAAGGTTCGCCCTGTGTCTGCATGCGTGGCTCTTGAGGTTCCTTTTTTTGGGTCGCCCCTGCTTGTTCTGGTTCTGATTCGGGCTTGGGAGCCCCAACAGTGTCCGGTTTCTGCATTCAATTCAAAGTGTTTTTCCAACCTCCCCCAGCTCCCCTTCCTTCGGGATGCGCACCCTAAGGGGTCAGCTACCCTTGGTGAAAAAGCTAACCCAGGTGCACGCAGATTTCGAACCAACCACCTTTGGTCCTGGATCTGCTGCTTGCAAGGCAAACGCTGCTGTGCTATCTCTCCGCTATTTGATCTCTTGATGCCTTCCAGTTATTGCAAGTTTGGGGGGATCGAAGGGCCTGAGCCTAAGAGAGCGCTATGAGCAGGGCTGAATGAGGAGGGTGTTTGCCTTGCAAGCTGCCGAACCAGGGTTCGAGTTCAGAACCCTATATGGTCACTTACTGAGCCTGCGGTGCGGAGCCTAGATTAACCCCTGAGCGCCTGCTTGTGGGGCCCCCAAACCAATAAAAACAGCAAACCAGTGACCCAAAGTTAGGGCTACAGGTGAGGTATACCTATTTTTATTTTATCCTTTAGTGAGAGACTGCCTGTGCTTTCTAAACCCAAGTGGGGTTGCTGGAAACAACTGGGGTATGCCTGTTTTGGTTCTCAAATCTGCATCTTCACCCCTTGTTTTTTGCCTACCCCCAACCTGTTTGTTTTGGGGTAGCACTCATGGCCCAAAGCTACTTGGCTTCTTTCTCCCTTTGTAAGAAAAAAAGCCAAACAAAAGCTTTTAAATTCATATATATATATGATATATATATGATATATATATATATATTGTTTTTTGGGTCACACATGGCTCTATGCTCAGAAGTTGCTCCTGGCTCCTGGCAGGCTCAGGGGACCATATGGGATGCCGGGATTCGAACCACTGAACTTCTGCATGAGAGGCAAATGCCTTACCTCCATGCTATCTCTCTGGCCGGTAACTTCATATTTTCTTGGTGAGCACCTCTATTGCTAGATGGTAATTTCTAGCGAGAGGATTAGTTCATTTTTTAGGTTTTAATGGTAATTGGAATTGTGAAAATTTTCATTTGGGGGGGGTCCTACCTTGTGACATCAGGGGTTCCTTCTGGCTCTGTGCTCAGACATCTGTCCTGGGTTGGGGGACCATATGGGATGCGGAAACCGAGCCAACCACCTTAGTCAACAACCTGGGTTTACTGTTTGGAAAGCAAACGTCCTACTGGGGAACAATTGCTTTTTATTTGTTTTGTTTATGTTTTTCTTTTTGGGCCACAGCACCAGCATACGGATTAAGGAGGAGGATGAAAAACAGGCGGAGGCAGTGACTCCCGTGTCCGAGGTGGCCACGGGGGTGTCGTCAGCAGTCCCATGGCCCCCAAATCCGCAGCTCTACCCCAACCCCTGCCGGCTGAAGACCGAGAAGGATCAGGCCACGTCCTATGGCCAACGATCCTCCCACCATGAGAAAGGACGGTGAGTGATCAATGTTTGCGCCCAGTGAAACCCCAAAACAAACAAACCCAGAGTCTGCCCCAGGGGAGAAAGGGACAGAGCCCAGGCGGGAGGCCATGGGTACATTAGCCCCTGACTTGGGCCCAAGGGGATGTGTGTGGTGACAGGCGATTGTCCTGGAGGATTTGGGGAGTTGGCCGAGTGTCCCCAAGGGCCCCAGCCACCCCTAATCCGGTCCCCCAATTCAGGCTACATAGGATTGTGTTAGATGTCAAAATGGGCCTTTGGGGAAAGGGTCAAAGACAAGCTGTAAGCTGTAAGCTCCGGCAAGCAACTTGTGTTGTCCGGGCTGGCCTTCGGGGGGTTTTACAAAGCCATGCCAAGAACAGTCCCCTGAGTGTGAAGCGAAAGAGTTGGGTTGCAGGGTGGCGACAGGAGCCTTACTGCAAACAGAAAATTCTGTATCTAATTTTAATATACGTTTGCGCAATTCTGGGGAAATATACTGAGTTTGGAAGTCCTCAGTTATCCAGGTGCATGTGCCCAACTGCCTCTTCTATCACTGTAACCCCTCCCCACCTGAACTGATCCCACCTGAAAGAATGATCAGGACTGCCCACACCTGGGATGGGGGGGGTTTAAAAGACGGAGAGTTGGAAGGCAGGCAAAGCCTGGAGATGGAGGTGGAGGACAACGGTGGACATCCACGCTGCCGTGGTGAGCCTGCTGTAGAGCTGGAAGGGAGATAGGGCTGTGTAGGCCATATGGGGAGACCTGCATGCTGGGAACTGAGGTGGGCTGGCTGCGTCCTGGAAAGGCATCGACTGCTCTGTGCATCTCTGCCCTCACCCTGCCACCTTCGGGGTGGGCTCTTTGCCGGACCATAGGGACTTCGGGATGGGCTGGGCCCAGAGCGGCCTCCCCTCTGTTCTGCACACCAACATGGGGAAACATGGTTTCTGTTAAGGCAGCGGGGGCTGACTGGGACGCGGGGTTCAGCGCGGGATTCCTTAGTCAGCAACCTGGGTTGTCTGAGCAATATAGTCTTTCTGATTTTGGGTTTTGGGCAGTGACAGGTGCTACCAGCAGCAGAACCCGTGGCGGCGCCTGGTGGGATTGGGACAATTCATGGCGGAGATGGGACAATTCGCGGCGGAGATGGGACAATTCGCGGAGGAGGTGGTACAATTCGTCGAGGCCGAAATGACAGTTGCGGCGGGAGCGGTTAGAGATAGAGACCGCTCCCGTTTGCCTTTAAGGCCCAAAGCGCAGCAAAGGGCCCAAGGCGGTAAGTGGTCATTTGCTTTTGGGCCACTCGGGCGCGCTCAGGGGTTCCTCCTGGTCCCTCACAGGTCACCCCTGGCCTGCTGCGGGGGGTGAAGGGAAGGTCCCTCTGGGATGGCGGATTCAAACACCGTCCTTCTGCATGCAAGGCAAACGCCTTACTGCCAGGTTTCTCTCCGGACCGCACAATTTCATAGGAGAGAAAGCCCCCTGGGTCTGGGAAAGTTTCTTTGCTTACTAGACTAGCTTGTCTTCCTTCCAGGGAATCGTGGCAGGGGACAAGGGCGAGGACGAGGCCGAGGGCGAGGGCGAGGGAGAGGCCGTGGTCGGGGCGCCTTGGCGCAGGGGCCCGCTCCCCAATTGGAGCCCGCCCCGCCCTTGAACCCCGAAGCGCCTTTGGAAATCGCTCCTCCAAACTCCCCTGCAGAAAATAGCATGAACCCGTCAGCCCCCTGCAACAACGGGGTAAGTAGCGGTCATTCCCTATTGGGCCACGCCTGGGGATGCCACCTGGGATGCTCAGGGGTTCCACCTTGTCTCTGCGCACAAATCGCCCCTGGCCTTCTGGGGGGGGACCTATGAGATGCCGGGATTCAAACACCGTCCTTCTGGCAAGGCAATCGCCTGCCGCCCGCTCTCCCTGGTTTTCCGAGGACAATTGTTGTTTTTTTTTTTTTTTTTAGATTTTGGGCCACACCCGGCAGTGCTCAGGGGTTACTCCTGGCTGTCTGCTAATTAATAGCTCCTGGCAGGCACGGGGGACCCTATGGGACACCGGGGTTCGAACCAACCACCTTTGGTCCTGGATCAGCTGCTTGCAAGGCAAACGCCGCTGTGCTATCTCTCCGGCCGCGAGAACAAATTTCAATAGGAGAAAAGCCCCTTGGGTCTGGCGAGTCCTGACTAGCTTGTTCTGCATGCCCAGCTGGGTTTAACTCGAGGCGTTTGGATCCCAGAGCCATCCATCCCTGCACTGGGAAGCGCCCCCTAAGCACTGCCAGGGGTGATGAATAGAAAAGATCAGGGGCCCGAGAGAGAGCACAGCGGGAGGGCATTTGCCTCACAAGCAGCATCCTGAGCACTGGGCTAGGAGTTAAGCTGTAAACACAGCTGACTGTGTTTTCAAAGCCAATAACTCATTGATCCTTTTTACCCCTTAGGATGATGAAGATGATGAAGCCATGCCGAAGAAAAAGAGCCAAGTAGTGATGACAGTGACGATGCCTGATGTGACGATGCACACACACACACACACACACACACACACACGAACACAACATGGAGGCCTCCTAGTACCTACCCTTGGGATGGTGAAGGTGATGAGGCAAATGCCAGAAGAGAAACCAAGTAGGGATGACAGCGACAACTCTTGATTTAATAGACACACTCTCTCTCTCACTCAGTCTCACTCACACACTCTCTTACTGTCACTCAGTCCTCCCAGTCTCTTTCAGTGCCAGTTCATAGCCTGTGTCCTTGTATTCGCAGCTACTAGCTGTCCTTCTGTTTTCAAAGGAAGCATCTTCTTTTGGTGTTACTGAGGGTTTGTATTAAATCATGTGAAGTGCTGTGTACTTCTCCCTTTCTTAGGAGAAATGACTTATACTGTCCTTATCGTGGGGTATCATTTCGATTTAAGTGAATGTCTTAGGTCATAGTGAGATGCAACTGACCCTGGCCCAGATTCCATTTTGGCTTTCCCTCAGTGCACCCATGACCAGTCAGCATTCTGGACCTGCAAGCCAATTGCTAGTTTTGAAATTCTGCTTTCTTTCTTCTAAAATTTAGATTTGTGCTGTACTAGTTTCACAAATAAATCATTTGAAGCTCTAGCTATTTCTTGTTGTTTTATTTTTCCCTTTAAATTGCCTCATTATTCTAGTTTTAAATGACATTGATTTGTGATTTATGCAAAGAAATTAAGAGACTGGTGCTCATACATAAGTTCTGCTATGAAAGGTCTATTTAGGGCCGGAGAAATAGCATGGAGGTAAGGCCTTTGCCTTGCATGCAGAAGGTTGGTGGTTCAAATCCCGGCATCTCATGTGGTCCCCGAGCCTGCCAGGAGCGATTTCTGAGCGTAGAGCCAGGAATGACCCCCGAGTGCTGCTGGGTGTGACCCAAAAATCAAAAAATGGGGGGCTTTTAAAATTATTATTGGGGGCTAGAGTTATAGTACAGTGGATAGCATGTTTGCCTTGCACACAGCCAACACAGGTTTGATCCCCAGTTTCCAGTACGGACCTCTGTGTACCACCAGGAGTGCAAGCAAGAAGTAAACTCTGAACAGTGCTGGTTTAGCCCAGAAACAAAAAAATTATATTGGGCCAGAGCAATAAACAGGTATGGCACTTGCCTCGCATGTGCCTGACCTAGATTTGATCCCAGGCATGCCATATGGTCCCAGACGCCATCGGGAGTAAGTATGGACCACCCCCCCACACACACACCTCTCAATTTTTTTTGTTTGGGGCCCACACCCTTTTGTTTTGGGGCTATTCCTGCTTCTCATCAGTTGTGGGAGTGTGTTGTTCTTGGAGGTGCCAAGGGGCCATTAGTACTAGGGATCAAAACTCGGGGTTGAACAATACATTCTGCGCTTGGTTTGCATGCAGCAGTCCAGTTCCGAGCTCTGGTGCCAAAGCTCACTGACAGGTACGCATGACTCAGACAAAGAAAGGTTTTTCCATAGGTCAAGTTTAATAGGGAAAAGACAAAGTAGAGAAGCCACGAGTCTTACAGCCAACCCCTTGGCCAGGGGAGAAAGGGAGGGAGGGAGGAGAGAGAGAGAGAGAGAGAGAGAGAGAGAGAGAGAGAGAGAGAGAGAAAGGGGAGAGGGAGCGTGAGGGGGAGAGGGAGAGAGAGGGAGAGAAAGAGAGGGAGAGAGGGAAAGGGGAGAGGGGAGATAGGGGGAGAGGGAGAGGGAGGGGGAGAGAGTAAGAGGGAGGGGGAGAGAGGGGGAAGAGGGGGAGAGAGAAGGAGAGAGGAGAGAGAGAGTGGAGGATAAGGCAAAGTGGGGGGTGGGGGGCAGTCAGAGAGGACCATAGGAAAGGGAAAGGCAGGAAGAACAACAGGGCAGCCAACCATTTTTCCAGTACTCTGGCAGCCAGCTTTCAGGAGTTTTAGGGGTTACTCCTGGCCCTGAACTCAGAATTGCTCCAGGCTCGGGGGACCATCAGCAGGTGTGTCCCAAAAACCAAAAAGAGAAAAAGAAAAACTGGCAGGACAGAATAGTGATTCCAAACAGCTTCTGAGATTCCCTGGTTGGTGTTTGATAAAGCACCGTGGCTAAGACTAAGAAAATAGTCCGAGGACTCAGAGTGGATAGCACAGTGTGGGGGAGAAAAGGAAGAAAGGATGGGAGGACAGAGGGAGGGTGGAGCACGGAAGCAAGGAAGAAAGGAGGGAGAAAGGAAAATCAGGCCAGGTTGTACATAAAATGCCAGGCCTGAATTTCAACTAACTGTGGATAAGGGGGCGCCGGATAAGAGGTGGCTCACTGACCCCAAGTTTCGGCTCTAGAAGTACCCACCCACCTCTAGAGGACAAAGCCTCAGCTGTCTAAGTTCTAGTGGCCCCCAGTAGGGGACCTCTGTTTCTCTGGCTAACACTGCATCCATGGCCCCACCCCTTGCAGGCTGGAGGGAGGACAGCTGGAAGGACCTTCCCCTTGCATGTCCCTAGCCTGGATTGATTCCTGACACCCCAGATAGTCTCCCAAGCACCGAGCCAGGCAATGTGTAATTCCCCAAAATGAAAACGTGACGAACACGTTTGATCCCCAGCACTGATTTTTGGGGTTTTTTTGGGTCACACCCTGCATTGCTCAGGGATTACTCTTAGCTCTCCACTCAGAAATGGCTCTCACAGGCTCAGGGGACCATATGGGTGCCGAACCACCATCCTTTTGCATGCAAGACAAATGCCCTACCTCCATCCTATCTCTCCAGCCCCTATTTACTCATTTTAATAGTCACACTGGTCCCAAAGAAATGTACCCTTTTGCAGACATGTCCTGGGGAAGTGGTCAAAATAATAAAAATAAAAATTTTAAGGCACTTGTAGTTATTCAGAGCTGAACTTGAGACATGCAGTGTTCCAGCATCGATCATATCACTCAGTGTGAACTTTCACTAGTGTTCCCAGGTTCCATCCCCTCCCCCTCTATTGGTTGCATATTTCTTTTCATTTTTTGGTGGGGGGTTTGGGGTCACACCCTGCAGCACTGAAGGGTTACTCCCAGTTCTAGGCTCAGAAATCACTCCTGGTGGGCTCAGGGGGCCATATGGGATGCTGGGGTTCAATGCATTCAAGGCAACTGCTTTATGTCCATGTTATCTCTCTGGCCCTGGTTGTATATTTCTTTTTTTTTTTTTTTTGGTTTTTGGGCCACACCCGGTAACGCTCAGGGGTTACTCCTGGCTATGTGCTCAGAAGTTGCTCCTGGCTTGGGGGACCATATGGGATGCCGGGGGATCGAACTTTGGTCGTCCAAGGCTACCGCAGGCAAGGCAGGCACCTTACCTCTTGCGCCACCGCCCGGCTCCGGATTTAGGTTTTTGAGGGGATTCTGGTTCCTCAAGAATCCTCAAGTAAGTTCAGAGAAATGTGAAAGTAGCTTCCAAGAAATGCAGAAAGCTGTAGAGTTGGAGAAAGCTTGGTCCTCCTGAGTGCCTAGGTTGCTGGGGGGGTGGGGTTGTTCGGGAACAGGCTGCTTCGCGACCAAGGAAATAAATAGCAGGAGGCTTAAGGACTTAAGCGAGCAGACTTGATTTCTGGCTCACCAGGGCCATCTCACTAATAGGACTTAGGATCCGATATTTTACAAGTTTTCTTCAGGGCTATGGGAAGGGGGCTTCCTTTGCAAAAGCCAGACTCTGCATTCCAGAAATCTTACCTGTTGAGCCATGATGACACCACTATCAACTGATATTACAGAACATCCTCCCAGGGTTTATGCGTTTCAATCTCTCCCTGTTTGTCAAAAATGAAGACATTCAAGAAATAGAACTAAATACCCCCGGCCTCCAGGCCCTCCCTGGGTGCCAGCCCAGGTGGCCAGAAATGGTGTATCCTAGCTTGGGGTGTGCTGTGATTTGCTCGGTTGCACAACTAGGCTGAATGTCTGCCTAGTCTAGGCCCGAGAGGTTGGTTGGTTTCCCTTTCCACACACCTCAGGCTTGCTCTCTCTCACCTCTTGGACCGCTGGCTGGTTTGTGTGTGGGTGTTGGAAGCTCCGTTTTTCATTTTTTGGGAAAGGCTACCTTTTTTTTTGGTCCCTATTAAAACACACCACACCGATGTACATAGTGGACAGCTCGCGAGGAGAGCTTCAGGACCCTCCTGCTATCTCTCCTCTTGTTGATTTTGTAGGAGATACGATTGTTTCCATCAGTGGGCTGCTACTCTACTTTTCCTTCTTCCTTTCTTTTTCTTTTTAAACTTTCTTCTATTCCTGTTGACTTGACTCGCTCTGTTTTAAAAATGACCTTTCTGCAGCAGTTCTCTGGAAACAAATGTGTCAACTCTGTGCTTCATTGTCTTTAAGTGAAAAAGACACAAAACCATCCAACCACCCACGCGACTAAACCCGCCCTTACTCTAAATGAATGAATGACAGTCACCAGCATGATGAGAGCACAAGCCGCCAGGGAGGACAGGCCTCTGAAATGTCTTTCTTTTTTCTTGCTTTCTTTCTCTCTCGTTTGTCAAACTAAAAGACAAATTATTCTTCAACCACCTAACTGCATAGTTAAATAGAACCCAAGGCCGTCGCTCACCACTGTCACAAAGCAGGAGGGTCCAGTGTTTATGTCTGTCTGTCGTCTGTCTGTCTGTCTGTCTGTCTGTCTGTCTGTCTGTCTGTCTGTCTCTGTTTGTCTCTGTCTCTGTCTCACTCGCTCTCTCTTCACAACGCGCGGCCAGCCAGGCAGCCAGCTGCCGGATGGTACTCGGTGGCCATCTAGCGGCCACTTTTATATGGCGCGCTGGCCGGAGCTCTGAGCTGATGGTGAAGTAACTGTGATTGAAGTCATTTGGTTCTTGGAAGGTCTCACCTGAGCTGGAAGAGCTCCCGTTCGAGAGATTATTTAACAAGAAAGCCTGTTTGAGTGCCTACAGGCGTGACGTTCCAAACTTCTTCCCTCCCTTGCTTACATGGTATTTGTAAGGGTATAATTACAAACTATCCAATTAACATATTGACTACTTCCTTGAACATCCAAGTCCTTTTCTCCCTTGTTTGTATTTGTTTGTTGGGGGGGTCACTCACTCTAATATTTCTGGCTCTAACTCAGGAATCCATGCTGGTAATGTTCTCATTATCCTAATATAGGATAATAGGATATAGATCTTATAATAGGATCATATATGTAGCATATTATATATGGTCTATATCTTCGGCTATGCATTGTCACAAAGCAGGAGATCCAGTCTCTCTCTCTCCCCCCACCCTCTCTCTCTCTCTGTCTCTCTCTGTCTCTCTGTTTTTTTCCTTTTTTTTTCCTTTTTCTTTTTTTATTTTATTTTTTATTTTTTATTTTTCTCTCTGTCTCTCTGTCTCTGTCTGTCTCTTTCGCTCGCTCTCTCTCTCTGTTTTTTTCCTCTTTTTTCCTTTTTCTTTCCTTTTTTTTTTTTTTTTTTTTTTTTTTTGGTTTTTGGGCCACACCCGGTAACGCTCAGGGGTTACTCCTGGCTATGCGCTCAGAAGTTGCTCCTGGCTTGGGGGACCATATGGGACACCGGGGGATCGAACCGCGGTTCGTCCAAGGCTACCGCAGGCAAGGCAGGCGCACCTTACCTTTAGCGCCACCGCCCGGCCCCTTCTTTTATTTTTTATTTTTTGTTTTTCTCTCTCTGTCTCTCTGTCTGTCTCTTTCGCTCTCTCTCTCTCTGTTTTTTTCCTCTCTTTTTTTCCTTTTTCTTTTCTTTTTTCTTTTTCTCTGTCTCTGTCTCTTTCGCTTGTGCTCTCTCTGTTTTTTCCTCTTTTTTCCTTTTTCTTTTCTTTTTTCTTTTTTATTTTTCTCTCTCTGTCTCTGTCTGTCTCTTTCGCTCTCTCTCTGTTTTTTTCCTCTCTTTTTTTCCTTTTTCTTTTCTTTTCTTTTCTTTTTTATTTTTATTTTTCTTTTTTTTTTTGGTTTTTGGGCCACACCCGTTTGATGCTCAGGGGTTACTCCTGGCTATGTGCTCAGAAATTGCCCCTGGCTTGGGGGACCATATGGGACACCGGGGGATCGAACCGCAGTCCATCCGCTTGCAAGGCAGACACCTAACCTGTAGCGCCACCTTCCCGACCCTCTTTTCTTTTCTTTTTTTTTCTCTCTCTGTCTCTGTCTGTCTCTTTCGCTCGCTCTCTCTCTGTTTTTTCCTCCTTTTTTTCCTTTTTCTTCTTTTTCTTTTTTATTTTTCTCTCTCTGTCTCTCTGTCTGTCTCTTTCGCTTGCTCTCTCTGTTTTTTTCCTCTTTTTTCCTTTTTCTTTTCTTTTCTTTTTTATTTTTCTCTCTGTCTCTCTGTCTCTGTCTCTCTTTCGCTCGCTCTCTCTGTCTCGCTGTTTTTTTCCTCTTTTTTTCCTTTTTCTTTTTTTTTTTCTTTTTTTTGGTTTTTGGGTCACACCCGGTAACGCTCAGGGGTTACTCCTGGCTATGAACTCAGAAGTTGCTCCTGGCTTGGGGGACCATATGGGATGCCGGGGGATCGAACTGTGGTCCGTCCAAGGCTAGCGCAGGCAAGGCAGGCACCTTATCTCTTGCGCCACCGCCCGGCCCTCCTTTTTCTTTTCTTTTCTTTTTTATTTTTCTCTCTGTCTCTCTGTCTCTGTCTCTCTTCCGCTCGCGCTCTCTGTTTTTTTCTCTTTTTTTCCTTTTTCTTTTATTTTCTTTTTTCTTTTTTATTTTTCTCTCTGTCTCTGTCTCTTTCGCTCTCTCTCTGTTTTTTTCCTCTTTTTTCCTTTTTTTTTTTTTTTTTTTTGGTTTTTGGGCCACACCCGGTAACGCTCAGGGGTTACTCCTGGCTATGCGCTCAGAAGTCGCTCCTGGCTTGGGGGGCCATATGGGACGCCGGGGGATCGAACCGCGGTCCGTCCTAGGCTAGCGCAGGTAAGGCAGGCACCTTACCTCCAGCGCCACCGCCCGGCCCCCCTTTTTCTTTTCTTTTCTTTTTTTCTTTTTTCTTTTTTATTTTTCTCTCTCTGTCTCTCTGTCTCTGTCTCTTTCGCTCGCTCGCTCTCTCTGTTTTTTCCTCTTTTTTCCTTTTTCTTTTCTTTTCTTTTTTTTTCTTTTTTCTTTTTTATTTTTCTCTCTCTGTCTCTCTGTCTCTGTCTCTTTCGCTCGCTCGCTCTCTCTGTTTTTTCCTCTTTTTTCCTTTTTCTTTTCTTTTCTTTTTTTTTCTTTTTTCTTTTTTATTTTTCTCTCTCTGTCTCTCTGTCTCTGTCTCTTTCGCTCGCGCTCTCTCTCTCTCTCTCTCTCTCTCCCTCTCTCTCCACAACGCGCTGCCGGATGATCCTCCGTTGCCATCTCGCGGCCGCTTTTCTCTGGCGCCCTGGCCGGAGCTCCGCAGGCGGGCTGACAGCGAGCGAGCCGCGCGGTGGGGACGCTGCCGCCTGCTCTCAGGACCGCAAAGCCGGCCTGCCAGTCGGCATGGGCCCCGCTGTCAGACCGCGTCCGCGAGCGGTTCGATGACGGGGATTTGGAGCTGCAGATCTCTAGGGAGCCTGCGCTTTCGCGCTGGAAGCCGGCTGGCGAGGGTTGCTGGCGATCCCGTCGGGTCGACCAGAGGGCTGGGGCCGAACGCGCGGGGTCATTCCTGGCTCGACGCTCAGAAATCGCTCCTGGCAGGCTCAGGGACCCCATGAGATGCCGGGATTTGAACCACCAACCTTCTGCATGCAAGGCAAAGGCCTTACCTCCATGATATTTCTCCGGCCCTAAAGAGACCTTTCATAGCAGAACTTATGTATGAGCACCAGTCTCTTAATTTCTTGGCATAAATCACAAATCAATGTCATTTAAAACTAGAATAATGAGGCCATTTAAAGGGAAAAATAAAACAACAAGAAATAGCTGAGCTTCAAATGATTTATTTGTGAAACTAGTACAACACAAATCTAAATTTTAGAAGAAAGAAAGCGGAATTTCAAAACTAGCAAAACTTCAAAATTCAAAACTTCCCTCAGTAACACCAAAATAAAAGATGCTTCCTTTGAAAACAGAAGGACAGCTAGTAGCTGCGAATACAAGGACACAGGCTATGAACTGGCACTGAAAGGGACTGGGAGGACTGAGTGACAGTAAGAGAGTGTGTGATTGAGTCTGAGTGAGAGAGACTCTATTAAATCAAGAGTTGTTGCTGTCATCCCTACTTGTTTTCTCTTCTGGCATTTGCCTCATCACCTTCACCATCCCAAGGGTAGGTACTAGGAGGCCTCCATGTTGTGTTCGTGGGTGTGTGTGTGTGTGTGTGTGTGTGTGTGTGTGTGTCTGTGTGTGTGTCTGTGTGTGTGTGTGGTCTAATCAGGCATCGTCACTGTCATCACTACTTGGCTCTTTTTCTTCTGCACTGGCTTCATTATTTTCATCATCCTAAGGGGTAAAAACGATCAATGAGTTATTGGTCTTGAAAACAGTCAGCTGTGTTTACAGCTTAACTCCTAGCTGTAACTCAGGAAGCTGCTTGTGATGCAAATGTGCTCCCACTGTGCTCTCTCTGGGGCCCCTGATCTTTCCTATTCATCACCCCTGGCAGTGCTTAGGGGGAGCATCCCAGTGCAAGGATGGATGTCTCTGAGACCCTAACTGCCTCGAGTTAAACCCAGCTGGGCATGCAGCACAAGCTAGGCACGACTCGCCAGACCCAAGGGGCTTTTCTCCTACTGAAAATTGTTCTCGGGGGCCCGGAGAGATAGCACAGCGGCGTTTGCCTTGCAAGCAGCCGATCCAGGACCAAAGGTGGTTGGTTCGAACCCGGGTGTCCCATAGGGTCCCCCGTGCCTGCCAGGAGTCATTTCTGAGCAGATAGCCAGGAGTAACTCCTGAGCACTGCCAGGTGTGGCCCAAAAACAAAAAAAAAAAAAAAAAAAAAACACTTGTCCTCGGAAAACCAGGGAGAGCGGGCGGCAGGCGTTTGCCTTGCCAGAAGGACGGTGCTTGAATCCCGGCATCTCATAAGTTCCCCCCCAGAAGGCCAGGGGCGATTTGTGCGCAGAGACCAGGTGGAACCCCTGAGGGTTCCCAGGCGTGGCCCAATGGGGAATCGCAGCTACTTACCCCGTTGTTACTGGGGGCTGGCGGGCTCCTCTCTGCTGGGGAGTTTCGGGGGGCTGACGCGGGTTCAAGGGAGGAGGGGCTTCGGGTTTCAAGGGGGGGGCGGGCTCCAATTGAGCGGGCCCCTGGGCCAAGGCGCCGCGTCCCGGCCTCTCCCACGCCCTCGGCCTCGGCCCCTTCCGCGATTCCCTGGAAGGAAGACAAGCTAGTCTAGTAAGCAAAGAAACTTTCCCAGACCCGGGGGGGCTTTCTCTCCTATGAAATTGTTGTGCATGGCGGTAAGGCGTTTGCCTTGCATGCAGAAGGACGTTGTTCGAATCCGCCATCCCATAGGGATCTTCCCCCCCCCCTGCAGCAGGCCAGGGGCGACCTGTGAGGGACCAGGAGGAACCCCTGAGCGCGCCCGAGTGGCCCAAAAGCAAATGACCGCTTACCGCCTTGGGCCCTTTCCTGGGCTTCGGGCCTCAAAGGGGACCTTTCTCTGGGCACTCCCGTCGCCTCCCGCCTGTGCCCAAGCTGATGCCTGAAGCCAGCGAATTGTGAAGTCATCCTCGCAGCTTCGGCGATGGCCAGTGCTTTAGATTTTACCATCTCCTCCCTATTGTATGGGACCACAGCCGCCCACTGGTCGAAATAGGCCTCTATTTGACAGCTCGCTGCCATCATCAATCTAGAGCAGACCTGCTCCTGGTGGCGCCTGTCACTGCGGGAGAAGAGGCCCAAAACCCAAAATCAGAAAGACTATTTTGCTCAGACAACCCAGGGGGCTGACTAAGAAATCTCGGCCCCCGCTGCCTTAACAGAAACCATGTTTCCCCATGTTGGTGTGCAGAACAAAAGGGAGGCCGCTCTGGGCCCAGCCCGTCCCAAAGCCCCTCTGGTCTGGCAGAGAGCCCACCCCGAAGTGGCAGGGTGAGGGCACAGAGCAGTCGAGGCCTTTCCAGGATGCAGCCAGCCCACCTCAGTCCCCAGCATGCAGGTCTCCCCACATGGCCTACACAGCCCTATCTCCCTTCCAGCTCTTCAGCAGGCTCACCCACGAGGACGACCACGAGGACGACCATGGTGAGGACGTGCAGCAGGGTTGTCTTCCATCTCCAGGCCTTCCCCTGACCTCCAACTCCGTCTTTTAAATCCCCCCCATCCCAGGTGTGGGCAGTTCTGATCATTCATTCAGGTGGGATCAGTTCAGGTGGGGAGGGGTTACAGTTGGGTACACGCACCTGGATAACTGAGGATTTCCGAACTCCAAAGTATATTTCCCAGAATTTTGCAAATGTATATTAAAATTAGATACAAAACATTCTGTTTGCTGTAAGGCACCTCTAGCCACCCTGCGACCCAACTCTTTCGCTACACACTCAGGGAAGTGCCTGTCACCACACACATCCCCTTGGGCCCAAGTCAGGGGCTAATGAACCCATGGCCTCCTGCCTGGGCTCGGTCTCCCTGTCCCCTTGGGCAGTCTCTGGGTTTGTTTGTTCTGGAGTTACACCTGGCCCTCAGGGGTTACTCCTGGCTCTGCACTCAAAAATCACTCCTAACAGGCTTCGGGACCATGTGGGATGCCAGGGATTGAACCCGGGCTTGTCCTAAATTGGCTAATTTACGCATGGCCTCCCGCCTGGGCTCTGTCCCTTTCTCCCCTGGGGCAGACTCTGGGTTTGTTTGTTTTGGGGTTTCACTGGGCGCAAACATTGATCACTCACCGTCCTTTCTCATGGGGGGAGGTTCGTTGGCCATAGGCCGTGGCCTGATCCTTCTCCGTCTTCAGCCGGCGGGGGCTGGGGTAGAGCTGCGGACTTTGGGGCCATGGGACTGCTGACGACACCCCCGTGGCCACCTCGGACACGGGAGTCACCGCCTCCGCCTGTTTTTCATCCTCCTCCTTAATCCGTATGCTGGTGCTGTGGCCCAAAAACAAAAACAAAAACAAAACAAACAAACGAAAAACAATGGTTCTCCAGTAGGACGTTTGCTTTCCAAACAGTAAACCCAGGTTGTTGACTAAGGTGGTTGGCTCGGTTTCCGCATCCCATATGGTCCCCCAACCCAGGACAGATGTCTGAGCACAGAGCCAGGAGGAACCCCTGATGTCACAGGGTAGGACCCCCCCCCAAAATGAAAATTTTCACAATTCCAATTACCATTAAAACCTAAAAAAATGATGGGGCCGGGCGGTGGCGCTGGAGGTAAGGTGCCTGCCTTACCTGCGCTAGCCTAGGAGACGGACCGCAGTTCGATCCCCCGGCGTCCCATATGGTCCCCCAAGCCAGGAGCGACTTCTGAGCGCATAGCCAGGAGTAACCCCTGAGCGTTACCGGGTGTGGCCCAAAAACCAAAAAAAAAAAAAAAAAAAAAAAAAAAAAAAAAAAAAAAAAAAACCTAAAAAAATGAACTAATCCTCTCGCTAGAAATTACCTTCTAGCAATAGAGGTGCTCACCAAGAAAATATGAATTTACCGACCAGAGAGATAGCATGGAGGTAAGGCATTTGCCTCTCATGCAGAAGTTCAGTGGTTCGAATCCCGGCATTCCATATGGTCCCCTGAGCCAGCCAGGAGCCAGGAGCAACTTCTGAGCATAGAGCCAGGTGTGACCCAAAAAACAATATATATATATATATATATATATATATATATATATATATATATATATATATATATATATATATATATATATATATATATGAATTTAAAAGCTTTTGTTTGGCTTTTTTTCTTACAAAGGGAGAAAGAAGCCAAGTAGCTTTGGGCCATGAGTGCTATCCCAAAACAAACAGGTTGGGGGTAGGCAAAAAACAAAGGGTGAGGATGCAGATCTGAGAACCAAAACAGGCATACCCCAGTTGTTCCCAGCAACCCCACTTGGGTTTAGAAAGCACAGGCAGTCTCTCACTAAAGGATAAAATAAAAATAGCTATATCCTACCTGTAGCCCTAACTTTGGGGCACTGGTTTGTTGTTTTTATTGGTTTGGGGGCCCCACAAGCAGGCGCTCAGGGGTTAATCTAGGCTCCGAACCACAGGCTCAATAAGTGACCATATAGGGTGTCTGAACTCGAACCCTGGTTCGGCAGCTTGCAAGGCAAACACCCTCCTCATTCAGCCCTAAGTACCCTGAATTGAGGGATTGGGCTAGGGGGTAGTAGGGGCCTCGGGCACACTTGGCCAAACCCCCCTAAATCCTCCAGGACAATCGCCTGTCACCGCACACATCCCCTTAGGCCCAAGTAAGGGGCTAATGAGCCCATGGCCTCCTGCCTGGGCTAGGTCTCCCTCTCCCCTTGGGCAGTCTCTGGGTATGTTTGTTTTGGGGTTATACCTAGCCCTCAGGGGTTACTCCTAGCTCTGCACTCAAAAAAAAAATCCTAACAGGCTTGGGGACCATGTGGGATGCCAGGGATTGAACCCGGGCTTGTCCTACCTTGGCTGTGTGCAAGGCAAATGCTGAACTGTTGTGCTATACCTCATTTGTTTATTGGTTTATTTAGATCCTGGCTCTGCACTCAGAAATCACTCCTGGCAGGCTCGGGGGACCACATGGAATGCAGGAAATCAAACTTGGGTTCGTCCAGGATAGGCCACGTGTAAGGCAAGGCCCTACCACTGTGCTATCACACTGAACACTCCTTACTCCTTATCTTTTTTTGATTTTGGGTCACAGCTGGCTCTATGCTCAGAAATCACTCCTGGCAGGATCGGGGGACCATATAGGATACCGGGATTCGAACCACCATCCTTCTGCATCTAAGGCGAAAGCCTTACTGTTGTGCTATCTCTCTGGCCCCTATTTACTCATTTAAAAAATTTTTTGTTGGGCCTGGAGAGATAGCACAGCGGCTTATGACTTGCAAGCAGCCAATCCAGGGCCAAAGGTGGTTGGTTCGAATCCCGGTGTTCCATATGGTCCCTCATACCTGTCAGGAGCTATTTCTGAGCAGACAGCCAGAAGTAACCCCTGAGCACCACCGGGTGTGGCAGAAAAACCAAAAAAAATTTTATTTTTGTCACACATTGCTCATGAGTAACTCCTGGCTCTATGCTCAGAAATCACTCCTGGAAGACTTGAGGGAACATATGGGATGCGGGGATTTGAACCACTGTCCTTCTGCATGCAAGGCAAATGCCCTACCTCCATGCTATCTCTCAAGCCCCAGTTATTTTATTCTTTGGGGTTTTTTTGGGCCACACCCTGCATTGCTCAGGGATTACTCTTAACTCTCCACTCAGAAATGGCTCCCACAAGCTCAGGGGACCATATGGGTGCCGAGGTTCGAACCACCATCCTTTTGCATGCAAGACAAATGCCCTACCTCCATCCTATCTCTCCAGCCCCTATTTATTCATTTTAATAGTCACACTGGTCCCAAAGAAATGTACCCTTTTGCAGACAGGTCCTGGGGAAGTGGTCAAAATAATAAAAATAAAAATTTTTAAGGCACTTGTAGTTATTCAGAGCTGAACTTGAGACATGCAGTGTTCCAGCATCGATCATATCACTAAGTGTGAACTTTCACTAGTGTTCCCAGGTTCCATCCCCTACCCCTCTATTGGTTGCATATTTCTTTTCTTTTCTTGGTGGGGGTTTTGGGGTCACACCCTGCAGCACTCAAGGGTTACTCCCGGCTCTAGGCTCAGAAATCACTCCTGGTGGGCTCGGGCGGCCATATGTGATGCTGGGATTCAATGCATGGAAGGCAAATGCTTTATGTCCATGTTATCTCTCTGGCCCTGGTTGTATATTTCTAAATGACATACTTAGCAAAATCATATTTGATTTCTTGAATTTATCTTTTTTTATACTTTTTTTTAAATGGGGAGTAGAGGGGCCTTTTCAGCTGGTGCTAAAGCAGAGGTGTTGTGGTCGTACTTGGAGACTATGAGGTGACAGGGATCAAGCCAGGACCCTGTGCATGGCAGGACTGCAATCCAGCCTGCCAGCTACTTCTCACCCCTATTTTCAGCTTTCTCAGTTTCAAGTTAGAAAAACAAAGCCAAGGGCCAGAAAGATAATACAGCAGTAGTAGGGCGTTTGTCTTGATGGCAGCCACCCAGGATGGAACTGGGTTTGATTCCCTGCATCCCATCAGGACCACAGGGCCTGCCAGGAGTGAATTCTGAGTGCAGAGTCAGGAGTAACCCCTGAGTGCCATCCAAAGTATTCGAGAAAATAACAAATGAAAAAAAAGAGAAAGGAAAACAAAGCCTCAATCAGTCTATTCATGACAAGAGAATCTTTTTTTTTTTTTTTTTTTTTTTTTTGGTTTTTGGGTCACACCCGGCATTGCTCAGGGGTTACTCCTGGCTGTCTGCTCAGAAATAGCACCTGGCAGGCACGGGGGACCATATGGGACACCGGGATTCGAACCAACCACCTTTGGTCCTGGATTGGCCATTTGCAAGGCAAACGCCGCTGTGCTATCTCTCCGGGCCCAAGAGAATCTTAAATACAGTAATCAAGTGGTTTAAATGTAGTTCTCACCTAGGGTGATTTTTGCCCTCCAGGAAAGAGCAATATTCTGACCTTGGAGATCTTTTCTTTTCTTTTTTTGGGGGGATCACACCCCGCAGTGCTCAGGGGTTACTCCTCGCTCCAGGCTCAGAAATTGCCCCTGGCAGGCTCAGGAGACCATATGGAATGTGGGATTCAAACCACAGTCCTGCATGAAAGGCAAATGCCTTACTGCATGCTATCACTCTGGCCCCAAGATATTTTCTTTTTCTTTTGTTTTTGGATTTTGGGTCACACCCAACAGCCCTCAGGGATTACTCCTGGCTCCATGCTCAGATATCATTAAATCATTTCCCTGGAGTTGAACTGTCTCAATTAAGATACAAAGAAAACCAGGAACCTCTCCTAACTCAGAAGAACAGCAGAGAATATTGCCTTCAGGGGCCGGGTAGGTGGCACTGGAGGTAAGGTGTCTGCCTTGCAAGCGCTAGCCTAGGAAGGACAGTGGTCGATCCCCCGGCGTCCCATATGGTCCCCCCAAGCCAGGGGCGATTTCTGAGCACATAGCCAGGAGTAACCCCTGAGCGTCAAACGGGTGTGGCCCAAAAACAAAAAAAAAAAAAAAGAATATTGCCTTACAGAGTTAAAAAAAAAAAAAAAGACAGCCTTTGCTTAGTTGACTAATGAGCCTAGCAGCTGGATGAGAGCTGTCCATGGTTACCATGCTAGAATCACCTTGCATCTTTCTTTGGAGTGTACTTGTTTGGGGGGAAAATAAGACAAACTTCTGCAAGTGGAAATTCAAGCCTGTGCACTCTTCATTTCACTTATAACCTAGCTAGAATTCTGAGTCCGTTCCTTTTATGAGTGAGTGCACTTCTTTCACACACAGCTAGGAAGAGGGATGAAAAGCAGGAGGGAGAGGTTAAACGAGAGGGAAGGGGGAGAGAAAAAGAAGAGAGAACTTAGCTTAAGACTAGGAAGGACTTGGATTTCCCCAAAGTGGATCCATCCTGATATATGGAACTGATAATCAGGAGACATCATGACTGCCCTGATTTCTGGAAGTCTGGATCTTGTAGGCTAAAATAAGTGAGTTTAATCCTAAAAGCTGGGCGGTACCTTGAGCTCCTGTTAGTGAAGAGCTCCATCTCCTGTTCTCTATTAGTATGTTCTCAAAACAATTTCCACTAGCTAGGCACACCAGAGCAAAGGAGAACATTTTAAGCAGTCTATGACCTTGTGTTATGTCGATTTTTTTCTTCACTGAGTGTTTTCCAAATTGCAATGACGTTGTTTGTATTGCGATGGACACTGCGAGCTCAGGATATAAATTTTACATGTTTAGCTCGTGATAAAGAAAAAAAGTTGGGGCCGGGCGGTGGCGCTGGAGGTAAGGTGCCTGCCTTACCTGCGCTAGCCTAGGACGGACCGCGGTTCGATCCCCTGGCGTCCCATATGGTCCCCCAAGAAGCCAGGAGCAACTTCTGAGCGCATAGCCAGGAGTAACCCCTGAGCATCACAGGGTGTGGCCCAAAAACCAAAAAAAAAAAAAGTTGCTACCAATTTTAGAGAGTTTCTTCAATTAATGTTACCTTTTCACTTAGAAAATTCAAATTTGTACCTGAGGAAAAGCAGTAAGAAAACTATTGTTCTAGCTCTGTAATAAAAATCATCAATAAAACTATATAAATACGGGCCGGGCGGTGGCGCTAAAGGTAAGGTGCCTGCCTTGCCTGTGCTAGCCTTGGATGGACCGCAGTTCAATCCCCCGGTGTCCCATATGGTCCCCCAAGCCAGGAGCAACTTCTGAGCACATAGCCAGAAGTAATCCCTGAGTGTTACCGGGTGTGGCCCAAAAACCAAAAAAAAAAAAAAAAACTATACAAATGCACACCTGAATCTGCTGACAGCCCTCTCTCTGACGACCCTTGAAGCCATCACCGCTGCTGCAGCTAAGGCCAGTGCTTCACTAGCCACCATCTCCTCCGCATTTTCGGGGACCGCAGCCACCCGCTCCACGAAGAAGCGCACCATTTCACGGGTCAAAGCCACCATCTCCATCTCCAAGCTTTCCCTGCCCTCCAACTTTTCATCTTGGGCAGTTCTGATCATTCAGGTGGGATCAGTTCAGGTGAGGAGGGTTTACAGCGATAGAAGAGGCATACATGTAAGAATGACTACGTAAGTGACACAATAGAACATAACAATTGGGCAACATGCACCACGATAACTGAGGACTTCCAAACTCCAAAATATATTTCCCCAGAATTGTGCAAATGTATATTCAAATTGATACAAAACTTTCTGTTTGCTCTAAGGCACCTCTAGCCACCCTGTGACCCAAGTCTTTTGTTTCAGATTCAGGGGAGTGCTCTTGGCCTGGCCTTGTAAAACCCCCGCAGGCCAGCCTTGACAAGACAAGTTGCTCCCCAGAGCTTACAGCTTACAACTTGTCTTTGAACCTTTCCCCAAAGGCCCATTATGACATCTAACAGGATCCTATGTAGCCTGAATTGGGGGACAGGGTTAGGGGCGGCTGGGGCCCTCAGGGACACTCGGCCACTCCCCAAATCATCCAGGACAATCACCTGTCACCACACACATCCCCTTGGGCCCAAGTCAGGGGCTAATTTACCCTTGGCCTCCCACCTGGGCTCTGTCTCTTTCTGCCCTTGAGCAGGCTCTGCGTTTGTTTGTTTTGGGGTTTCACTGGGCACAAACAATGACACTCACCCTCCTTTCTCACGGGGGTAGGTGCCTCGAGCATGGGCCATGGCCTTTTCCTTCTCAGTCTTCAGGGGGCCGGGGCTTGCCACCACAGCAGTCACCGCCTCCATCTGTTTTTCGTCCTCCTCCTTCATCTGTCTACCCTTCCTGTGGCCCAAAAACCAAAAAAAAAAAAAAGAAAGAAAGAAAGAAAAACAATTGTTCTGGGTAGGGCGCTTCCTTCCAAGCAGCCTACCCTAAGGTGGTTGGCTCGAATCCTGCATCCCATATGGTCCCCCAAACCAGGAGCTATTTCTGAGCTCTTAGCCAGGAGGAACCCCTGAGCGTCGCCGGGTAGGACCCCAAAATAAGAAAAACAATTGATGCAGGTCTCGCAGCACATAGTAGTGAAGCCATAGGGAGGACAGACCGGCAACCAACTTCCTCCAAGAGTCCTCCGGCTCCTTCCCACAAGCGAGGCCTTTTTTTTGCAAGCAATGACTTTATTCTGAACACACTTCCCGGGCTGGGCTGGAGAGATCATGGGACATCAGGAAAAGTGCTTGTCCTGCACACAACAGACCTGCATTTGAAACTAGCAGGGTCCCCAGGCATTCCCTCTGGTCCTTCACCCCAACCCCAGTATCACCCCAACCCCAGTACCACCCGGGGTGAAACCAGTGAGCAAAAGGCTTCTGGGGAAAAACCTGCCAAAGAGCACTTTCTCCCCAGGGAAGATCCTGAAATAATCATTTATGTCCTAGCTTAAATCATCATCATCATCATCATCATCATCATCATCATCATCTAACTTTCTCTACTTTAGATTAAAGTCCAAACCACACTTCATTTTTTTTCAAAGTACAATTTAGGAGAAGGAAAAGTTTGCCTCAACAGCCTGGGTTTCGTGTTTTAAGGACTAGTTAACTGTCAGCAAGCTCCAACCAGTGGCATGGAAAAAGGGGGCACGAGAAAAATGCCTTTTCAAGCCATCCGAGCTGGCTCCCAGGGCTAGGGGAGCTTGTCTTCATTCTTTCTCAATAAAGGCGCACAACAAGGCACCACGTGGTGAGCGGATGGGCGGGCTGTCCAGATCTTGGGGACATGGGCCAGACCGAGGCGCATGCACCCTTGGGTGGTGGGCCGGAAAAGCACGCATATCGATCGTGGACACAGGAACCACACACACAGAAAGCAGGGCCAGGAGCGCTCCAAGCCTTGGGGCCCATTCTCACGCCGGGCCAGTGGGCCTAGAGAACTTGGAGAGCCTGGAGCGGGCATGTCACATCGGCCAGGGGGGACACACAGAGGGCAAGGCTTGGGGGCCCCGACTCACCTCGTCCTTGTGGTGCTGGCAGAAGTCGAGGCGCTCAGGGAAGACGGCCAGGCCCGCCGCCTAGACCTGCAGGACGTCCTTCTGCTCGCACAAGGGGCAAGTGTAGCTTGAGGGTGTTTTTATGTTACTGATCCGACCCTAATCAAGCATTGGGCCCTACCTTAGGGTGTGACCCGGTATTGTGCTCCCACCCTAGGGTGGTACCTGATTCTGGAGTAAGGCAAATGCCTTACCTCCACGTCATCTCTCCAACCCCACCAGGAGTGATTTCTGAGTATAGAGCACAGAACCAATAGTAACACCCACCAAGCACTGCTGCGTGTGGTCCAAACACCAAAAAAAGAATTTCATTTTGTGGGGGCAAAATGATAGTACAGCAAGAAAGGCGCACGTGTGCGCACACACACAACAGTGCATGCGCTGACCAGGATTCTATCACTGTCACCATCATATATGGTCCCCAAGCCAGCCAGGAGTAAGTCCTTGAACTCTGCCGGGTGTGATCTCCCCAAGAGAAAAAAATTGTTTTGCTTTTTGTATCACACCCGGCAGTGCTCAGGGATACTCCTAGCTCTATGCTCAGAAATTGCTCCTGGTAGGTTCAGGGGACCAAATGGGATGCCGGGATTTGAACCACCAACATTCTGCATGAGAGGCAGAATGGAGGCCTTACCTCCATGCTATCTCTGCGGCCCCAAAGAAAACATCTCATCTCAGGAAGGCAGCTTATTTCTAGCAGTTTCCCTCTGCCGGCTGAGAAGCCTGTTCCCACATCTGAGCTATCAGGGCCATGACTGTCAAACCAGAGGGAGGCATGGTCCAGGTGTGTCCACTGCCATGGAAAGAGCCAGCTTCCCTGGAGGAAGTGGGTAAGTCACCAAGTCTGGGGCCAGAGAATAGATGCAGACATAATCCCTGAGCACAGAACCTGGAATAAACTCAGAGCACTTTGGGTATGGCTCAACCCTTCCTGCCCTCCCCGCAAGAGCCACAAAATCTGACCTGGGCCTCTGATTCTTCTTGTCTATGCCACAGGAATTGCTGCAATAGGGGCTACACCGATAGCACAGCAGGTAGGGATTTTGCCTTGCACATACATGGCTGACCCAGTTTTGATCCCCAGCATCCTATATGTTCCTCCCCAAGCCTGCCAGGAGTGATTTCTGAGTGTAGAACCAAGAGTAACTCCTAAGAGCCACTGAGTATGACCAAAACAAAATAAAACAAAAAAGAATTGCCAGAGTTTCTTTCTCTCTATCTCTCTGTTCTCCTTTTGGTTTTGGGGGCCACATTCTTCAGTGCTTAGTCCCATCACTCCTGATGGGACTGGAGTGATATATCAGAGGCAGGGTGTTTGCCTTGCCTGTGGCTGACCCAGGATGGACCCAGGTTTGATCTCCAGCATCCCATATCAGGTTCTCCCGAACCTGACAGGAGTGATTTCAGAGCACAGAGCCAGGAGTAACCTCTGAGCACCGCTGGGTGTGGCTAAAAAAAATAAAAAACAGAAGACGGGAGTTGCCTGGGTGATGCTGGTAGAGCACTGTGCTTAAGAAGCTGCGGAGTATGCAAACGCTCAGTAGGTGCCACTACCTACCACAGTTGTATCTCGGTGGCCCAGAGTGGCAGTCACAGGTTGAGTTGATGTGAGTAGCTCTGGGCATCAAATCCGCAGCAGCCTGACCCCAGCAAGTTTATGCTACTGAGCCATCTCCAAACCTCACTGATGGCTTTTTGATGGAGGTCAGGGATCAGTCCCAAGTCAAGTTCTTAGAGACACAGTGTGAGACACAAAGGGAAAGGAGGACACTGGGAACAACAAGGACTATCTTCATCCCAGTGTCCTTGAAAGCCTTGTATGTATATATTTGTTTGTTTGTTTGTTTTGAGTCCCACCCAACAGAACTCGGGTTTCTCCTGGCTCTACGCTCAGAAATTGCTCCTGGCAGGCTTGGGGGACCATATGGGATGCTGGGATTCGAACCACCGTCCTTCTGCATGAAAGGAAAACTCCTTACCTTCATGCTATCTCTCCAGCTTCACCTTGTATGTATATATGGTGCGTGTGTGTTTGTGGCACTACTGGGGTTATTCTGTTTTCATTTTGTTCTGTTTTGGGGCCACACCTGGCAGTGCTCAGGGGTTACTTCTAAGGAATAACTCCTGACAGGCTAGTGGGACCATATGCCAGAGTCAAATGCCAGCTAAGCAAACAGTCTGCTGCTGTGCTATTCTCCAGGCCGTGGGGCTATTCTGGCTTTGTGCTAGGGAGACCATGTGGTGCCAAGGATTAGATACTTTTAGTTTGTTTTTAGGGTTACACTCAGGGGAACTTAGGGTTAGCTCCGCACTCAGAAATATCCCCTGCTGGGTTCGACTGGGAAGGAACGAGAGAAATACATTTGTCAGAACCTATAAGTCTGACTTAGTTTAAGAGCAGTGCCAAATTTCACTGTAAATTAGATCTTAATTTTAAAAGGGGGGAAGGGGATAAGTTGGTATCCCTGCTTTGTCACCAGCCTGCTGGATCATTAAGATGGGAACAAAAAAAGACAAAATACCCACTACAAAAACATCCTTGATGCGCCTGTGATTGTTTTTGCTTACCAGAATTCAAGGCCTCCGAGATCAACCTCATTGGACAAATGTCCTGCAGCCTCCTGATCTGCAGTAACACCTTTCAGGCCAGCATGCGTGTGGACCAAGTGGAGCCTGGTATACTCAGGGGCAGGAACCTCAACACCTGAACCAACTTCCAGCACAGCTGGCGTTTACTCAGGGAAAACCAAGTAAGGCCAGAGCAGAGATGGGGCTTGACTAGCATGGCCAGTAAGGACATTTGCCTTGCAAGGCAACTGCACATCCCCTTAGGTGCCACAGATTATGGCCAAGGGTAATTCTGGAGGGTAGAGCCAGGAGTAACTCCAGTGTCATTGCTGGGTGAGGCCCAAAAGCTTCCACACACAACACACCCCATCAAGAAAAGATTTCTTTGACAAGTGAAAAAAAGTACACTTGTACTTTAATAAAGATGATAGGAACAGGAGGCAGAGTAACACTCAGGTTACTCCTGACTGGGCTTAGAAATCACTCCTGTGGGGCCAGAGCAATAGTACAGTGGTAGGGCATTTTCCTTGCATTCAATCTACCAGAAAGGACTGGGATTCGATCCCCGGCATACCATTTAGTCCCTCGAACCTGCCAGGAATAATTTCTGAGTGCATAGCCAGGAGCAACACCTGGGCATCACTGGGTGTGTCCCCTCACCCCAAAAAAGAAAAAACTGCTCCTGGAAGGCTCGGGACCATATGGTATGTCGGGAATCGAACCCAGATATGTCCTGGTTCAACCCCTGCAAGACAAGCACACTACTGCTGTTTTATCATTTCAGCCCCCCCCAACAATAATTTTATTTGGTTTTTGGGTCACACCCAGCAGTGCTCAGGGTTACTCCTGGCTCTATGCTCAGAAATCGCTCCTGGCAGGCTCAGGGGACCGTATGGGATGCCGGGATTCCAACGACCGTCCTTCTGCACGCAAGGCAAATGCCTAACCTCCATGATATCTCTCTGGTCCCTCCAACAACAATTCTTAAAGGACATAGAATAGGGTTGCCTTGCTAGTGGCCTCTCCAGTTTAATTTCTAGCACCCAGTATGGTCCCCTGTAACCCCTAAGCATTGCCAGGTGTTTTTAATCCCCCAAATCATTGAAGAGTATTTATTAGCTTGTGGGAATTCTTTATATAGTTTGAATACAAATATTTTATCCAGATATACTTTGCCATTTTTCTTCCCTAACCTGAAGCTAGCTTGTGTTTGCATTATCTTTGAATGAATTCTACACTTCAATGTCAGTTTATCTATTTTATTTGTTTCTTTCTTAGGTGTCAACCAGCAGTATTCTAGCTGTTCGTGGCTCTGTACTCAGGAGTGACCCCTGGCGGTGCGCAGGGGACCGTGTGTTAACCAAATTATTCTTTGGCTTGTCCTTTAGGTGTGTGTCTACAGAAATTTTTTTCTGGGCCCGGAGAGATAGCACAGCGGTGTTTGCCTTGCAAGCAGCCAATCCAGGACCTAAGGTGGTTGGTTCAACTCCCGGTGTCCCATATGGTCCCCCGTGCCTGCCAGGAGCTATTTCTGAGCAGACAGCCAGGAGTAACCCCTGAGCATCACCAGGTGTGGTCCAAAAAAAGGCAAAAAAAAAAAAAAAAAAAAAAAAAGAAATTCTTTTCTTTTGTCTGGGGCCACAACCGGCAATACTCAGAGGTTACTCCTGACTCTGTTTTTAGGAAAACTCTGGCTGTGCTTATGTGAGATGCTGGAGATGAATCTGGGCCAGTCACATATAAATCAAATGCTGTACTAGCTGTATTATTTCTTCAGCCCCTCATAATAAAAAAAAATTTTTTTTTGGTTTTTGGGCCACACCTGGCGGTGCTCAGGGGTTATTCCTGGCTCTGAGCTCAGAAATACCTCCTGGCAGGCTCGGGGAACCATATGGAATGCCAGGATTTGAACCATCGGCCTTCTGCATGCAAGGCAAATGCCTTACCTCCATGCGATGTCTCAGGCCCCCTTTGTTTGACTTTTGGTGGAGAAGGGGACCCATACTCAACAGTGCCAGAGCTGCTACTGTCTCCCATGAAATACTGGGGGGGGGGAGGCATTTGCAGTGCATGAACAAACCTAGGGATTCTGCACATTTCTTTCTTTATTATTTTTTGGTGGTGGTGGTTTTGTTTTGGGGCTACATCCTGTGATACTCAGGGTTACTCTTGGCCATACTCAGGTGACAATATAGGGTGCCAGGAATTGAAACCAGATCAGCCATATGCAAGGCAAATTCCATATCATCTGTGTCCCACACATTCTTACTAAACTAGATGTGGTGTCTCCCCTGAAACCAAGGGATTCTCATTTTCGTTTCAGAAATGTGGAAGTGGGGGCCAGAGAGATCGCATGGAGGTAAGGCGTTTGCCTTGCATGCAGAAGGATGGAAGTTCGAATCCCGGCATAACATATGGTCACCTGAGCGTGCCAGGAGCGATTTCTGAGTGTAGAGCCAGGAGTATCCCCTGAGCGCAGTAGGGTGTGAACCAAAAACCAAAAAAAAATGTGGAAGTGAACCTGTTAGGCGACTCTAATGGGCTGCCATCAAAGGCCAGTTAGCGTGCCTGATTTCCTCAGCCCCACTGGACTCAGCTCAGAAGGAAGCTTTCTCTGGGACATCCCAAATGCCATTAGAAAGCTCAGTGTGTATGGTCCATGAGGTCGTGTAACGGGTTGCATGGGTTGAATCAGATTCAATCTCCAATTTGAACCCTGACATTCTATATGGTACCCCAAGCATTGCAGGGTGTGGTTCAAAAACCAGAATAAAAATAGAAATAAAGGGGGCCAGAGAGATAGCATGGAGGTTAGGCATTTGCCTTTCATGCAGAAGGAAGGTGGTTAGAATCTCAGCATCCCATATGGTCCCCAGTGCCTGCCTGCCAGGGGCGATTTCTGAGATAAAGCCAGGAGTAATCCCTGAGTGCTCCCAGGTGTGACCCAAAAACAAACAAAAAACAAAAAATAGCCAGAGAGATAGCACAGTGGTGTTTTCCTTGCAAGCAGTCTATCCAAGACCTAAGGTGGTTGGTTTGAATCCCGGTGTCCCATATAGTCCCCCGAGCCTGCCAGGGGCGATTTCTGAGCGTAGAGCCAGAAGTAACCACTGAGCGCTCCTGGGTGTGACTCCCCCCAAACAAAAAGCAAAAAAAAAAGAGAATGAGGGGCCAGAGAGATAGAGTGAGCAGGGTGTTTGCCTTAAACATGGCTGACCAGTTTCACTCCCACACCTCAGATAGTCCCCTGAGCCCTGTCAGGAGTGATTCCTAAGCCTTGTACCTCCAGTTTGTAACACAGACACACACACACACACACAATAGAACAGATATGATTTGCTAAGAATTTAGATGAGAAGCAGATAAGAAGCCATGAGTTTTGGGGCTAGAGCAATAGCACAGCGGTAGGGCATTTGCCTTGCACACGCCAACCCCTGACAGACCCCTGTTCGATTCCCAGCATCCCATGTGGTTCCCCAAGCCAGGAGCGATTTCTGAGTGCAGTCAGGAGTAACCACTCAGTGTCACTGAGTGTGGCCCAAAAACTAAATAACCAACGGAAAGAGACAAATAATAAATGGAAAACTAATAAATCTATAAAACCTATTGTTTTATAAACTTGGGGGTTTTTGTTTGTTTTTTTTCGTTTGCCTTGCACTTGGCCAACTCAACTGCCGTTGAGAAAGTTCTGTGGCCTCGTGATCTGTGTGCAGGCACGAACCATTCCTGGAACAGTCCCTGTTGTCTTGTATTGGTTCACAATTTACCATTTGGTTTCACCCCAAACAAAGGAAGTTGGGCCTGCTGTGGTGCCTCTCTGCCCTAGTGCCAACTCCAGAAAGTGACTTAATTTCTACATCCCAGTGTGCCCTGGTCCAGAGACCCTCTGGACAGCAGCAAGGCAGCTTCCTTCAGCTCCATTCCCAAAGCCCATAGGATGCCACCAATTTTCTTTCCTTTCCTGGGTGGCCCCTGACCTCCCTCATGGGAAGGGTGGACTTACCTGAAAGCTGACAGGCTCAGAGTGAAGCAAACACCTTGCACAAACCTGTTCCACTCCCCTCTCCCCTTTCCTAGGGGTGAGGTCCTCTGCTCTTAGGTGGCATCTCACACTTCCTTTCCTCCACTCTGAGCTCCCAGGCGACCCTCAGCTCTCACAGCTGCAGTGTTGTTCAGCTGTGGGGATTATACATTGACTGTTGTGCCCAGCTCTGTGCTCACTGAGCTGTCTCCCACGAAAGACGGCTCCCTTCATTATTATTTTTTTTTTTTTGGCCACACCCGGCGGTGCTCAGGGGTTACTCCTGGCTGTCTGCTCAGAAATAGCTCCTGGCAGGCACGGGGGACCATATGGGACACCGGGATTCAAACCAACCGCCTTTGGTCCTGGATTGGCTGCTTGCAAGGCAAACGCCGCTGTGCTATCTCTCCGGGCCCCATTATTATTTTTTAATTCTGTTTTGGTTTGGGACCACAGTGAAGCTCAGGACTTATTCCTGGCTTTGGACTTAGGGACGACTCAGAGGGGCTCAGAGGACCTTATGGGATGCCGTTGTCAAGCCTAGGTTCCAGCACCTGACCTGTTGGTTTCTCTCTACTCTCTTCTGGAGAATTTCTAGACAGTCTCCCCATCATCCCTCAAGAATTCCAATTTGTGGGCCGGAGAGATAGCATGGAGGTAGGGCATTTGCCTTGCATGCAAAAAGATGGTGGTTCAAATCCTAGCACCCCATATGGTCCCGTCAAGTGTGCCAGGAGCAATTTCTGAGCATTGAGCCAGGAGAGACCCCTGAGTGCTGCCAGTGTAACCCAAGAACCAAAATAAATTCCAATTTGTATGGGGCTGTAGAGATAGCACAGTGGTGGTAGGGCATTTGCCTTGCACGCAGCCAACCTGGGATGGACCAGGGTTCAATTCCCGGCATCCTGTATGGTCCCCTGAGCCTGCCAGGAGCGATTTCTGAATGCAGATAGCAGAACCCCTGAGCACTGCTGGGTGCGGTCTCCCCCAATAAAGAATTCCATTTTGTGGGGGCAGAATGATAGTACAGCAAGAATGGCACACACACACACACACACACACACACACACACACACACACACACACACACACACACACACACGCTGACTAGGATTCTATCTCCATCACCATCACATGGTTCCCAAAGCCAGCCTGGAGTAATTCCTGAGCACAGACTAACCATTGATCACTGCTGGTTCTGACACCACCCCCCAAAAAATTCCATCTCAGAGAGGCAGATTGTTTCTGGCAGTTTCCCTCCCCTGGCTGAGAAGCCTGTTCCCACATCTGAGCTGTCATCGCCAAATCTGTCAATCCACAGGGCAGGCATGGTCCAGGTGTGTTCACTCCCACGGAAACTTCCAGCTTCCCTGGAGAAAGTGGATGCCACCAAGTCTGGGGCCAGAGAATAGATGCAGACATAATCCCTGAGCACAGAACTTGGAATAAACTCAGAGCACTTTGGGTATGGTTCAACACTTCCTGCCCTCCCTGCAAGAGCCACAAAACCTGACCTGGGCCTCTGATTCTTCTTGTCTATGCCACAGGAATTGCTGCAACGGGGTCTAGACCGATAGCACAGCAGGTAGGGATTTTGCCTTGCACATGGCTGACCCAGTTTTGATCCCCAGCATCCTATATGTTCCTCCCCAAGCCTGCCAGGAGTAATTTCTGAGTTCAGAACCAAGAGTAACCCCTAAATGCCACTGAGCATGACCAAATACACAAAACAAAATAAAACAAAAAACAATTCCCAGAGTTTCTCTCTCTGTCTCTGTCTCTGTGTTCTCTTTTTTTTTTTTTTTTTTTTTTTGCCATATTCTTCAGTGCTAGGGGTTACTCATGACTCTGCACTCAAGAATTACTCCTGGTGGGTTCAGGGAATCTTTGTTTTTTTTTTTTTTGGTTTTTGGGCCACACCCAGTGACGCTCAGGGGTTACTCCTGGCTATGCGCTCAGAAGTCGCTCCTGGCTTGGGGGACCATATGGGACGCCGGGGGATCGAACCTCGGTCCATCCTAGGCTAGCGCAGGCAAGGCAGGCACCTTACCTCCAGCGCCACCGCCCGGCCCCGGGTTCAGGGAATCTTATCAGATGCCTGGGATCAAGCCTGGGTAGGCCATGTGCAAGGCATGCTCACTCTTACGTTCTCCCTCTCTCCTCTCCTTTTTTTTTTCGGGGAGTGGGGCCACACCCGGCAGCACTCAGGGGTTACTTCTGAGCTCTGAAATCACTCCTGATGGAGCGGAGTGATATAACAGAGGCAGGGCGTTTGCCTTGCCTGCAGCTGACCCGGGATGGACCCAGGTTTGATCTCCAGCATCCCATATGTTCTCCCGAGCCTGACAGGAGTGATTTCAGAGCACAGAGCCAGGAGTAAACCCTGAGCACCACTGGGTGTGGCCAAAAAAAGAAATCACTCCTGGGGACCATAGGGAATGTTGGAGATGAAACCCATGTTGGCTGTGTGAAAGCAAATGTGCTACCTGTTGTGGGATTGCTCCAGCCCTTCTTTTTGTCTTTTAAAATGTTTTTTTTTTTTTTTTGGGGGGGGGGGCAGAGTGTAGTGTAGTATCAAATAATTAACGATGGGGCTGGATGGCAATGGATTTCTCTCTGCCACCCCAGGCCACGAGGCTCTGCAACCCCATCCAGTCGGAGGGTCCCAGGCCCAGGTGAAAGGCGAAATCACTCACTCACAGGCAGGCATCAGGAAGCATTAACTTTATTCATGCCCTATTCACCACATGTGTGTGGCCTACTCATAACCTTTCAAGCACTAGTTATTCTTGGCCCTGCATCTAAACTCCTTTCAGCCTTCCCTTTGGGCTCCATGCTGGTCCAAGACCAGAATGCAGAAACCCAAAAGCCAGAGCGCCCAGCAGCACAGAAAGGGCAGAATCCCCCCCTTCCAAGGCTTCTCTAACTTTTCCAAGACCCCTCCCAGGAATGGGCGGGGTCTTTCAGGTAAGATAACACCAAATATCCGGTTCCCAAGACCCCTCCCAGAAATGGGTGGGTCTCAGGTAGCCACACCTAAAACCAGGGTCTCAGGTACACCTACAGTGTAGTACAGGGGTTTAAGTCTTTGTCTTTCATATGGCCTACCTTGATGGGTTCTCTGAGCACTGCTAAGAGTGAACTCTGAGCACTGGTGGATGTGCCCCTCAAATACATACGTACATACACACACATACATACACACAAATTGGATATGCTTTTGCTCTGGAGAGGGAGTTCAAGAGGTTACTGCTTTGCCCACAAGATGCTCAAGTTCTATCCCTTCATTCCAAGGTCCTCCCAAGCACTGCCACAGGTCATCCTAAGCACCCCCAGGCATGGCCCAAAATAAAAATCAAATAAAGCAAAAAAAAAAAAAAATACAAATGGCCAAAAGACACATGAAAAAGTGCTCCACATCACTAATCATCAGGGAGATGCAAATCAAAACAACGATGAGATACCACCTCACACCCCAGAGAATGGCACACATCACAAAGAACGAGAGAGGGAGAGGGAGGGAGGGAGGGAGGGAGAGAGGAAGAGAGAGAAAGAGAAAGAGGGAGGGAGGGAGGGAGGGAGGGAGGGAGGGAGGGAGGGAGGGAGGGAGGGAGGGAGGGAGAGGAAGAGAGAAGAGAGACCTCAACGCGCAGGCGCACGACCAGCTCACTGATTGGTCAATGCCCACCTGGAGGCGGGACTAGATAGTTGACGCCTGCGCACTGGCGTCGCCTTTCCCCGGTAGCTGTCATGGCAGGCCAGGAGGACCCGGTGCAGCGGGAGATTCACCAGGACTGGGCGAATCGGGAGTACATCGAGGTCATTACCAGCAGCATTAAGAAAATCGCGGACTTTCTCAACTCCTTCGGTCAGTGCGGGGGGGAATCAGGGAGGCGCAGGGGCTCTGCGGGGCTTCGCTCTTAGGTCTCCCCCGGGTACATCCGGGTATATCCGGGTTGATCTGGGTCCTTCGGGCCTGGTCCTGCATCCTTGGGGGTCCCGGGTGCAACCCTCCCCCGGGGTGGCGGGTTCCGGGGTGGCAGCTGCAATGGTCCCTGCCCATCCTGGGGGGGGGGGTCCCAGTCGCCCTTGCATGGTCCCAGGGCACCAATGCAAGAATAGGCCTAGCGTGAAAGGTGGAGATGTCTTCTAGCAGGGGACAATGTGTGTCTCCCCCCCCCCCAAGATATAGGCAAAAAGCAGAGCACTTGCATCCTGGCTTGGTTTTGTGTGTTTTTTTTTTTTTTGGGGGGGGGACCCCTGGGGAACCTTCTGTGAGGTGCTTTGCATTTGGGGCCCTGGCATGGGACTCTTTGAGCCAGATCAGTAGCAGCATGGAGATTTCTTCTAGCAGAGGACAGTGTGTCCTAAGGGTGGAAAGGAGACAGAAGGCAGAGTCCTTGGTTTAGTTTTTTTGGGGGGCCCCTGGGGAACCTTCTGTGAGGTTTGGGCTTGCATTTGGGGCCCTGGTATGGAACCCCTTGAGCCAGATCAGCAGCAGCACAAAGATGACTTCTAGTAAGAGACGTTGTGCCTAAGGTGTGGGTAGGAGGCAGAGAGCAGAGGCCTTGCACCATTTTGTGTTTTTTGGGGGGGTCCCCTAGGGAACCTTCTGTGAGGTGCTGGGCTTGCATTTGGGGCCCTGCCATGGAACTCTTTGAGCCAGATCAGCAACAGCATGGAGATGTCTTCTAGCAGGGGACAGTATTCCTAAGGGGTGGATAGGAGGCAGAGAGCAGGGGCCTTGCATCCTGGCTTGGCTTTGTGGTTTTTTTTGTTTTGTTTTGTTTTGTTTTTTGTGGGGGGATCCCTTGGGAACCTTCTGTGAGGTTCTTGGCTTGCATTTGGGTCCTGGCATGGGACTCTTTGAGCCAGATTAGTAACAGCACAAAGATGTCTTCTGGCAGGGGACAGTATAGCTTAAAGAGTGGGTAGGAGGCAGAGAGCAGAGCCCTTGCACCCTGGCTTGGTTTTGTGTTTTTGGGGGGTTCTAGGGAACCTTCTGTGAGGTGCTGGGCTTGCATGAGATACTTTGTGCCAGATCATCAGCAGCACAAAGATGTCTTGTAGCAGGGGACAGTGTGTCCCCTAAAGAGTAGGTAGGAGGCAGAGAGCAGATCCTTTGTACCCTGGTTTGGTTTTGTATTTGCTTGGGGCACACCCTCCTGGTGGCCCCTGGGGAACCTTCTGTGTGGCGCTGGGCTTGCATTTGGGGCCCTGACATAGAACCCCTTGAGCCAGATCAGCAGCAGCAACACGGAGATGTCTTCTAGCAGGGGACAGTGTGTCCTAAGAGGTGGGTAGGAGGCAGAGAGCAGAACTCTTGCACCCTGGCTTGGTTTTGTGTTTTTGGGGGCCACAACTACCTGGTGGCCTTTGGGGAACCTTCTGTGCGGTGCTGGGCTTGCTTTTGGGGCCCTGGCATGGAACACTTTGAGCCAGATCAGCAGCAGCAGCAGCACAGAGATGTCTTCTAGCAGGGGACAGTGTGTTCTCCTTCCCTAAGAGATAGGAGGCAGAAAGCAGAACCCTTGCACCCTGGCTTGGTTTTGTGTTTTTTTTTGGGGGGGAACCCTGGGGGACCTGTGAGGTGCTGGGCTTGCATTTGGGGCCCTTGCATGGAATCCTTTGAGCCATCTGGATCCTTCCAGCTCAGCAGCAGCAGCAAGTCAGCAGCCTGTTGGGTTTGTTGGACCTTACACAGTAGGAGGACCCCTTGGTGGTAGGGGGGGTGTTTTTATGTTTTGTTTTGTTTTGGTTTTGGTTTTTGGGTCATACCCAGCAGCGCTCAAGGGTTACTCCTGGCTCTATGCTCAGAAACGGCTCCTGGCAGGCTCGGGGGACCATATGGGATGCTGGGATTCGAACCAATGACCTTCTGTATGCCAGACAAACGCCTTACCTCCATGCTATCTCTCTGGCACCGGTGGGGTGTTTATTTTTTCCTCCCAATTTTATTTTATTTTTTTAAACTTGATTGATTGGTTTCTGGGTCACACACAGTAGATCTCAGGGGTCACTCCTGGCTCTGCACTCAGAAATCGCTCCCCTGGCAGGCTGGGGAACCATATGGGATGCCAGGAATGGAACCAGGTCCCGGGTGGTTGCATGCAAGGCAAACATCCTACTATTATGCTATCTCTCCGGCCCTTTTCCTCCCAATTATATATATTTTTTATTTATTTTGTTTATTTATTTTTTGGTATATTTGGGTCACACCCGGCAGCGCTCAGGGGTTACTCCTGGCTCTACACTCAGAAATCAATCTTGGCAGTCTCGAGGGACCATATGGGATGCCGGGATTCAAACCATGTCCTTTTGCATGCAAGACAAACGCCCTACCTACATGCTATCTCTCCAGCCTATTCCCTCCCAATTTTAATCTCTGTGCAAACTCTTGTCAACATTAGCTCGCATGTTTGGCTTTTCCTAGAGAACTGAAATATCGGTGATCTTTCACCTCCTTTTGGGGAGGGGGAGATTTGAGTTGTGGGCCACACCTCAGGGATGCTCAGGAGTGGCCTTGGTGACTCAGACCTCTGCCATGAACCCCAGTGCTGTGAGTGGCCTCCCCAGCACCCTTCCTAGTATTCTTGACTCCTACCATTCTCTGGAGATCCAGTTAAGACAGGTAAATAGTCTGGGCTCAGGGAGAGGTGTCAGGGTTTTCCTGGAGGGGCTCTGGCTCTTGGTCTGTTCTCATCCTGGCCCCCCAGTGTGTTGTCAAGTGATTTGAAATTTATTTAAGTTTTGGGGCCACACCGGGCGGCACTCAGGGGTTACTCCTGGCTCTACCCTCAGAAATCACTCCTGGCAGGCTTGGGGGACCATGTGGGATGCTAGAAATGGAACCCGGGTCTGTCCAGGTTGGGTGCGTGCAAGGCCAACACCCTACCCACTATGCTATTTGCTCTAGCCCTTGCCAGATGAGAGGAGCTATTTTTCTAGAATGTTAATGGCTTTTTGAGCAGCTTTTCCCCACCCTAAACTCCCACTGGTAACACGAGTTTATAGGTACAGCATTGAGGCAGTGCTGACACCCCAACACTGGGTCTGCTGTCTACTCTGGAATTGTGGGCGCTTCTAGAAACAGTTGAGAGCTTTCTCCCAATTAGGATGCTGAAATAAACAGAGAAGTGTTGGTGGTGAAGGGGAGGCGGGGTGGGGAGAGACAGAGGGAGAGGAAGTCTGTTTTCAGCCCCATTGTCAACTAGCCAGCTATGCCTGTTTTGATTCCTGCTGAGTGTTAGATGCTGTGAGGAAGGAATGAATAATCCAGAATTGACAGACAGATCCGCCACCCTCAGGAAAAATGCAGAGTTGGGGGGGAGGTGTCGAGTAGGAGTTTTCTGCAAATGGAGCCATGCAGTGAGAGCACTTGCCTTGCTTGCAAGTGGTTCAACCTGGGTTCAATCCTCAGCACCCCATAAGGTCCCCTGAACACCAGCAGGCGTGATTCCTGAGTGCAGAGCCAGGAGTAACCCCTGAAAATTGCCAACGGTGCCCCCCCCAAAGGGGGGGGAGAGTAAACTGTAAATATAACTGAAGAGAAAGAAAGATTATGGGGTTTGGGTCATACTGCAGTCACTTGGGGGAGGCACTGGCCAATCTCCAGCATTGGTGACAGCAATGGTTTGAGCGCTGATGAAGGGCTTTGGCCTCTTTCTTAGTGTGGGGACACCACATGACAGTGTGCTCTAATTCTAATCTTTGATTGGTCCCACTGGTGAACATGTTCTCTGTTTTCTTATTGTTTTGTGGTCACACCAGATGGTGCTCCTGGCTCTGTGCTCGGGGATTCAGGCCATAGTCCAGTGCGGAGGGCATTTGCCTTGCACATGGCAAAATCTGGGTTCAATTCTCAGCATCCCACATGGTCTCTCCAGCTCATCAGGAGCAGTTCCTGAGTGCAGAGCCAGGTGTCAACTGGTGGGGCTCAAAAAAACCAAACAAACAAACAAACAAAAAAAACCAAACCAGGATCACTCCTGGAAGGTCTTGGGGTATCTATAAGGAATATTGGTCAGACTGAATCCTGATCAGCTGCATTCAAGGCAAGTGCCCTAACCTGCTGTTACTATCTCTTCTTTGGGGCCCTGCCATGGAACCCTTTGAGCCAGATCAGCAGCAGCATGGAGATGTCTTCTAGCAGGGGACAGTGTGCCTAAGGGGTGGATAGGAGGCATTGTCTATTTCTTCTCTAGTGGTTTTTTGTTTTGTTTTGGGCCAATCAGTGGCGCTCAGGGTTACTCCTGTCTCTGTGCTCAGATTGCTCCTGGCTCGGGGGACCTATGGGATGCTGGGGATTGAACTCGAGTCCATCCTGGGTCAGCTGCGTGCAAGGCAAATGTCGTACCACTGTGCTACCACTCCAGCCCTTGTTTTGGAGTCTTTGGTTTTGTTTCGTTTTTTGGGCCACACACAGTAACACTCAGGGGTTACCCTTGGCTCTGCATTAAGAAATCGCCCCTGGCGAGCTTAGGAGACCATATGGGATACCAGGAATCAAACCAGGGTCACCTGTGTTGACTGCTTGCAAGGCAAATGCTCTACTGCTGTGCTATCGATTCGTTTCCCCCCCCCCCCCCCCCCGCAGTTTTTTTTTTTTTAATTTAATTTTACTTTAGCGTTCTGTGAGGGGTCATGGGATCACACCCAGTGTGACTTAGGGGCCAGCATTTTCAGGAAATGACTCGCAGGTACTCACTTGCTCGGTATATGTTCTGCAGTAGAGCTGTTTTCCCATTCCCTAAAATTAAGTTTGAAAAAAGGGGACAGAGAGTTAGTATAGCATGTCACCTTACCCCAGCATCTTGCATGTTTTCTTGAGCACCACCAGGAGTGATTTGTTTTTTTGTTTTGTTTTGTTTTGGTTTGGTTTTGGTTTTTGGGCCACACCCGGTGATGCTCAGGGGTTACTCCTGACTATGTGCTCAAAAATCATTCCTGACTTGGGGGGGCCATATGGGATGCCAGGAATTGAACCCAAGTCCGTCCTGGGTCAGCCACGTGCATGGCAAATGCACTATCGCTCTAGACCCTCCTTTCTTTTGTTTTTGTTTTTGGGTCACACCCGGCAGCACTCAAGGGTTCCTCCTGGCTCTATGCTCAGAAATCGCTCTTGGCAGGCTCGGGGGACCGTATGGGATGCTGGGATTCGAACCACCATCCTTCTGCATGAAAGGCAGACGTCTTACCTTCATGCTATCTCTCCAGCCCCTCCTTTTTTTTTTTTAAACTTTATTTATTTGTTGATTGAATGATTGGTTTTGGGGTCACACTCAGAGGTGCTCAGGGGTCACTCCTGGCTTTGCGCTCAGAAATTGCCCTTGGCAGGCTGGGGACCATATGGGATGCTGGGAATCGAACCAGGTCCCTCCCAGGTCAGCGGCATGCAAGGCAAACGCCCCACCACTGTGCTATCTCTCCAACCCACCGTGAGTAATTTCTGAGCACGGCAGCATCATTCCTGAACTGGCAGCTTGAGAGCGGTCGTTTTGGGCTCCCGGGGAGATGTGATGCAGCAGCAAAACTCATGTGTGTGATCCAGCTCCCCACACTGTATGTTTCCCAAGCTCTCCTCATGGGCTCTGTGCTTGGGTGGATAACCTTTGAGCTCTGTCAAGTGTAGTCCCTCTCCACTGGCATATGGTCCCCCAAGCCAGGAGCGATTTCTGAACGCATAGCCAGGAGTAACCTCTGAGCTGATGTGTGGCCCAACCCCACCCCCCAAATAATATAAATAATAAAATAAATGAACTCTAGATTGGGAAAAGTAAGACTAGGCTTCATGTGCTGCTTCTTGGTGTTCTGTGGATTTGCTTTCTTTCTTTATTTTGTTTTTGGGTCACACCTGGCGGCCCTCAGGGATTACTCCTGGCTCTCTGCTCAGAAATCGGGGGCCGGAGATATAGCATGGAGGTAAGATGTTTGCCTTTCATGCAGGTCGGTGGTTCTAATCCCGGCATCCCATATGGTCCCCTGAGCCTGCCAGGAGCAATTTCCGAGCATAGAGCCAGGAGTAATCCTTGAGTGCTGCCGGGTGTGACCCAAAAACCAAAAAAAAAAAAAAAATCATTCCTGGTAGGCTTGGGGAACCATATGGGATGCCGGGATTCAAACCACATCCGTCTTGGATCGGCTGTGTGTAAGGCAAATGCCCTACCACTATGCTATCTCTCTGGCCCCTGAATTTGCTTTCTGACCCATTCCCTGCTGGGCAGTGCTGGCAAAGGCCCTGACTTCCCTCTTGCCGCACTGGGCCTCCTTCTGTTGGCTCATCTCCACATTTTCACTTTGTCCAGCCTTTGTGCTTGCTGATTGTTAGCATAGTAAATGGCCCTCTCCTTACCCTGGTGCCTAGGTCTCTGTTGCCGTGACAAGACATCACTGCAACCTCTCAGCTAGACTGGACTGTTGTATGAATGAGAAATTCAGCTCTGCTTTTGGGGCAGGCCACGTCACAGGGAGCAGCACTGCCTGCCTGGCTGACCAGAAGCTCGAGAACATCCATCTTGCTTGTTTATTGGCAAACATCCCCATCCTATTGGCCGGCTGCTGAGGGCTGGTCCCTCTGCCAAAGTACCCTTGTATCCCCAGGCTTTTGGATGCCTCCCAATCTTTGTATTTCTTCTCTAGCTTTACTTTTCTTGCCTGTAGTTAGAGATTGAGGGTTTGTTTGGACCCATTGGGTAGTCAAGGTCCCAAGAATCAAGGCCTGGTGTCTTGGGGGCTGCTTTTCTTTTCCCTGGAAAGAAGTTGGGCAGATTCACTGAGACACTGACAGTTCCCCATCACCATTCCTCAGCCCATCTACCCCATGCATACTCTTGTGCTCTTTCATTCCTTTTGCTTTATCTTGGGTGGGGGGCTGGACTTAGGTGTTGCAGTCCCCATGTCTTTGTTGGAAGATACTTTATCTTTGAACCTCATTCTTTTCCCAGATATGTCTTGTCGTTCAAGGCTCGCAACACTGAATGAGAAACTGACAGCCCTGGAGCGGAGGATAGAGTACATCGAGGCTCGGGTAAGTGCAGGCCCGGCCCGGCATGACCTGGCTCTCTGGACTTCCCAGGCCAATGACTCCCCGACACCTGCACAACAAATGTCTAACATGAAATATTTCTCTCTTCCCATGCCTTGGAATTAACCACCATGTCGCTTATTTTGACAGGTCACAAAAGGCGAGACCCTCACATAGAACGTCGGCTGTTGCTGCTGGGAGTGGCTTTAGAGAGGCCAGACCTCCGTGGGACCAGCCCCAGTGGCCATTACTTCCTCCCTCTCTCCTTAAGAGCAACAGGGCTTATTCTTGGTTTTCTTTTTGTGTGGCCTTTGGGCCCTGCTGTGTCATCTGGGAATGTGGTGTGCTTGTAGGGAGAAGGCCAGGGAGACGTCTGGAGACTTCAGGAGGCATTTTTACACTTTCAGTACCGTTTTGTAGAACCATCGGCCCCTGGATTGGAGATGGGCAGAGCCAAGTGACTGGGACTCTGTCTCGGCCCTCCCGGCCTCCCCTGTGCCCCCTCCCTGTCTCTTTGCACTTCCTTGTCTCTGCAGTGATGCTCTGAATGGCCCTTGGCTCCCCGGCCTGTGTGTGTGTGGGGGGGATGAGCCCTCCCAACAGCCCCACCCGAAGTTGTGGTGATTCTCTTGTCGTTTGCAGAGGGGTCAAAGCCAGGCCTCTCCTGGGCTGGAAGGGACATTGCCAGAGTTTTCTTCCTGTCGGGGGCTGTCTTTGCTGCCCATGTTTCCCTAATAAACTCTTCCACTCTACCAGACTGCTGTGGTTTGCAATAAGCTGTTCTTGATTACAGATTCTATGGTTTATCAGCCGGAGCCCAGGACGTTCCTCTGAACCTGATGCTTCACCTGCAGGTCATAGAGTGCTCTGCAGATATTTGCAGTTATGCAGTATAGGCAGAAAAAGTCCTGCCTATACAAAGTACACATTGGATCAGCTCTGTTACACGTGGTCTTTTTGTTTTGTTTTGTGTTGTTTTGTTTTGGGTTATACCCAGCAGTGCTTAGGGGTTACTTCAGGCTCTGCGATCAGAAGTCACTCTTGGCAGGTTCAGGGGACCATATGGGATGCCGGGATTCAAACTGGGGTCTGACCTGTGTTGGCCATTTGCAAGGCAAATGCCTTACTGCTGTGCTATCACTCGGCCCCACATGTGGTCTTTTGAAGTGTCTGCTGCCACACAAGTTAACCAGGAAGCAGGGTGGGGTTCAGTTGTTTGTTTTGGGGCCATACCTTGCTGTGCTGGAGTTACTCCTGACTGCTTTCAGAAATTACTCCTGGCAGGCTCGGGGGACCATTTGGGATGCTGGGAGTCAAATCGGGGTTTGTCCTAGTTCGCTGCATGCAAGGCAAACACCCTCCCACTGTGCTATCTCTCCAGCTCCAAATCCAAGGGTTTTTTTTTTGTTTGTTTGTTTGTTTGTTTGTTTTCTGTTTTGGGGCCATACCCAGCAGTATGCATATGGACCTTTTGTGGTGCTGGAGTTCAAACCTGGATTAGCTAGATGCAAGGTATGCACCCTTTCTGTTTTCCTGGCTCCAGCGCCCTAAAGTTCAATTATTTCCAGGACCAAATACATAATACTGGATTAAGGTGCTCATTTTGCCCAAGGTCAGACTCAGTCCTCTCTACAGCACTACGTATACAGTCTTTCAATTCTACTACTAGCGACTTCTGAGCACAGCCAAATGTGGCCAAAAATGAGGATAATAAATAATTTTAAAGTATAATGAAATTCAAGTTGTGGCTGATCTGGTTTTCTGCAGTCATTTGAATAGATGTTTTAAATTTAATTTTGGAGAGGTGGTATGTCAGGTAGGACACTTGCACTCAGCCAAAAGGGTTTGATATCTAGCATCATATGTGGTACCCAACCCCCACTAAGAGTCATCAGTGACATAGCCGGATGTGGCTCAAATTCAGTACAAAAACCCAGACCAGTGCTTAACAATGCAACTAAAAGGGATATTCCCAGGAAACACAGTGGGCTGGCTTACAACCAAACTTGGGGAAATGGCTCAGCTCTCACCCACATACCTTGAATGCATGTACCCTGGGTTGAATCCCTGGCATTCCCCCTTTACCAAAAATAAAAACAGCTAATTTCTAGTGGCAGAGGGCCTGATAAATAAGACAAGAATGTAAGAAGGTCATAGGCTCTTAGGGTGTTTTTATTGTATTTTTTAATTATTATTTTTTAAAGTCTTTCCAGGAGCTACAAAAACTGCCCAAAGGGCTGGGACATATGCTTTACATGCCAGAGTCCTGATTTCATTCCTGAAACCTCAGTGTGAAAAGATCCCTGCTGCACTGAAAAGTGAAGTGGATCCTTGGCTGGAATGAGAAATTGCTCTGCAGTATAAAGTCAGTCCTAAATCTTACCCAGGCTTTGCATGTCTGTTGCTTAGGAAAGAATTTCAGGAGGAGACTAATAGTATTCAGTTTGAAATTCTGTATCATCAGAGCAATGCAAGGTGCTTGGTGCTTGGGGCCTAAAAAATTGGGATGGACTGCAGGCGGATGATCTGCACCCTAGACTACTGACTGATGGTCAAATAACAAACTTAATGTGCAGCTTCAAGGCTTTATGTCCATGGTCTACGTGACCAGGCCCACATAGCTAGATCTACAGAAGTTATGAGGACAGGGGCCAAAGCCATAGCACAGTGGGTAGGGCATTTGCTTTGCATGTAGCTGACTTGGGTTCAATCCCTGGCAAGAATGATTTCTTTTTTTTTTTTTGGGGGGGGGGGTCACACCTGGCAGTGCTCAGGGGTTACTCCTGGCTGTCTGCTCAGAAATAGCTCCTGGCAGTCACGGGGGACCATATGGGACACCGGAATTCGAACCAACCACCTTTGGTCCTGGATCGGCTGCTTGCAAGGCAAACACCGCTGTGGCTGTGCTATCTCTCCGGGCCCAGCAAGAATGATTTCTGAGCACAAAGCCAGGAGTTACTCCTGAGCATTCATTACCTGGTGTGGCTCCCAAACCAAATAAACCAAAAAATGAAACAAAATAAATGTGAGGGCAGTAGAAGAGCAGGAACAAAGATACAGGTCCTCCAGAAGACAAAAGGCAGATAGGGATGCCTGTAGGAGGGAATAGCCAGATACCAAGGTCTGCAAAGTTTAGAATATAGTGGTAACCTCAGAGGGAGTCTGGTCCAGTGCACAAGCTGTGCCCAAGTTATTTCCGTATTGCTGTTTCAAGGCCTTTGCCCTAGTCCTGGAGCATTCTGAATAGGCAGCTGTCCTCACATACATCTGTACATATATACGGACATACATCTCTTCGAAGGCCTGTTCACACGTGGACTCCAGAAAGAACAATAAGCTTTATTACTGAAAAAAAAAAAAAAAAACAATAAGCTTTATTTAGAGATTACAAGGAAGGAAAGAATGTCTTTAAAAGAACATAGGCTTCTCCATTGGGGAGAGACAAAGAGTCCTCTTCTCTGGACTGTGGGCCACCCCCAGGATGAGGAAGTGCCCCTTTTGCGTCTGCTTTTGCTTTCTCCCAAACTGTGCCCTCCTGCGACTTGTTTCTGGACATGAATGCTTTCTCCTGGCTATGCTGGCTATGTGCTCAGTGGACACTCCTAGTATGCTCGGGGCTCCTCAGCAAAGACAGGAATATACTTAAGCATCCCTAGGAGTGGCCCCCAAGTATTCTTGTAGTACCTGGGAGAGAGGAGTTGAAACTTGACATAATGTTTTCTTTTTTATCCTCTGGGCCACATTGGGGAATGCTGGGGGATCACCTGGTGGAACTTGGGGGTGGGGAGACTTATGGAATACCGAGGATCGAACTTGGAACGCTACACTCAAAGCCCCTCTGTACCACACTTTAAAGGTACACCCGCCCCAAACTAAAATGATGCCTAAACTAGAATGATGAAAGTAAAGCCACCACTTCCATAAATGAAGACAAACTTGATCTCACAATTAGACTGCAATTTATTTTGTATTTATTATTTATCATTTATTAACTACATTCATTTAAATTATTATGCATTAAGTAAAATAAATTATTTTTAGATAAATATGATTTGTTTGTTATATTATTATTAATTTTTATTTTGAGCCACACCCTTGACACTCAAGGGTTTACTCCCGAGCTCTGAGCTCAGAAGTCGCTCCTGGCTTGGGGAGACCATATGGGGGAATCGAACTTGCAACTCGCGGGGGCAAAGCACCCAGACGCCTAACAGCTTGCGCCACCACTCCGGTCCCGGGAGTGCAATTGACAGGACGGAAAGCGCATAGCCCCGGAGGAAAGAGCAGTACGCAGGCGCAGAGCCAAGCCCCACCCACATGCGCCGACGTGCGTTTTCCTCCGCGCCCGGGAGCGCGCATGCGCACACACGCGCCACTAGCCCGGAGGACGCGCACGTATGCACGCACGCTCCGTCCGAGACCCAGCATGGGGGCTGAAAATAGCGACCACCGGCCCAGGGGCGCGCACGCACAGACGCCACCAGCTCGGGCGCGCGCACGTAAAGACGTCACTCCCAGGAGCGCGCACGCGCGCTGCGTGCCCAGCAGGGCGAGGAAAATGGCGGCTCCGGCCCCAAGGCGGGCGCTGTGCTCCATAAACTCCCGGGAGCCGGCCCAGGTCATCTTTTGCAACCGCAGCCCGCGCGTCGTGCGCCCCTTGTGGCTCAACTTCGAGGGCGAACCGCTGCCGTACCCCACGCTGCCCCCCGGCACGGGCCGCCGCATCCACAGCTTCCGAGGTAGCCCTGCCCCGTCCCCACCCGCCCCTCTCTTGCATCCTTGCAATGGGTTTGCATGGCCGGGACCTGGGGCCGAGTGCCCGGGGAGCACCCGTGCATCCTCCCCCGGGCCCCTTTAGGCAGTTGCATGCATTGCAAAGCAAGTCCCGGTCACCCTGCACCAGTTGCATGCAAGGGGGATGCTGCCCAGGATAGTGGGGGTCCAGGCTGGGCACCCCCAAGAAGGGTTCTACCTCCCAGCTTGCACCCCAAGCCTCCCAAAAGGACTTCCAGGGCCTGGAAAGATGCTGGAACCCCAAGAAAGAACGGGGGTTGCTGCTGAAAGTTCCTACCCCTACCCCCTTTTTTGAGGGGGAGGGAATTTGAGGTGTTTAGTTTAGTTTGGGGACTACACCCCATCATGCTCAGGGCTTATGCTTGACTCTGCACTCAAGAATTAACTCCTGGCTAGCTCTGGGGGGGACCTTATCTTTGGTTTTGTTTGGGGACTATACGCCATAGTGGTCAGGGCTTATCCTTGACTCCACACTCAAGAATTACTCTTGGCTAGCTGGGGCGGGGGACTTTATCTTTGGTTTGACTTGTGGACGACACCCCATCATGCTCAGGGCTTGTTCTTGACTCTGCACTCAACAAATGACTCCTAACTAGCTCTGGGGGAGGGACCTTATGGGGTTCCATCCCTGATCAAACACTAATAAGGCAAATGCCCTCCCCACTGTACTTAATATTTGCTCTTCTGGCCCCTAGGGAAGGGGGAGGAAAGTTGGGTTCCAGGGGGTGCCAAGGGAGAGGGTGCCCAGGGGTTATTCCTGGTTTTTTTTTGCTTGAGGATCTCAAAGCGGTGCCCCCAGGGAGACCCATATACAGGAGATTGAACTGAGATCTGCCATGGTCCAAGGCCAGTAGGTTATCTATTGCCTGTATTATCTCTCGGACCTTAGGGAGATTTATTTTTCTAGGTTTTTTGTTTTCAAGCTGAGAAATGACTTTGCCATGTGACTTTCCTGCGGAGCAGCCTGTTTGTGAAGGGAAGTTTAGGAGTCCAGGGGCTGAGAACCACTGTCATTGGTATTGGTGGAGTAGGGCTATGTGACCTTGGACGATCTGACTATGTAGCAGACAAACCCAGAGTTGGCAGTCCAACTCCCTGCCTGTGGGGGATGGCCCCATTATTGAAATTTTTCCTGTTCTTGCAGAAAGTCTGGCTTTTCAGTGTCGCTGTGGACTCTCCCACAGCAGAGAGGTGTGAGAACCTACCCTCTGCTCATTTGCTGGACTGAGGAGTCTTTTTTGTTTGTATGTTTTGTTGTTGTTGTTGGTTTTCGGGCCACACCTGGTGATGCTCAGGGATTACTCCTGGCTATGCACTCAGAAATTGCTCCTGGCTCAGGGGACCATATGGGACTCCAGGGATCGAACCCAGGTCCGTCCTGGATCAGCCGTGTGTGTGCAAGGCAAATGCCCTACTGCTATGCTATTGCTCTTGCCCTCTCGCAATGGCTCTCAATGCAGACAGGCACACAAAGGCTTTGGGTAGCATATCAACAGGACGGGCCATGGTTTCCTGATGGGGGGAGGAGGGAAATCAGAGAGGCCACTCAATGCTATGCTTGCCTTCCAGGTCACCTTTGGCTCTTCAGAGATGCGGGCACGTATGATGGGCTGCTGGTGAACCAGACAGAGCTTTTCATGCCTTCTCTCAATGCAGATGGTCAGCCCATCTTTGCCAACATCACACTGCCAGGTACTGATGCTGTCTTACAGGACTCCAAGAAGTAGAGGACAGGCCGGCTTCTCATGATCAGATGACCTCACAGCCCTGCCCAATGCTTGAACAGTTTCTGTCTCTGGATCATATTTGTGTGTCCTGTGAGATCTTTGTGCGTGTCAGCGGGGCAGAAGGAAGGACCATGTTGTAAAATGACAAATGTAGTTGGTTTCCCTGGCCTTCTCACTGATTTACACCCCTGGCCTCTTAGAAGAGCAAGTTGGGCCCAACGGGCTGTCATTTTAGTGATGGCATCAGTTTTGGTTTCCTGGTATGTCAGGGACTGAACCCGTGCTTGCAGGTAGGCAGAGCATTTGCTTTATCTCTCAGCCGCACCCCCTGCCCTAGTGTTGTGTTTTTAGTTATTTGTTCCAGTGGCGCTCACAGTGTCAACTGGGGGTTAAAAAAAAATCACCAAGGGGGTTGGATCGGTAGTACAGCAGGTAGGGTATTTGCCTTGAACATTACTGACCCAGGTTCAATCCCTAGCATCCCATATGTTCCTCTGAGCACTGAGCCAGGAGTAACTTCTGAGCACTGCTGAGTGTGGCCCAAAATGGATAGGGCACTTGGCTTGCATGTGACCAACCTGGGTTCCATCCAGCATCTCATATGGTTCCCTGAGCACTGTCAGGAGTCACGCCCATGCATTCCTTGGTGTGTTCCCAAAACAAAGCCCCCAAAATCTTTGTATTGAGGGGGCTGGAGAGATAGCACAGCAGTAAGGCGTTTGCCTTGCACGCAGCTGATTCGAACAGAAGGTGGTTCGAATCCCGGCATCCCATATAGTCCCTCGAGCCTGCCAGGAGCAACCCTTGAGCACCACCAGGTGTGACTCAAAAACCCAAAAAAAAATCTCTATTGAATATTGGGCTGTTGGATCATAGTTTAGGATAGGTTGGGACTCGGGTGATTTTGTCAGGTTGGACACCAAACTGATGTTCTTTTGGGACTTTTAGGGATGGTGGGAAGTTTGGTGGGTTTTTGCATCACATCTGCAGTGCTTGGGGGACTATCAAAGCACATGCTTCAGCTCCGGTTGTGGGGAGTGTGCTCTGAGGGTCCCCTTTCTGCCCCTACAGTGTACACCCTCAAAGAGCGCTGCCTCCAGGTCGTCCGAAGTCTGGTCAAGCCCGAACATTACAGAAGCCTGGACATTGTGCGGTCCCTCTACGAAGACCTGGAAGACCACCCGAACGTGAGGAAGGATCTGGAGCGACTCACTCAGGAGCACCTCAATAGCCAGAGGGAGGAAGAAGAGGAGCCACCCGATGGTCACTGAAACTGGGCTAGGCCTGTGCTAGGAACTTGGCTGTCCTGAGCCACGAGGGCTCCAGCTTGGAGCGAAAACTCCTCCTGTACTACAAAGGGCGATAACTAACCAAAAAGGCCCTGGGACATTTTAGGGCTGGGGGTCCGCCAAATAGCACATGCCATGCATGCTTGAGACCTAGGATGTGTTACTAACTTGGTGGAAAAAAAAACACATAATGTGAATTGAGGCCTGTCCTATATGTTTATCAAGGGGATATAGTTACAGTTTTGCTTTCTTCTAAGTCAGTATTCTGCATTCCATGAGAATGACAGCCAAGCTCTGTGTCCTGAGCAGTGGCCAGGCTAGACAATGCGTCTGCCCTCTCCCTTCCTCTCATCCCTCTCCCTTCCTCTCACCCCTGGAGACACAAGCAGACCCATTTACTCCTCATGCATTCATCTGAGCCAGCTTGGAAACCAGTAGAAGCCTTTGGAGCTTTTGCCTCCTTTTTGTGGGGGGTGCAGGGGTGTCTCAAAAACAGCTGTTTTAAAGGGAATCCTTTTTATAAAAAGCACTTTTTGTAACTTTTCTAAATCCTTTGTCGTTCTTTGTTTTGTTATACTTTGGCAACTGGATGGTCTTTCCAGAAGCATCTCCAGAACTGAGATGGCTCTTCCTCAGTTACAGATTTTGCCATTTTGTTATGTCTTGTTTTATTTTGGGGCTGCACCCGGCCGCACTCGGGTTACTCCTGGCTCTGTGCTCAGAAATCAATCCTGGCAGGCTCATGGGACCATAAGAGATACTGGGGATTGAACCCCGGGTCAGCTGCTTGTAAAGCAACAGTCCTACTTGCTGTCCTATCACTCTGCCCCCTGCAGTTTCGTTTTGTAAATCTGGGACATTTTTGTTTGATGATGCCTTGGGCCTAAATCCATGAGCTCTAGGAGCCAGGGGCGGGGGGCGGGGGGGGGGGGGGTACTTGCCTTGCACACATTGGTTTTATCACGCCAGGAGTGACCCCTGAGCACAGAGCCAAGATATGCCTAAGCACTGCTGTGTATGGCATAAAGCTCATCCCTTCCAAAAATAAAAAGTTTAAGTCCATGAGCTTCAATTCTACCATGCTGGGTTTTTGTTTGTTTGTTTGTTTGTCTTTGTTTTTTTTTTTTTTGTTTCCTTTTTGTAACTAATTTGGGTTTTGTTTTTTTTTTAGGATTAAAAAAACTCTCTCAGCTGGAGTGATAGCACAGCAGTAGGGCATTTGCATTGCACATGGCTGATCCAGGATGGACCTGGGTTTGATCCTCAGTGTCCCATATGGTCCCCGAGTCAGGAGCAATTTCTGAGTGCATAGCCAGGAATTACCCCTGAGCATCACCGAGTGTGGCCCACAAACAAACAAAACTCTCCTTTTGTAATAACTAATCGTTTAAACAAAATCTTTCTTGAGATTTTGGAAAAAGAGTACAGTGGGTAGTGCATTTGTCTTGTGCGTGTCCAACCCAGACTCAATCCCTGGTCTTCCAAATACCACCAGAAGTAAGTACTGAGCTCAGAAAGTTATGCCCAGAAACAAACAAAAAAAAATCTTCCCGGTACAAAAAATGTTGGAAAAGATATAAAAGTGAAAGCAAGATTTCTACAGATCTACTGCTGAAACACAAGCATTAATTTGCCTTTGAACTCTTCACCTTCCTTTGACAGTTTCTTGATTGTTTTTACAGAGTCCAGATCATACTGTATATAGTTTTGTATTCTACTTTCTCATTAAAGTTTATAAGAAATATTTTTACATGGTGTTATAAGCTTTCCATAGACTTTAGCACATTCCTTTCCTGGATACCTAGGGGCTATTTCGAGGCCGCTTTACTTCCTGATCTTGGCACCTTTTGTTTTTGAAGCGTGTTGTGGGATGTTGGATCCTCTGACACCCCTTTATTATGGGCTTTTGTGGAAATGCCAAATCTGGGAGCAGCAGGTCTCAGAGGATCCTGCTGTCAGCCCCCAGAGGTTCCATTGCAGCTTTCACTGTGCTTTTCAACCAACCTGTGACTTGGTAAAGTTCTCTCTTCCCCTTGTTGAAATGCAGTTTCTGGGCCAGTGTTACTTTATGTGATCCATCAGGAGGCAATACTGATGCCACTTGAAATTTTAAGAGTATATATTAAAAGTATCATTCCTAAAAGACTGTCACGTTTTCTTTTTTCTTGTATTTATTTATTTATTTTTGGTTTTTGGGTCATACCCGGCGGTGCTCAGGGGATATTCCTGGCTGTCTGCTCAGAAATAGCTCCTGGCAGGCAAGGGGGACCATATGGGACACCGGGATTCGAACCAACCACCTTTGGTCCTGGATCAGCTGCTTGCAAGGCAAAAGCCACTGTGCTATCTCTCCAGGCCCTTTTTCTTTTATTTTTATTATTTGGGGGGGGGGGGTCCACACCTGGTGGCACTCGGGTTACTCCTGGCTCTGCATTCAGAAATCATTCCTGGCAGGCTCGGGGGACCATATGGGAGGCTGGGAATCGAATCAGGTTCCCTTCTGGGTTGGCTGCATGCAAGGCAAACACCCTACCACTGTGTTATCATTCCAGTCCCTAGTGCCATGTTTTCTATTTTTAGTTAAAAAGATAAAATAAAACATCAATATATGGTGCCAAGGAAAGGAACCAGGTCGTTTGTCAGATGTAACTCTAACCTCTTTCAGAAGCCAACAAAAGATTTCGTACTTTGTGGAAATGCCATATTTGTTGCAGGCTTGCAGGTTTCAGGACTCGGTAAAGGAGCAATGAGCTTTGTCTGTAGTTTTTCTCTTTATCGTCATGGAGCTAGGGAGATAAGCACAGTGGCTAGGCATTTGCCTTGCACAAGTCCCATAAACAAAAAATTCTTTTATATTTTTCTTTTGTAAAAACAGTATCATTTGGGGCACTAGAGAAAGTACAGTGGAAAGGCGTTTGCCTTGCACGCAGCCGACCCAGGATGGACCCAGGATGGACCTAGGTTCGATCCCTGGCTTCCCATATTGTCCCCATGCCTGCCAGGAATAATTTCTGAGTGCCACCAGGTGCAGAAAGAGAAAAAAAAAAGTTGTTAAAAAAAATTATGGGGCCGGAGAGATAGCATGGAGGTAAGATGTTTGCCTTTCATGCAAAAGGTTGGTGGTTCAAATCCCGGCATCCTATATGGTCCTCTGAGCGTACCAGGAGCAATTTCTGAGCGTGCCAGGAGCGATTTCGGAGCATAGAGCCAGGAGTAACCCCTGAGTCCTGCCAGGTATGACTCCCCCACAAAAAAAAAAGGGGGGGCCAGAGAGTTAGCATAAAGGTAGTGCATTTGCCTTGCATGCAAAAGGTCAGTGGTTTGATTCCCGGCATCTCATATCGTTCCCTGTGCCTGCCAGGAGCGATTTCTGAGCGTAGAGCCAGGAGTAACCCCTGATTGACCCAAAAAACCAAAAAAAAAAAAAAAGCTGGGGCTAGCGTGATAGCACAATAGGTAGTATAGCACAAGGCTGACATACATACATACATGTATGTAAGCCAGCCAGGAGCCTGTCAGGAGTAATTTCTGAAAACAGCCAGGAGTAACTTCTAAGCACTATCTAGTATAGCAAAATAAAAAAGTGGGGGGAGATGGCTGAGTAGATAGTACAGGCATGAGCACTTGTGTTGTACATGGTCAGCCTGGGTTCGAGTCCTAGCATCACAAATGGATGTGGCCTCTAAAATGAAATGAAAAGAAGTTTTCAGGGCTGGAGGGAGCACAGCGGGTATAGTACATTCGCCTTGCATGTGACTGATTCGGAATCCACCCAGGTTAGATCCCTGGCATCCCATATGGTTCCCTGAGCCTGCCAGGAGCGATTTCTGAATGCAGAGCCAGGAGCAACCCCTGAGCCCCACTGGGTGTGGCCCCAAAACCAAAATTTTTTTCAGTACTACAGAAAAATTTTCAGAAGAAAATATTAGAAATACGGGGCCGGGGAGATAGCATGGACCACGGTTTGATCCCCCAGTGTCCCATATGGTCCCGAGTCAGGAGCGATTTCTGAGCACATAGCCAGGAGTAACCCCTGAGCATCACTGGGTATGGCCGAAACAAAACAAAAGCAAACAAAGAACAACAACAACAACCAAAAGATTGCCCTGATCCTCCTGAAGATGCAGAAAGGGACTCCAGCACTAGCCACGAAAGTACTATCTAAAGTTCTCTGCTTCTGAATAAACCATAGGAAAAAAGGTAGGTAATAAATAATGCTATGACAAGTGTTATTCACTGGGGGAGGGAAGGAAATGTTTAAATATCTTTGTTTTAAAATTAGGGCCATAGAGATGGTAAAATGTATAAGACACTTGCCTTATATGTAGCTGACCCAATTTAGATCACTGGTGCCCATAAGTACCACACAGCACTGCCAGGTGTGTCCTAAATTAAAAAAAAAAAATCAAAGACAAAAGTGAAATTTATAGAACTCTAAGAGCTTTCCTCCTTCTTCCTCCCTCCCTCCCTCCTTCCCTTCCTTCCTTCTTTCCTTCCTTCAGTCCTTCCTTCTTTCCTTCCTTCCTTCCTTTCCTTCCTTCTGTCCTCCTTTCCTTCCTTCCTTCCTTCCTCCTTCCTTCCTTCCTTCTTTTCTTCCTTCCTTCCTCCTTCCTTCTTTCCCTTCCTTCCTTCCTCCTTCCTTCCTTCCTTCCTCCTTCCTTCCTTCCTTCCTTCCTTCCTTCCTTCCTTCCTTCCTTCCTTCCTTCCTTCCTTCCTTCCTTCCTTCCTTCCTTCCTCCCTCCCTCCCTTCCTCCCTCCCTCTCTTTGCTGGGGATCAAACAAGGTCATCGCTGCAAGACATGAGTCACTGCTGTCTCTCTGCCCTTTGATTCTTTCATTCTTTCTTTCCTCTCTCTTTCCTCTTTCTTCCTTTCCTCTTTCTCTTTCTTTCTTTCTTTCTTTCTTTCTTTCCTTCCTTCCTTCCTTTTTTCCTTCCTTCCTTCCTTCTTCTTTCTTTCTTTCTTTCTTTCTTTCTTTCTTTCTTTCTTTCTTTCTTTCTTTCTTTCTTTCTTTCTTTCTTTCTTTCTTTCTTTCTTTCTTTCTCTCTCCTTCCTCCCTCCCTCCCTCCCTCCCTCCTTCCTTCCTTCCTTCCTTCTTTCTCTTTAAACAAAATTTATTTTCATTTTGTGCCACACCCAGTAATGCTCAAAGATTACACCTGACTCTGCATTCAGGAATCACTTCTGGTGGTGTTTGGGGAACCATATAGGATGCCAGGGATCAAACCCAGCTCAGCCACATGAGAAGTGCCCTGCCTGCTGTACTATCTGGCCCTAAAGCTTTCTTTATTGTGCTTTCCTTTCACCATTCTCCCTTCATGCCATAACTTCCTGATGTCACACTGCCTCTCAGCTCTGCCTGCATACTTAGAACTACCCACTGTGCCCTTTCAAAGCCTCTGTCTGGCTCTAATCCAGAGCAATTGAATCTGGTCCCTGGGAGGCAATTGAATCTGGTTCCAGTCTCATCAGATTGCCAACAGCCCCCTAGATAATTCTAATGTGGCAGCTGGGATTGCCACTAAGTAGGAATCAGTCAGGATCGCATAATTTGACACTAATTTTATTCAGTCTTCAGAGCAGCTTCGGGTTCTGCTGTAACAATTATGGTCATGGGAAAGGATTGATTTTGAGGCCTACCCGAAGTTTCCTGGTATGACTCAGGAACACAGCACAAAGCACTTGCTTTGCACATTTGAATTCGCATTTGCATTCTGTGCTTTGGTTCATTTGGCTTGGCTATGTACAGTTAAGCTTCCAATTTCTTCATCGGCAAAGCAAAAGTAAATTGCCGGAAAGGTCCGGATTATGTTTGTTAAGTAATACTTCAGGGAGCCTGTAAATCCTGTTGTTAAAAAATAGCCAAGAGAGGGGCCGGTGAGGTTGCGCTAGAGGTAAGGTGTCTGCCTTGCAAGCGCTAGCCAAGAAAGGACCACGGTTCGATCCCCCGGTGTCCCATATGGTCCCCCCAAGCCAGGGGCAATTTCTGAGCCCTTAGCCAGGAGTAACCCCTGAGCATCAAACGGGTGTGGCCCAAAAAAACAAAAACAAAAAAGCCAAGAGAATAGGGGATATGCCTTGCATGTGTGATCCCAGGTTCTATATACCCTGCCGTGCATGGTCTTCCAAGCACTGCCAGAGGGAACCCCCAGACACTGAACCAAAAGTAACCCCTCAAAAAAACAACACACAAAAACAAAAATATCAAAGACCATAAGTTGCAGAACTTTTTCTAAAAAACGGGAATCAAGGGGCATGGAGATAATGACAATAATCATTTATTTGGGGGGGGTGCCACACCCGGTGATGCTCAGGGGTTACTCCTGGCTATGCGCTCAGAAATCGCTCCTAGCTTGGGAGATCGTATGGGGCTCTAGGGGATCGAACCGCAGTCTGTCCTAGATTAATGCATTCAAGGCAAATGCCCTACCGCTTGCACCACCGCTCTGGCCCCTAATGACAAGATCTTTTATGTGGTTGATCCCAGTTTGAATCCCCAGCACTAACTATAGTCTCCTCCAGCATTACCTGTGAGCACCGCTGGGTGTGGCCCCCAAACTGACCCCAAGGTGAAAGAATAGGACTCAAGATGTGTCTCCTCTGTGTCCTGTCTAAGCCCAGGACACTTCTCTGTTGGAGGAGCTGAGGCCTGGGAGGCCTAGCTCTGAGGCTTGGAGAAGGAACCTTGTCCAGCAGAAGGAGAAGCAACTGGGGCCGGTCTGTCCTGAGATGGCCAAAGCTTAACTCCAGGCTTCTGGGTTAAAACTACTTCATCGAGGAGGAGTACTGCTACAAGTACCTATGCCCTGTGCTTTGAAAGAGGGAGAGGCAAGAGGGAGGTACTGCAGCAAGGAATGGAGGACAAGTATGCCTGGGACATGAATCTTTCCTGCTCAGACTTGGGTGGGATCCCAACCCCTATGTGCCAGCCACGTCACATCACCACTGAACTCAGGAACTCAGGGAAAAAGATCTTTTCACTGATGCATTTTGTTTTGGGACTACACCCACCTGTGTTGACTCCTGGCTTGCACTCAGGGATCACACTCAAAGCAGGGCTTGGGGGACCATACGGGGTGCCAGGGATTGAACCAGGCTTGGCTGTGTACAGGGAAAGATTGTACCAACTGTCTGCTGTTCATGGGTTACTCCTGGCTCTGCACTCAGAAATCGTTCCTGGCAGGCTTTGGGGATCATATGGGATGCTGGGGATCGAACCCGGGTCGATCCCATGTGAGGCAAACGCCCTATTGCTGTGCTCTCTCTCCTGCCTCTGATAATTCAGTTATTTCTATGAATTATTGCTAGACTGTTCCTATCGAGGAACAGTTGTGAATGCAACAGTTTCTGGAAAGTAAAGGGAAAACAAACAAACAAACAAACAAACAAACAAACAAACGCTTCTGGAGGCTTTGGAGGTCTCCAGCACTAAACTGGGTCGATTTCCCCAGGACGGTTCCCGAGGCGGCCGCTGGGGGGCAGCCGTGTGCTGCGCTCCCGGCCACGCCCACTACAGAACGGAGGGGGCGGGGTCTTGTTGTGGACCCGACCATTGCCCGGAGTGGGGCGGGGTCTGATAGTGTCTCCGCCCACTTCCCGAGACTAAGGGGCGTGCCCAGTGGGCTGCTCATTCCGTGCGGATGGGGCGGGGCCTGATTATGACCCACCCACTCTCGGACCAAGGGGGCGTACTTAGTGATTTGCCACGCCCACTTCCCCGAATAAGGGGCGTGTCTGCTGTTTGGCCCTGCCCGCTTCCGCACCAAGGGGCGTGTCTTATATGAGGCCTCACCTACTTCTTCCGCCCACTTACTGACAAAGGGGCGTGTCTAAAGATGAGCCCGCCCACTCCCGGGCGGAAGCAGGCGGCGGCGGCGGCCGGAGGAGGAGCTGCTGCGACTCCCTCTACTACTCGGGCAGTCAGTCAGTCAGTGAGTCAGTGAGCCAGTGAGCGTGTGAGCGAGTCCCGGGCCGCACCATGTCCTGCTACATCTACCAGCTGCCGTCGTGGGTCCTGGACGACCTGTGCCGCAACATGGACACGCTCAGCGAGTGGGACTGGATGCAGTTCGGTGAGTGGGGGGCGAGAGAGGGAAGGAAGGAGGGAGTCCGTGCACTGCGGATTCGAACCCAGGCCCAGCTGGAGGGGCAGGCGCGGAGCCCAGGCTTGCTTGGCGAGGTGGAAGCGAGCCCCGTACATACCCGTTCAGCCTGGGCAGGCTGGAACCTCTTGGGGCGGGTACCAGACTTGGGGACTGAGTATATTCCCCCCCATGTCAGCACCTCAGGTCACCCCCAAAAATTGGGGTACATTCCCAGACCCCAAAGGGGTCGTCTGGGCTATTGCATAGCCTGTAATGTGCTTGCCTGGCATGTGGCCCGATCCTCGGCATCCCCCATGGTCCTCCTAAAAGTTGGGGGACATTCAGCACTCCAGGTCCTCAAAATTGGGGGAGATTCCTAGATCCCATAGGGGTCGTCTGGGCTATGGCACAGCCTGCAGGGTGCTTGCCTGGCATGTGGCCCGATCCTCAGCACCACCCCCATGGTTCCCCTAAAAATTGGGGGACAATCAGCGCCCCAGGTCCCCCCAAAAAATTGGGGGAGATTTCCAGATCCCAAAGGGGTCGTCTGGGCTATTTGCACAGCTTGTAATGTGCTTGCCTGGCATGTGGCCCGATCCTCAGTACCCCTTAGAGTCCCCCTAAAAATTGGGGGACATTCAGCGCCCCAGGTCCCCCCAAATTGGGGGGGATTCCTAGATACCGAAGGGGTCGTCTTGGTTATTTGCACAGCCTGCAAGGTGCTTGCTTGGCATGTGGCCCGATCCTCAGTATCCCTCCATAATGCCCCCCAAAAGTTGGAGGAGATTCCTAGATCCCATAGGGGTCGTCTGGGCTATGGCACAGGCTGCAAGGTGCTTGCCTGGCATGTGGCCCGATCCCCAGCACCCCCATAGTCCCCCTAAAATTGGGGGACATTCAGCGCTCCAGGTCCCCCACAAATTGGGGGGGGATTTCTAGATCTCAAAGGGGTCATCTGGGCTATGGCACAGGCTGCAAGGTGCTTGCCTGGCATGTGGCCGGATCCTCAGACCTCCCATGGCTCCCCTAAAATTTAGGGGACATTCAACGCCTAAGGTCCCCCCCAAATTGGGGGAGATTCCCAGATCCCAAAGGGGTTGTCTGGGCTATTGCACAGCCTGTAATGTGCTTGCCTGGCATGTGGCTCGATACTCAGCATCCCCAATGGTGACCCCCAAAAGTTGGAGGAGATTCCTAGATCCCAAACGAGTCGTCTGGGCTATTGCACAGCCTGTGGGATGCTTGCCTGGCATGTGGCCCGATCCTCAGCATCCCCCATGGTCCCCATGAGTGAACCCACCAGCAGCAGTGACCCCTAAGCCCAGGTGAGAGTGAGCTCTGAGCACCATATATCAGTGTCTTTCAGCCTTTTTGTGCAAAGGCACACTTTTTCCATGAAAAAAATAAAATAAAATCATGAGGCACACCACCATTAGAAAATATTAAAAAAAGATTGAACTCTGCACCTATACTAACTATATATATAAATAAAGTAATTCTCTGGATTAGGAATAAAATAACACAGGTTCTTTGATGATTACTTTATTATGAAATAATCTAATGATTGGTCTGTTTGTAAGCCACAGGTGACGAGTGAAATTGGAATTTTCCCCAACAGACAATATCTCACGGCACAGTGGTTGAAAAACGCTGCCATAGATGGTGGCCCCAAAACAACCACAAAGGAAAATGTGATTGTCATTTCGTGTGTATGCACCCAAGTCTTTAAATCTCAGACTCTGGCATCTAATAAGAAAGTGCCAGCACTGGGCATCTTTGGTTTTATGTTTCCACTCAATGTGGCCCATTGCCCACATTAAAAAGAATTTTATTAAAAATTTAGATTGGGAGAGACTGGAGTAATCAACAGCACAGAGGGTAGGGTGTCTTAACGACCTGGACTTAATCTCCAGCACCCCAGAATGGTCTTTTGAATCCTCCAGGAATGTTCCCAGGATGTAGAGCCAGGATTTAGCTTTGAGCACTGCCAGGTGTGATCCCTCACGCCCTCCCCAAATTTTAGATGGTGAAATTTGCCTCTTATACAAAAGTGTATGACATATATGTGCAGTTGATTTTTTTTTGTTTTGTTTTTTGTTTTTTTGTTTTTGGGCCACACCCAGCGGTGCTCAGGGGTGACTCCTGGCTGTCTGCTCAGAAATAGCTCCTGGTAGGCACGGGGGACCATATGGGACACCGGGATTTGATTACCAACCACCTTTGGTCTGGATTGGCTGCTTGCAAGGCAAACATCGCTGTGCTATCTCTCCGGGCCCATATGTGCAGTTGAAAGACTAGTAATATAGAAAGAGTGTGTGTGTGTTATCTATACAGGTTTTTGTTTGTTTGTTTGTTTGTTTGTTTTTTGGGTCACACCCAGCAGCACTCAGGGGTTACTCCCGGCTCTACACTCAGAAATCACTCCTGGTAGGCTCGGGGGACCATATGGGATGCCGGGATTCGAACCACCGTCCTTCTGCATGCAAGGCAAATGCCTTACCTCTATGCTATCTCTCCAGCCCTCAGTTCTTTTGTTATTGTTGTTTCTTGGTCACACCCTACAGCAGCGCTCAGAGGTTACTCCTGGCTCTGTGCTGAGAAATTGCTCCTGGCAGTCTTTGGGGACCATATGGGATGCCAGGAATCGAACCCAGGTCTGTCCCGGGTCAGCTGCATGCAAGGCAAACACCCTACTGCTGTGCTATCTCTCTGACCCCATATCTCTATAGTTTACTGCACTAACAGGTATTCGGGGAACCTCGAAGTTCTCTAATGGAGGAATTTTTGTCTTCTTAGTAACATTCTTTAATGTCTGGAAGTGCTTTTGACTCTTACAATGGGGAACATTGGTGGCCAGAGGCCAGGAATATAGGGAAATACCCTGTGACACACTGCTAAGAATAATCCATCGAAACTGGAGGGATTCAAAGGAGCAGGCACGGCAGCCTGTGGCCAGAGACCAGTTAGGTGACTCCAGTTCCAGCCTGGAGAGAACTACCCTGGATATTGCCCTGGGGTTAGTGCCAGTGAGCTTGCCAGGACATTTTCTTCCTGGATTTTTTTTGTTTTTATTTTTGTATTTGGATCACACCTGCCAGCACTCAGGGATTACTCCTGGCTCTGAGCTCAGAAATTGCCCCTGGCAGGCTTGGGGGAACCATATGGGATACCAAGATTCCAACCACCATCTGTTCCAAATCGGCTGCATTCAGGGCAAATGCTCTACCTCTGTGTCATCTCTTGGGCCCCATGGATATTCTTATGTGTAATTATTATTATTATGTGTAATTATTTTTCAAGCATCATATCTTTTTTTTGGGGGGGCACACCCGTTTGACGCTCAGGCGTTACTCCTGGCTATGTGCTCAGAAATCACTCCTGGCTTGGAGAGATCATATGGGACGCCGGGGGGATCGAACCGAGGTCCGCCCTATGCTAGCGCTTGCAAGGCAGACACCTTACCTCTAGCGCCACCTTCCCAGCCCCAAGCATCATATCTTTTTAAACATCCTTGTCACCTTCCGCTTTCACTCAAGATCTCTCATAGCTCTCTTTCTCCTTGCCAAAATGTAGGCGGTGTTTGTTTTGTTTTTAGGCTACAACCAGCTGCGCTCAGGGGTTACTTTTGGCTCTGCACTCAGAAATCGCCCCTGGCAAGCTCTGGGAACCCTATGGGATGCCAGGGATTGAAACCAGGTCCGACTCAGGTTAGCTGTGTACAAGACAAATGCCCTACCATTGTACTATCTCTCTGGCCCCTAGGTTTTTTTTTTCTTTGAGCATCTTGGTTTACTATATTTACAGGGGAAAAGAAACTCCAGCAGTAGGTCTGTCTGATACTCCAGTAGCACAGTTGCACAGAACTGTCTCCCCACATTGGTTCCCAGTCTCTGTTCCTTCCCTGGAGGTTGTCACTGTTATTTGGATGCCTCTGACAATGTACTGGTGTTTTTTCTTGATCTGTTATTTAGCAGGTTTGAATACGACCTGGGAAAATTAAAAAAAAAATCTTTTTGGGGGGACCAGAGTTATTGCACAGAGCAGAGGACATTTGCCTTGCACGTTGCTGGCCTGAGTTCAATTCCCAGCATCTCATATGGTCCTCCAAGCCTGCCAGGAGTGATTCCTGAGTGCAGAGCCAGGGGTGTGAGCACTGCTGGGTGTGGTCCAAAAAATATAATACTACTCTAATAATAAATAATGATAAATAGATAATAAATAAAATATAATTTTTGGCCACACCCAGTGACGCTCAGGCAGATGTTACTCCTGGCTCTGCACTCAGAAATCGCTCCTAGTTCAGGGGACCATATGGGACACCAGGGATCCAACCCAGGACCGTCCTGGATCGCCGTGTGCAATTTTATAAAAAAAAGGTTTTCTTTTGAGGGAGTCACTTTTGGCTATGCTCAGCACTTACTCCAGGCTCTGTACTCAAGGATCACTCCTAGCAGACTTGGGAAACTATCTGGGTAATTGGGGACTGAACCAGGGTCATTCATATACAAAGCAAGCATCCTTCCTGCTGTCCTGTCTGAAGAGACCCTTTTGCAGAACCCAGTTTGGGGCCAGGTGATGTATAGCTCTGAAGCAGTGCACTCATTTTGCATGTGTGAGGCCCTGGATCGGATCCCTGGCACTGCAAAATGAAGTGTATGGTTCAGTGGCTTTTAGTGTAAGCAGAGAGATGTCCATCCATTTCCACCACCAGTTTTAGAACCTTCATCCTGGAAGAAGCCCTATTCCTTTCCTTGTCACCTCTCACGGCACAGCCCTACTATAGTTCCTGCTTTAGGTGGTCTCTGGTGTTAAATTTGTACAGACAGTATTCTCTTGCTGGCATAAATGTCAGGCTTGGCTTAGCTACTTTTTAGGAATCACTGAATCATTGTGTTCATCCGTGTGTAGGTTTGTGGAATCGCATCTCACCTTTTTTTTTTTTTTAGTTTTTGGGCCACACCTGGCGGCGCTCAGGGGTTACTTCTGGCTCTGTGCTCAAAAATTGCAACTGGGGCCGGGCGGTGGCGCTAAAGGTAAGGTGCCTGCCTTGCCTGCGCTAGCCTTGGACGGACCGCGGTTCGATCCCCCGGTGTCCCATATGGTCCCCCAAGCCAGGAGCAACTTCTGAGCACATAGCCAGGAGTAACCCCTGAGTGTTACCGGGTGTGGCCCAAAAACCAAAAAAAAAAAAAAAAAAAAAAAAAAAAAATTGCAACTGGTAGGCTCAGGGGATCATATGGGATGCTGGGGATCGAACCTGGGTCTGTCCCAATTCAGCAGCGTGCAAGGCAAACACCCTACAGCTGTGCTATCACTCAGGTCCCTCGTATCTCACTTTATTTTTTTAATAATTTTTATTTTGACCAAAGTAGATTACAAATCTTTCACAGTAATATTTTAGGTACATAGCGACATTAAATCAGGAGCATTCTCACCACCAATGTCGTCCTCCCTCCACCCCTGTTCCCAGCATGCCTTCCATATCCCCCTAGTCTTTGCCCCCCGGGCTGCTAGTATAAGTGGTCCCCTCAGTGTCTAGCTTGTTGTAGATTTGGTATCGTTGGCTTTGGATTTGATGTTTGATCTTTTTTTTTTTTTTTATTTCTACTCAATGTTCATACGACTGTTTGATCATGGTACCCTCCATTATTTCCCCCTCAATTTATGAGGCAGAGCAAGATGGTTCAAGTTATGTGGTTCTGTTTGAAGGAAAGAGAAAAAAAAAGGGGGGGGGGGAAATCTCATATCTCACTTTTAAACACACACACATATCCTGATATACACATATATTCGTATATCCATGTATATGTTAGTGGAATCACATGCCACTGTATATCATGTGCTCCTGTGTGTATCACGCTCATTGAAAATTATTTGGGTTTTTCCACTTGTGACAATTGTGAATCGCACTCTGTGCATGTTCTGTCTGACCTTCAGGAGACAGTTTTCATTTCCCTTGGATGGGTTACTGGTGCTGGGCCAACTGAGTCCCTAGTGGGCCCAAACGTCTGGGGAACTGTCAATGCTTTCCCACTTCCTCCTTCCCTGGCTCCCACTCAGTGCTTGGGATTGTAGTTTTGATTCTTGGGGTTATGGATTTTTTATTTTTTCGTGGAGCACACACGCTGGTACAATTCTTGGTACACCTGATGGAGCTCAGAAGACCCTGTGATGCTGGGATTTTCTACAGAGCAGTACTTAACCCTTGTATGATCTCCCCAGCCCTGTTTATGGATTGTCTTTGTGGCAGCAGGCTCTTCCCTGTGCAGCAGCTATGTACTGCCCTACATGCCTGTTGTTCCAGCCATTTCTTGGGGGTGGGGGGTGGTAACCCAGTGGTGCTCTCCTGGATCTGTGCTCAGGAATTTCTCTTGGTGGTACTCTGGGGACCATATGGGATGCTGGAGGTTGAACCTGGGTCGGCCACATGCAAGATAAACTTACCTTACCTACTTTGCTATCACTCTGTCTGGCCTGCTCCAGCCTTTTCTTTCTCTTTCTTTCTTTCTTTCTTTCTTTCTTTCTTTCTTTCTTTCTTTCTTTCTTTCTTTCTTTCTTTCTTTCTTTCTTTCTTTCTTTCTTTCTTTCTTTCTTTCTTCCTTCCTTCCTTCCTTCCTTCCTTCCTTCCTTCCTTCCTTCCTTCCTTCCTTCCTTCCTTCCTTCCTTCCTTCCTTCCTTCCTTCCTTCCTTCCTTCCTTCCTTCCTTCCTTCCTTCCTTCCTTCCTTCCTTCCTTCCTTCCTTCCTTCCTTCCTTCCTTCCTTCCTTCTCTCTCTCTCTCTCTCTCTCTCTCTTTCTTTCTTTCTTTCTTTCTTTTTTCTTTTTTTTGGTTTTTGGATCACACCCGGCAGCGCTCAGGGGTTACTCTTAGTTCTACACTCAGAAATCGCTCCTGGCAGGCTCAGGGTACCATATGGGATGCCAGGATTCGAACCACTGTCCTTCTGCATGCAAGGCAAACACCCTACCTCCATTCTATGTCTCCGGCCCCTGATCCAGCCTTTTCTTTTTTTTTTTTTTTCCTTTTCTTTTCTTTTCTTTTTTTTTTTTTTTTGGTTTTTCACTCGTTAGATGCTCAGGGATTACTCCTGGCTACGCGCTCAGAAATTGCCCCTGGCTTGGGGGGACCATATGGGACACCGGGGGATCGAACCACCGTGGTCCTTTCCTTGGCTAGTGCTTGCAAGGCAGACACCTTACCTCTAGCGCCACCTCGCCGGCCCCATGATCCAGCCTTTTCTAAGCTTTTTGGCCACCTGGTAATCCTCTTTCAGGAACAATTGGATGTGATATACTTTACATTTGCTCAGACTCCTCTGAGGCTCCCTTTTGTGCAACCCAACCAGCTGCCTGGCTCCTGCTTTCTCCCCTTTTGACTCCCAGGGCCCCCTTGGTCCTGTCCCAGGGCCTTTGCATTGCACTGGTTGAGACCATTCCAAGACATTGTCCCCAAAGGTGCCCCTCACCTATATCTGTAAGAAGTGATCAGGTCTGATGGCTGGCACACCATACACTCATCATCTCATACCTTTCAAGATCAAAAATCCTAATATCTAGAGGCATTAGTAGTTTGTGCCTCTGCAAACTCAGGGTTCTTGTCTTTCCTGAGGCCTGTACCCCCAGACCAGAGCCCCTTTTCCACCTTCCTTGTATTCATTTATTTATGTGTTTTTGCCACACCCAGAAGTGCTTAGGCTCACTCCTGGTGGGGCTCAAGGGTTGCCAGGAATCTAACCAACTGTTGCACCATGGTCAGGTGCATGCAAAGCAAGTGCCCTACCCACTGTCCTAGTTCTGGGGGCCTCCTGCACCTCCACATGTGTCCTTCTTCCCTGCTTATCTTCTTCTAGCTGGTACTCCTGCTTTAAGGCCCCTGGTGTCACTTGCAAGGAGGGTGATGCTCCCCTCCAGTCCAGGACACTCTTCTCCTTGTGAATATGCCCTACAGTTCCCTGCTGCCAGCCACTTTGGCCTGGTGGGGTGCCCCACACTCAGGGGTGTCAACTCAGGGGCTCACTCCTTTGGATATTGGCTCAGACACCATTTTAAAGGCTCCCTGCCCTGTTTTCTCTCCTATAACCATGTTTTTATTTTGTTTGGTTTTCGTTTTTGGCCACACCCATTGTGATCAGGGGTTACTCCTGGCTCGGCACTTAGGGATCACACCTGGCTGTGCTCAGGGGACCCTATGGGATGCTGTGGATTGAACCTGGGTCAGCAGCATGCTAGGCAAGTATTCTCCCTGCTGCGCCATTGCTCTGGCCCTAGTGACCATGGTTTATTTCTTGCCATCCCACAGCATGCTTTGAGTTGAACTTATCCCTCATTTGCCTCTGTGGGCTCTGTGGCAAAGTGTGTGCCCCCAGGAATCATCCCTGAACTGGGCACAGAACTCTGACATCCCCTAGCTCATGCAGAGAGATCGTTCCAGAAAGAGATCATTCTAGAAAGGTTCCATAGGGCTGTGTGGATCCTGCTGTGGAAGTGAGCCCTTAGAGTGACTCCAAAAAGTGAGGTTAGGGGCCAGAGTGATAGCATAGCGGTAGGGTGTTTGCCTTGCACGCAGCCAATACAGGAAGAACCCTGGTTCGAATCCCAGCATCCCATGTGGTCCCCTGAGCCTGCCAGGGGTGATTCCTGAGCATAGAACTAGGAGTAACCCCTGAGTACCGCTGGGTGTGACCCCAAAACAAAACAAAACAAAACAAGTGAAGTTTAAAAATGTGCCTGTTTGGGGCCAGAGCGATAGCACTGTGGGTAGGGCGTTTGTCTTGCATGAGGCTGACTGAGGTTTAATCCCAGCATCCCATATGGTCCCCTGAGCCTGCAAGGAGTGATTCCTGAGTGCAGAGCCAGGAGTAATTCCTGAACTCAGCTGGCGTGACCCCCCAAAAAGACCCCCCAAAAGTGCCTGTATATCAGCCTGCTCAGTATGTCGGTGCTTTCTCCTGGGGTGAAGAAGGGGCTCAAGCTTCTGTCCAGGCTGGGTTCCTGGGGGACCATGCATTCCAAACTACTCCCTGCTGTGTGTACAGCCCTGCTGTGACTTGGGTAACACCTTCCAGGATTTCTTCCCTGTATTTAAAGGGGGTGCAGCCAGGAGGGAAGGGCCCCTCCTCCCTGACAGGTTCTCTGTCACTGAGTCACCTCCCTTTCTCAGCACAGGAAGACACAGGCTCCACTAAATCTGGCTGCAGCCTATATGGCCATGAGGAAACTGAGGCACTGGGTGTGGCCACTGTTCCCAGCAGGGTGGCACAGACAGGAGCCTGGAAATCAGAGGTTTCCCCCACTCCCTTGCTCTGATGTTTAGTGCTTTTCTGTACTAACCACACCCTGTGATGCTCCTGACTCTGCACTCAAAAGTTGCTCCTGGCAGGCTTGGGGGGACCATATGGGATGGCGGAATTTGAATCGGGGTCTGTCCTGGGTTGGCTGTATGCAAGGCAAACCGCTGTGCTATTGCTCCAGCCCCTGAATTTGATTCTTGGCATCCCAAAGGACCCCTGAGTTGGCCATGGATGATCCATTTTTTGTTTTTGCTTTGGGGCCACACCCGATGATGCTCAGGGGTTACTCCTGGGTCTGCCCTCAGAACTCGCTCCTGGTTCGGGGGACCACCATATGGGATGCTGGGGAATCAAATCATGGTGCATCCTGGGTCAGCCATGTGCAAGGCAAATGATCTACTGCTGCTTCATCACTCCGGCCCCATGGAGTGATTCTTTTTTTTTTTTTTTTGGTTTTTGGGCCACACCCGGTGACGCTCAGGGGTTACTCCTGGCTATGCGCTCAGAAGTCGCTCCTGGCTTGGGGGACCATATGGGACGCCGGGGGATCGAACCGCGGTCCGTCTCCTAGACTAGCGCAGGTAAGGCAGGCACCTTACCTCGAGCGCCACCGCCCGGCCCATGGAGTGATTCTTAAGTGCAGAACTTGGATTAAGTCCTGCGTACCACTGGGTGTGGCCCAAAAAAAACAAAACCAAAAGAACCCCTCCCCAAATGTGTGTGTGTGTGTGTGTGTGTGTGTGTGTGTGTGTGTGTGTGTGTGTGTGTGTGTGTACTTTTTATTTAAAAATAAAAAACCTCGGGGCGGAGAGATAGCATGGAGGTAAGGCGTCTGCCTTTCATGCAGAAGGTCATTGGTTCGAATCCCGGCATCCCATATGGTCCCCCGTGCCTGCCAGGAGCAATTTCTGAGCATGGAGCCAGGAATAACCCCTGAGCACTGCCAGGTGTGACCCAAAAACCACAAAAAAAAAAAAAACCTCGAGGGACTGAAGAGATAGCATGGAGGTAAGGCATTTGCCTTGCCTGCAGGAGGTTAGTGGTTCAAATCCCGGCATCTCATATGGTCCCCTGAGTCTGCCAGGAGCTATTTCTGAGCATAAAAAGCCAGGAGTAACCCCTGAGCACTGCGGGTGTAACCCATAACCCCCACTAAAAAAAAAACAACAAAAAACCCTGAGGCCAGAGAGATAGTACAGCGGTAGGGTAGGGTGTTTGTCTTACACGCAGCCAACCCAGGACAGACAGTGGTTCAAATCCTGGCATCCCATATATGGTCCCCACGAGCCTGTCAGGAGCGATTTCTGAGCACAGAGCCAGGAGTAATCCCTGAGTACCACGAGGTGTGACCCAAAACAAACAAACAAACAACAACAACCAAAAAAAAAAAACCTCTACAAAGCCTTAAAGATAGAAACAGAAGTGTCTGCCTGGCTTCTGCTTTTATTTATTTATTTATTTATTTATTTATTTATTTATTTATTTTGGGCTACACCCGGCGGTGCTCAGAGGTTACTCCTGGCTGTCTGCCCAGAAATAGCTCCTGGCAGGCACGGGGGACTATATTTGACATCAGGATTCGAACCAACCACCTTTGGTCCTGGATCGGCTGCTTGCAAGGCAAACACCGTTGTGCTATCTCTCCGGGCCCCTGCTTCTGCTTTTAAATGCATGGAAATCACAGGCAGTGGGCAAGGGCTGACCTGGCCCATGACCCCTCCCGCTCAACCCTCTGCTCCCCACATGCCTGGGTGTGACCCAATGCCGAAGACCAGTGAGGCTCTCACTCATTTCTGCAGCTGTTTCTCAGGGCCAGGGCTGAACTGCAGGAAGAGTTTCCTCACCCCATCTGCTCCCCAGGGTTTTCTGGAACCCAGAGGCAGGAAGGAAGGGGGAGGGCTGTCCCAGCTTCCCAGGTCCCAGCCAGCCCTGACATCACTTCCCACTGACCAGGAATTTGGCCTGGGTTTTCCACTGACCACAGTCACCTCAGAACTTTCCATTCCTGACAGCAGCTGTTCCGGTGTGGGGCAGGGATTGTGCAAGGCAAGTGTGCACAATTGTGCAGCGTCATTCCCTGATGACTGGGATCACACACACACACACACATTCCCTGATGACTGGGATCACACACACACACACATTCCCTGATAACTGGGATCACACACACACACACATTCCCTGATGACTGGGATCACACACACACACACACACACACACACACACACACACACACACACACACACACACACACCCCACCTTGGGCCCTAGCTGCAAACAAAAACAACAAAGTTATCCGGTAAATTCCGAAACATACTCCACACACTTCAGAATTTCCTGAAGCATAACCTTTCTTATTTTTTTGGTTTCATTTTTGAACCATACGCAGAAGTGCTCAGGGCTTACTCCCTCAGGAATCACTCCTGGCAGTGCTCAGGGAGTCAGCCATGTGCAAGGCAAGTATATTACCTGCTGTACTATCTCTCTGGTTCCTCAAATAAATTGTTTTCTTTGTATTTTTTTTTAGGGCCATACTTTGTGATACTCAGGGCTTACTCCTGGCTCTGCACATAGGAAATACTTCTGGTGGTACTTAGGGGACCATATGGGGTACTGGAAATTGAACCTGGGTTGGCTTCATGCAAGGCAAAAACCATACCCATTGTACTATTGTTCTAGCCTGCCTAGAATAAAATTTTAAGTGTAGAACAAAATATACTTATTTGGGGATCCAAATTTCTTGGACGACTTTCTGGAAGGAAACAAAGCAGAGAAGCCTGTACTTGCTTCATCAGTTATGCTCTCAGTATTTTGTTCATTTGGGCAGTGCTCTGGGCAAACTGAACTCGGCAAAGCCCTAACATTCAACTCACCACAGAGATTTTTTTTTGTTGTTGTTGTTGCTTTTGGTTTTTGGGTCACACCTGGCAGCGCTCAGGAATCACTCCTGACTCTACGCTCAGAAATCGCTCCTGGCAGGCTCAGGGGACATATGGGATGCTGGGATTCGAACCACTGTCCTTCTACATGTAAGGCAAACACTCTACCTCCATGCTATCTCTCCGGCCCCTTGTTTTTGTTTTTGAGTTTATCAGAGCTTATTCCTACTCAGGGCTCAGGGATCACTCCTGTCAGAGATTAAGGAACCTTTTAGGCTACTGGGGATTGAATCTGGATCTACCATGTGCAAAGACAGGAACCTTTCCCGTGGTACTATTCCTTCAGCCCAGAAAGAGATTTTGAGAAAGCTTTTTATATTAAGTGAATCATAAGGCATAATTGCTATTGAAAGCTGTATTTTAAACGCTTAGCTATATATATATATATATATATATATATATATATATATATATATATATATATATATATATAATTCGCTGGTTTTTTTACTCTTTGAATTATATTCAGTGATGAAAATTTCTTGAGGCTTTAGACCACTCACCATCATCTACTTTTCTTTTCATTTTTTATTTTGGGCCACACCTGGTGACACTCAGGGGTTACTCCTGGCTATGCGCTCAGAAATTGCTCCTGGCTTGAGGGACCATATGGGATGCCGGGGATCGAACTGAAGTTCGTTCTAGGTCAGTGTGTGTATGTGTGTGGTATCAGAGATTGAACCCTGGGTTGGCTGCATGCAAGGCAAATGCCCTACCGCTGTGCCACTGCTCCAGCCCCTTCTTTTTCATTTTTGTTTTTGGGCCACACCTGGCAATGCTCAGGGCTTACTCCTGGCAGGATGAGGGGAAACATATGTGGTGCTGGAGACTGAGCCCTGGTCAGCAATTGCAAGGTAGGTGTTTTACCTGCTGTACTATCTCTCCAGTCCACATCTACCTTTCTTGTTGTCAAAATCTGAAACAGGAAATATGAGGGCTGGAGAGATAATACAGCGTGTAGGGCACTTGCCTTGCATGCAGCCAACCCAGGGTTCAATCTCTGATACCACACACATACACACACTTACACACATGATCATAGCATAATCTATGAATTTTGAAGCACATATTCACACATATAATTCACATATAATTCACATATAATCCCAGATTATATGAATTTGAAGAGCATTTGGCATTTTTATTTTTTGAGGGGGAGGGTGGTAATACCTGGCAGTGCCTGGGTGTTTCTCCTGGCTGTCCTGGATATATTAACCTAGAGATGGAATCAGGTTCCTGAATGCAAAGCCTGCATTCGGTTCCCCTGATGCTCGTGGGAGTATCATAAGGTGCTGGATAGAGTCAACTTGTGCTGGGTCCTTTGACTGTGTAGCAAGCACCCTGCCCTCCCTCCCCTGTAGCACTTGCTGGTCATGTTCCCTTTCCCTTCAGTGTGGTTCTGATGATAGGATCGCACGCATCTGCCTGGGTTGCTGCTGTGATGCTTGGGGGGGGAGGGGTTGTTTCACTTCTCTCTTGGTGGTATTTGTTTGTGTTGTGGTTCTCATGCTCGCCAGGGTCATATTCTTGGCCCTGGCTTCTGCATGTCTTTAAGTAAGTGCTTCTCAATTATTTTCTGTCATGCCCCCGTAGGAAGAAGAAACATTTTTCACACACACCCCCGAGCGACTGTAAATAGTATCTTTATTAAAAAACTTTAATCTGCAAAACAAAAATATATAAAATAATTGAGCTGATTTTTGTTTGTTTGTTTGTTTGTTTTTGGGCCACACCCAGCGATGCTCAGGGGTCACTCCTGGCTGTCTGCTCAGAAATAGCTCCTGGCAGGCACGGGGGTCCATATGGGACACCGGGATTCGAACCAACCACCTTTGGTCCTGGATCGGCTGCTTGCAAGGCAAACGCCACTGTGCTATCTCTCCGGGCCCTTGAGCTGATTTTTTTAATTAGAGGTGATGTCTGGATTAATGGCTACAATGAGCACGTTTTGCAATGCTTTTCGAAGCGGGATTTGAAGCAGGACACAGCAACTCTCAGCTCCAGAGACATAAACACGAGGCTTAGCTTATGACAGTGTTTGCCGAGGTCAAGTGCATCCCCCTTTACGGAGCCTCGAGGCCCCCTGGGGGTTGCACCCCACTATTTGAGAAGCACTGCTTTTTTTTTTTTTTTTTTTTTTTGGTTTTTGGGCCACACCCTGTGACGCTCAGGGGTTACTCCTGGCTATGCGCTCAGAAGTTGCTCCTGGCTTCTTGGGGGACCATATGGGACGCCGGGGGATCGAACCGCGGTCCGTCCTAGGCTAGCGCAGGCAAGGCAGGCACCTTACCTCCAGCGCCACCGCCCGGCCCCGAGAAGCACTGCTTTAAGTACAGTGTATGATACATGTAGATATGCAAAAGTAAACATATTTGCTTTTTTTGTTGTTTTGTTTGTTTTTGCATCACACCTGGCAATGCTCAGGGGTTACTCCTGGTTCTGGACTCAGGAATTACTCCTGGCAGTTCTAGGAGAACCATATAGGATGACAGTAATTGATTGTTTGTTTTTGTTTTTTTGGGTCACACCCGTCGGGGCATTGGAGTTACTCATGGCTCTCTGCTCAGAAGCTGCTTCTGGCAGCGCCCGGCCCCGAGAAGCACTGCTTTAAGTACAGTGTATGATACATGTAGATATGCAAAAGTAAACATATTTGCTTTTTTTGTTGTTTTGTTTGTTTTTGCATCACACCTGGCAATGCTCAGGGGTTACTCCTGGTTCTGGACTCAGGAATTACTCCTGGCAGTTCTAGGAGAACCATATAGGATGACAGTAATTGATTGTTTGTTTTTGTTTTTTTTGGGTCACACCCGTCGGGGCATTGGAGTTACTCATGGCTCTCTGCTCAGAAGCTGCTTCTGGCAGGCTCAGGAAACCATATGGAATGCTGGGATTTGAACCGGGTCCTCCTTGTGTTGGCTACATGCAAGGCAAATGCCTTACCGCTGTGCTATCACTCGGACCCCGATGACAATAACTGCACCTCAGTCAGTTGCATGCAAATCAAATGCCCTGCCCATTGTACTATTGCTCTGGCCCCAAATAGATATGCATTAATTATATAGTTTTTGTCCTTACATGTACAAGGGAAGTTTTCTATAACAATGCAGCTTCTGGGGCCGGAGAGATAGCATGAAAGTAAGGTGTTTGCCTTGCATGCAGAAAGTCGGTGGTTCGAATCCCGGCATCTCATATGGTCCCCTGATCCTGCCAGGAGCCATTTCTGAGCATAGAGCCAGGAGTAACCCCTGAGCATTGCCGGGTGAGACTCAAAAACCAACCAACCAAACAAACAAACAAAAAAGTTTCTCCCATAATTCCTTCTGTACACACAATCCATCTATAGTTTCTGTTGCACTCTACCTGCTGTACTATCATTATGGCCTCACACATGACTTTAAAGTGTTTTAATTCCTTTTTTTAAATTTTATTTATTGATTCATTGATTGATTGGTTTCTGGGCCACACCCAGCGGCGCTCAGGGGTCACTCCTGGCTCTGCATTCAGAAATTGCCCCTGGCAGGCTGGGGGGACCATATAGGATTCTGGGAGTAAAACCGGGTCCCTCCAGGGTCGGTGCATGCAAGGCAGATGCCCTACTGCTGTTCTATCTCTCTGGCCCCTAAATTCCTTTGTTTGTAGTTTTTGGTTTTTGGGCCACACTTGACAGTGCTCAGGGGTTACTCCTGGCTCTGCCTCAGAAATAGGTCCCAGCAGGCTCTGGGGACCATATGGGGTGCCAGTCTTGGGTTCATCCTGTGCAAGTATCATACAGCCACTGCTGTATCACTCCAGCTGCTCATTCTCTCTCCTGAGCAAGTTACACACATTCTCTTTCCTCATCTTTCTCGCTCGCCCTCTTCTCTCCTTTCCTTTCCTCAAAATTCACAAATAAGAGCTATTTTACTTCCCAAAATTCTGTAGCCAAAATAAAGTTCACTAATAATAAAACCTGTAGCTCTAAGATGGATGTGACCAAGAAAAATCCCCACCCCTCCATTATCAACTTATGAAACGAGAGGGGGCCGGATTGATAGCACAACAGTAGGGTGTTTGCCTTGCATGTATCTGACCCATGACAGACCTGGGTTCGATTCCTAGCATCCCATATGGTCATCGGGCTTTGTGTTGTTTCTCTTTCCTTTGTTTTGGGCTCTACTCCCCAGTATATGATGATTATTACAGTGTTTGAGGTTTCTATCTTGTTACACCCTGTTATTTTATCACAGGGTATTGGTTGTATATCTGGTGTATATTCTAGGTACTTCAGAATAGTGCTATCCCATATAGTCCCCTGAACCTGAGTGCAGAGCCAGGAGTAACCCCTGAGTGCTGCTGGGTATGACCCAAAAATCAAACAAACAAACAAACAAACAAAAACAACTACATTTCTGGGAGGTGTCATAAGTTAAAAGTGGACTTGTTCAGACGGCAGATGACTGAACCTTCAGAGTGGTATTTGGGGAAGAGATTGCTAAGAAGGTTTTCCCCCAGACTTCGTTCTCAAACTAGCCTCCCCCTATTCCCAGATGGGATGCCAGGGATCGAACCTTCGGACTCTCAGCCTTCTCTCTCTTTGCAGCCTCCTATGTGATCACGGACCTGACGCAGCTGCGGAGGATCAAGTCCCTGGAGCGGGTACAGGGCGTGAGCATCACGCGTGAGCTGCTGTGGTGGTGGGGCATGCGGCAGGCCACGGTGCAAGAGCTGCTGGACCTGCTGCATCGCCTCCAGCTCTACCGTGCAGCCCAGATCATCAGCAGCTGTGAGTGTGTGCATACGCATGTCGCCAAGACTGGCACCTCTGGGGTGCCGTGGGTAGTGACCAGCATTTCTGGGGTTCTCTGGTTGGTGAAAGGCATCCCTGAAGCACGTCAGGCCATGGCCAGCATCCCTGAGGTGCTCTGAGCAGTGGAAGGCATCCCTGGCGCTCCATAGACAGTGCCAGGCACCCCCAGGCTCCTGGGCGATAGTTAATATTCCTGGGGTACCACAGGCTGTGAGGGGGCCCCCAGGGAACCAGGTGATGGAGAGACTATGTACGCTTTTATACTAACTTAAGAATTCTGGGGGCCGGGCGGTGGCGCTAAAGGTAAGGTGCCTGCCTTGCCTGCGCTAGCCTTGGAGGGACCGCGGTTCGATCCCCCGGTGTCCCATATGGTCCCCCAAGCCAGGAGCAACTTCTGAGCACATAGCCAGGAGTAACCCCTGAGCATTACCGGGTGTGGGCCAAAAATAAAAAATAAATAAATAAAAAAAAAGAATTCTGCTTCTCAGGGCCGGAGAGATAGCATGGAGGTAAGGCATTTGCCTTGCGTCAGGTCTGTGGTTCGAATCTTGGCATCCCATATATGGTCCCCCCCCAGCCTGCCAGGAGCGTTTTCTGAGAATAGAGCCAGGAGTAACCCCTGAGCGCTGACAGGTCTGACCTAAAAAACAAAAAAAAAAAACAAAAAAAAAGGAATTCTGCTTCTCAGGGGCCAGAGCAGTAGCATAGTTGTAGGGTGTTTGCCTTGCAAGTGGCTGACCCAAAATGGACCTGGGTTCGATCTCCGGCATCCCATATGGTCCCCCAAGCCAGGGTAACCCCTGAGCATCACCAGATGTGGCCCAAAAACCAAAAAAAAGAAACTAAAAAAATTCTGCTTGTTGGGACCCGAGCCATAGTACAGTGGATAGGGCTCTTGCCTTACACGTGGCTGATTCATTTTGATCTCTGGCACCCCAGAGTTCTTCAGGAGTAATCCCTGAGCCAGGAGTAACCCCTACATATCTTTGTGTGTAAACTGCCCCCACTGTGAAAACCCAATAACTATAACAATAGAACATATTTTATATAATAACATAGCAATGTAACTATACGAGGGACTGGAGGGATAGCATAGCTGTTAGGGGGTTTGCCTTGCATGCTGCCAACATGAGTTCAATTCCCAGCATCCCATATGGTCCCCTGAGCCTACCAAGAGTGATTTCTGAACACAGAGCCAGGAGTAACCCCTCCAGGTATAACTCAAGAACCAAAAAACAAACAAACCAAACGATATGCTATTAAGATAAAACATTTTGTTGGGGGGCTATAGCACTCCATTCTCAGGGGTCCCTTCCAGTGCCATGCTGGGAAATCGCTACTAGCAGTGTTTGGGGGACTGGAGAGGGGCATCAGCTGAGCCTTCCACTTCACCAGTCCCTCCAGTCCCCAAAATAAAACATTTTAGTTGGACAGCAGAAACTGGAGAGTTAACTCAAGTGGTAGAGTACAGGCCTAGTATGCGTTTGATCCTGCCCAGTACCACAGAGGTGTAGCCCTGACCCCCAATGAGGCGAGATGACAACAAGCTGCAGTGACTGAGTTTTGCCAGGAGTAGTCCCTGTTTAAAAAGAACAAGAAAAAGTCTACAGTAGAAATGACGCACACCCTCATTTCATTTCCCAATTCTGTGCCACAGGAATTACCTGCTTCTTGTTCCTGGGTCAGGCAGGGCAGCAGAGATAGTAGGGGGAGTGAGAGTTGCTCAGTGGCTCCCCAAGAATCTCACTGGGTGAGGGTCATGACAAACATCTTCTGCATCTTCTGGGATGGCTTGGCAAGGGAAGGATGGTGGCAGTACATCCTATATCTCTCGGAGTTTCTTTCTCCCCCAAAACTCCCCCAAAATTTGAGCTTTCATATGACCCAGCAATCCCACTTCCTGGCATCTACTTCAATAGCCACAAACACTATTTAATTAGCTTTTGGGGTGATATCCAACAGTGTTCAAGGCTTATTATTGGCTCTGCACTCAGGGATAACTCCTGGCAGTGCTTGGGAAACTATATGAAATGACGAGGATCGAACCCAAGTTGGCTGTGTACAAGGCAATTGTCCTTCCTGCTGTACTATCTCTTTGGCCCTAGCAAACTCAGGTGTTGGGTCCTCCTCCTTCACTGATTGGGAAGCAATCAGTTCTGCTTATTTTCAGCTCTCCTGCACGAAGGCTCACAAAATCTCCACCTTCTCTGATTTGGGCCCTGGGAGACTCTGGGTCAGGGGTGCTGCAGAAGTGGGGGTTTTCTCTTCTCTCTTCTGTGTATTGGGAACTGGGGAGTCGGATCTTTGGCAGGGCCCCTTGGCTTTCTCTTCCCTCTTCGTGTTGGGCTGTGTGTTGTGGGGTCAAGGGCCTTCGGGGAGTTGTGGGCCCCACCAAATCATTCTGAACCATTATGACAACAGCCTGTGGTCGACTCCCTTTAGAAACTAGAAGCTTTGGGCCTCTTGTTTTCTAGTCAGGTCTGCATGTGCTCATCATAGCTAGAGATTTAGCCCACATGGGTTGTACTTCTTTTTTGTTGCTGTGCCAGGGGTGGAACCCAAGGGTTTACATGTGTAAGGCAAGTGCTCTACCTCTGAGTCATATCTCTGGCACTCATCTTCCTTTAATTTTTTTTTTGGAGGGGAAGACACACCCGGGAATGCTCAGAGCTTACTCCTGGCTCTGCACTCAGGAATTCCTCCTGGTGGTACTCGGAAAGCCACGTGTGATGTCAGGATCAAAAACAGGTCAGATGCATGCAAGGTTAGCTTCCTGTCTGCTGACTTAATGTTCTGGCACAGGGAGGACACTCTCCCCACTAGTATTTTGTTTTTATTTTGGGGCCTTCCAAATAGTGCGTGGACATCTGGGGCCACTTTCAGTGATACTCAGCCACTGATCTGGGGGTTCGGTGCTCTGAGATGTCAGTGTGCAGGATTCCCTGGGCTTCCCAGACAGTGCTCAGAGGATAATACGGGAGACGGACCCAGATTGGTGAAGTGCAAGTACCTTAACATTGTATCTGGCCCTCCAGGGCCCCTTTCATTCCTCTTTCTCTTTCCCTTCCACTTCCCCTTCCTATTCACCTTTCCCTTTCCAATACCAAGTCCAATTGACTAGAATTTAGCACAAGACCATCGCTGGTTGTAAAGGTGTCTGAGAACTATCGTTTTGGGGAGGAAAATGTTCTCTGAAACTTAGCAGGGGACTGTGATTTTGGGGGGCTTACGAACAGAGACAGAGGTCCGGTCCAGAGTTTTCTTTCCTAACTGGATGCAGTCTGAGAGAGAGGACCATGGTCACTGCTGGGCTCTGGATCAGTAGGATGACAAATGTAGACAGCCAAAGGCCAAAGCCGGTGGGATGGGGCAGTGGGTGGATCTCTGATGCTAGAGGCTGGAAACCTGAGCTAGAAACAGCTGGACAAGACAGTGAATGTAAGTAAATATCAGTGAAATAAATATCTAGAAAGATAAGGTAGTGGGGGGCCGGAGAGATAGCATGGAGCTAAGGCATTTGCCTTGCATGCAGAAGGACAGTGGTTCGAATCCTGGCATCCCATATGGTCCCCTGAGCCTGCCAGGAGCGATTTCTGAGCGTAGAGCCAGGAGTAACCCCTGAGTGCTGCAGGGTGTGAACCAAAAACCAAAATAAAAGATAAGACAGTGGGTAGGAGAGGGTAGGGCATCTGCCTTGCACATAACCACAGCGTCCTTCTTGGCATATCACATGGTCCCCTGAATCTCAGCAGGAGGGTTCCCCTTGAGCACAGAGCCTGAGCACCACCGGGGGTGCCCCTACCCACAAACAGAAAGATGTGGATATGTATTGGTGGACTGGGGAGAAAGTTTAATGTGTATAGTCCAGCCTTTCTGGGGGCTGGGCTCCCCACAAATGAGAGAACTATCCTAGAGAGACTGCACTGAGTCCCAGTCTCCCCTTTGTGAATTTGGCAAAGTTCTCCCCAGGCAAAATTGAGACCTCCTCTAAGGAACAGGGGTCCCGACAGGCCAGACTGCAGGCCACAAGGGCAATCAGGGTGACTTTTTTTCTTTCTTTTTTTTTTTTTTTTTTTTTTGGTTTTTTTTTTTTTGGGCCACACCCGGTAACGCTCAGGGGTTACTCCTGGCTATGTGCTCAGAAGATGCTCCTGGCTTGGGGGACCATATGGGACACCGGGAGATCGAACCGCAGTCCGTCCAAGGCTAGCGCAGGCAAGGCAGGCACCTTACCTTTAGCGCCACCGCCCGGCTACGTGACTTTTTTTCTAGCTCAAGGGAAGACTCTAGTGTTGCTGGGGTACCCCACTGTTCTGCCATGAATGGATGGGGGTGTGTGTGTGCCAGGAGGGGCAAGGTACAGGGACCCAACCTTGGAATATCCCTTAGGATGGGGGTGTGTGTGTGCCAGGAGGGGCAAGGTACAGGGACCCAACCTTGGAATATCCCTTAGGTTTGGCTTTTCTTCCACTCTCATCAAGTTGCGCAATCTTCTTTTGTATTCTGATTTGGGGGGCCACACCCAGTGATGCTCAGGGCTGACTCCTGGCTTTGCACTCAGGCATCTATGCTGGCGCCACTGTGGCGCTTGGGGAATTTTATGGAATGCCAGGGATCTCACCTGAGTCAGCTGCCTGCAAGGTGAACACCTTCATGGCGGTGCTATTGCTCCAGCCCCTGGTTGTGCAATCTTGACACTGTCTGTTTTTGGTAGTTCACACTTGTTTACTTCCTCTCCGGAGTGGGACTCTTTGGGGGAATTTTTGTTCACTGCTGTACTACTTACTACCAGGGAAGAGAAGCTAATCTCCCCCCCACCCCCCAGGAGACAGCAGACAGCAGAGCTATCCAGGGTTCCCTGGCTCTTGTTCTGGCTCTTCTAGAAGTTTCCCAGACATTCACCTTTCCTGTCTGCTGAGAATAGAGACACCAGGGCTGGGTTATGGTCCTAAGACCATCTATACACCCTAAACTGGCCTGTGGCTGAGTCTTGCTAGATATTACTATTAGCATCGCTATTGCTGGTAAATTCTGCCCTCAGTGTTTATTGACTCATTTTTTGTTTGTTTTTTTTTTTGGGGGGGGGGTCACACCCGGTGATGATCAGGGGTTACTCCTGGCTCTGCGCTCAGAAATAGCTCCTGGCAGACCTGGGAGCACCATATGGGATACCGGGGATTAAACCCTGGTTTGTCCCTGGTTGGCCGCATGCAATGCAAATGCCCTACCGCTGTGCTATCATTCTGGCCCCTGGAAAGAGTGATTTTTGTAGACCTCAAGGCATTGAGGTTGGGCCCAGAGAGATAGCACAGCGGCGTTTGCCTTGCAAGCAGCCGATCCAGGACCAAAGGTGGTTGGTTCGAATCCCGGTGTCCCATATGGTCCCCCATGCCTGCCAGGAGCTATTTCTGAGCAGACAGCCAGGAGTAACCCCTGAGCAACGCCGGGTGTGGCCCAAAAACAAACAAACAAAAAAAAACAAAACAAAAAAGAAAAGACATTGAGATCATTCCTTACCATGACCCAACTTTCTTCTCACCATCTGAGGAAAGGTGAGGCCTGGCTGCTGTTGGTTCTTGGAGTCAGTGTAAGGGTGGACAGAGGCGCATGCAGAGTGTCCACACCATACTCAATTTCTTAGGGAGGGAAGAACTTTCTTTTTATTTCTTTTGGTTTTGGTTTTGGGTCACACCCTGTGGTACTCAGGGTTGCTCCTGACTTTGTGCTCAGGGGTCATTCATCATTCATTCCTGGTGGTGCTCAGGGGACCATATGTGATGCCAGGGATCGACCCAGGTCAGCCACATGCAAGGCAAACACCCTACCTGCTGTGCTATTGCTTGGCCCTAAGCCAAATAACTTTTATTGGAACATCCTGTGCCCCTTTAGAACTGATTGAGACCATCCATTGAATAGGGTAGACTTGATTACATTTCCTTCACAGGTAAACTCTGAACTGCAGACGATTTTTTTTTTTTTTTTGGTTTTGGGTCAGATCCGGCAGCACTCAAGGGTTACTCCAGGCTCTATGCTCAGAAATCACTCCTGGCAGGCTCGGGGGACCATATGGGGTGCTGGGATTCGAACCACCATCCTTCTGCATGCAAGGCAAACACCCTACCTCCATGCTCTGTCTCCAGCCCCACTGCAGACGAATTTTAATGACAAAGGTTCATTTCTCCAAGACCTTCTGTGTTCTTGGAGTCAGCAAGGCCAGCTCCCAAGGCCATTGTCGTCAGGCCCCCAAGATCACTGTTCTGGGATCAAGGGCTGGGACATGACCCTCTCCTGATTGCTTTGTTTAGGAAGTGACAATGACATCTGCATGCAAATTACTGAATCAGGTCGGGGGTAGTCCCCCAAAGCAACAGATGCTTGTCTTGTAACTCACTAGTTGTTGTGGGGCCTGAGTTAGACACAGCTGGTGGGAGAGGGGCCACTGTCTCTGCAGTAGGCTACTATGGTCCCCAGGGGTGCAAGGGACTTCCCCTAATCATGCCTGTGAGTCCCGTGTGGTCTAACCCTTGCCAGCTGCTGCCTCTCCATGGTCACTTTCCCCTCCTCCATCTCGTCAGTCTCTAGGAATAACAGCTGGAGAAGCACATTTTTGGTTAGTTTCTGTTTCTGCCACAGTAACTTTGTACACGTCCCCACTCCATTTTTGCCCCTTGTCCACACACCTGCCTTCTCCGCACATCCAACCCTGCCTTTCCATGTTTCTCTCTGCTTCAAGGGCCTCAGAAGACTGTTGATAGGACTGCCAGGCACCCATGTCTAAAGGTAGAATACTGCTTTTCCCAGGGTCATCAGTCAGCACTCATTTCACTGTTTTTTTTTTTTTTTTTTTTTTTTTTGGTTTTTGGGCCACACCCGGCAGTGCTCAGGGGTTACTCCTGGCTGTCTGCTCAGAAATAGTTCCTGGCAGGCACGGGGGACCATATGGGACACCGGGATTCGAACCAACCACCTTTGGTCCTGGATCGGCTGCTTGCAAGGCAAACACCGCTGTGCTACCTCACCGGGCCCTCATTTCACTGGTTTAATAAGGTTAGGGTCGTGTCAGGTTTTTCCGTGTGTCTGAATCTGGAAACACACATTTGCAAGGTTGCTGCAATCCCAAGAATATTGCCGGCTTTGTGGATCCCTCAGTCCCTAACACTGTGCTTTTGCTCCGACCTGGCCCCAGGATTCTTGACCTCTTTGTTTGTTTTGGAGCCACCACCAAGCAGCACTCAGAGCTTACTCCTGACTGCATTCAGGAATTACTCCTAGTGGTGTTCAGGGGACCATATTGGATACCAGGGATCAAAACCAGGCCAGCCATGTGCAAAGCAAGGCCCTCCCTCTCGTCCTGTTGTTCCGGCCCTTGATTCTTGACTTTATTGCTGAATCACTTGCACTTGTCCCAGAAGGAGTTTTTTTAACCACATGTTTCAACTTAAAACTGAAAGCTAATATTGACTCTCACGTCAGTGAATCCATGGTGCACTGGGATGGGGATTTCCAGCCTTGCTCACCCAGGAAAGGCCTGAGCAGCAGCTGGGAGCCCCCTGTTCAGGCCACGGTGGCACTTCCCCACCTCCGTACCCTGCAGTGGCCTGGAAGGAAGATCTGAACCTGAGGGTTGTCAGTAAAGCAAAATGAGCCCGACAGCTCTTATAGATGTCACTATGTTTAAGGAAGATCTGGAGGTGGCAGTTATGTGAGTTTCCCCTCGGGATGAGGCCAGGAATCCAGGGCACAGGAAGTCCTTGGACTGACTGCATAGGAAGTAATAGTGACAATTCTGAGCACAGTCTCATTTCATCCTAATGGCCGTACAGGACTGAGAAGCCACTTCCAGAGGGAGCAGCTGAGAGTCAGGATGCCAGAATTCCATGGGTGCTTGGCTCTGGGTGACCTTAGAGCTGAGCGTTTCTGCTCCAGACCAAGGTGGGGGGGTGTTCTAAAGATGGGGAACAGAGAGAAAAGGAAGACGGGACCTTGTCTTTCATGGTCCCCACTGATCTGAGAACTGTCATGCCCACCCACTGGTGCTGTAGATTCACTGCTACTGCTGCTGCTGCTGCTGTTCTGGAAGGTTCCAGAAGGGAATGCAGGGGAAGACACTCCGACTCTGGCCAGGATTCTGATGTTTGCTTACAGGGCCACATTCCACTGGAAGGCAGCAACATTGAAGGTGGCCTCCTTGGGGTGGCCCTGGAAACGGTCCAGGGTATCGAACAGAACCCACCAACCAGCTGCTTGAGGTGTCCCTGAGTTGGGGTCCAAGGGTTCTTTGTGTTGTGGAGTCTAGGACTGTTGGCATCATCAGTGTGACTTGATCGCATGATGGGCTCAGAGGACAAGCAGACACACGGTGTAGTCTGAGAGAGACTTGTCAGGGTTCACCCTAAGCACCAAAACAAACAAACAACCCCCGAAATAAATACAAATATGATGTAGGGCATCCCATATGGTCCCCTGAGCACCACTAGGAATAATTCCTAAGAATGCAGAGCAAGGGGCCGAAGAGATAGCATGGAGGTAAGGCATTTGCCTTGCATGCAAAAGGACGGTGGTTTGAATCCCAGCATTCCATATGGTCCCCCAGTCTGCCAGGAGCAATTTCTGAGTGTAGAGCCAGGAGTAACCCCTGAGTGCCACTGGGTATGACCCAACCCCCTCCCCCCCCCAAAAAAAAAAGAATGCAGAGCAAGGAGGAACTCTGGAGCATCAGCAGGTATGACCTCAAAACAAAAAGAACATAAAAGGCTGGGCTGACAATCCAGCAGGCAGGGTGTGCCCTGTATGTAGCTGACTTAGGTTTGATCCCCAGCATTATATATGGGCCTCTGAGCTGTCAGAGTGATCCTGAGTGCAAAGCCAGGAGCAAGCCCTGAGTACTGCCATACAAAAAGGCCCTAGAGATAATTTAGCAGATCAGGCATTTGTCTTGCACATAGCTAACAAGTTCCTGGGTTCCAGCCTTTGTACGCCATTTGTTTCCCCGATCACTGCAGGGAATGATCCCTGAGCACTCCTGCATGTACACCTCCCGAAATAAACCCTCAACATTAAAAGGAAAGGACATATAACAAAACATAAGAAGACATGGTTCACAGTTGTGTTAAGTGAAAACTCAGACACGTGTGCTCTGGGCCCCCTGGACTCAGCCATGGGCTGGCCAAGAGAAGTCTTCAAACACTGTTAAAAATCCCAGGACCAGGAGCTAGAGTGATATCACGGTAGGGAGGACATTTGCCTTACAGACAGCCAACTCAGATTCGACTCCTGACCCCCTCATCTGGTCGTCTGAGACCTGCCAGGAGTGATTCTTGAGAGTAGAGCCAGGAGTAAGCCCTGAGCATAGCCCTGTGTGGCCCTCAAAAAATAAAAAAATAAATAAATAAATAAATAAATAAAATAAACAAAATCTTTGAGCTCATTGCCTTGGCACACAGTTCATCTTGTCTGAGTCTAAAAGAAACTGCAGGCGATTCTGTTGAGTCATCAGAGATGACAGTGGTTGATATGCTGGAGGACACCCAGGGTCAGTGCTACACACATGACAATCATTCTCCACTCACTGTGTGCCTTTAGGAAGGTTGGACCCTTGAGCCAGAGCCACAGTACTTGTACTGTACACAACCCTACCCCCCATTTGATCCCTGGCACCCCGCATGGTCCCTGAGCACTACCAGGAGTAACCCCTGAGTGCAGAGCCAGGAGCACTGAGCATCACCAGATGTAGCCCAACACTCCCTCCAAATAAAACTGGCACCCAGGACAGTACTTGACTTGGTTCAGAGATAACTTAGAAGTTGGGAGAAATGCCACCGAGTCTCAGAGATGGCCTCACTGGGACTCTGTGTGAGATTCAGAGGATAGCTTGCCCCTGTACTGCTGGTCCTCCCCTTCTTCTGGGTCCCAGATCACCAGGGTAGAGGCAGGGCTTTCTGGGAGGCTTTCTGGGGATATGCAGTTTAATGGACACCGGCCAGTCACAGGCTTAAAGCAAGAAGGGACAGTGCTGAGAGGGATGGTCCAGACCTGGGGGCGGTCTCCCATTCCCAGCCGGAAGTAAAGGGGCTGGGGAAGGCTGGCCAAGGGCTGTGTGCTGTGGGATCTTGGGCGTACCCTGCCTCTTGCTCAGGCCTCCATCCTGGAAGCTATGGGAGGTCTTTGAGAGCTGGATCTGCTGACCGGGCTGGCACTGGCTGGGGGTCCAGGGATTTGCAGCTGGGAGGGGAAACTGTGGGGACCCTGTGGGATTCTAATTAGGGCTCTGGGAGAAGAGGTGCAGGATCCCCTCTTCTCTCCCCCACAGTTTGGGGAGCTTGGCCCATAGTCCTCGATGTCAGCATCTCCTTTGGAGAGGTGAGGAGACCAGCCCAGAGAGGGACAGTGATTTATCTGAGGCCACATAGCTTGTGGCTGACTACAGATACCTGAGCTGGGCCTGTCCAGGGAGCAGGTATCCGGCCACCACCCCCTTTCCTAGATGAGGGGGTTTGCCCAGTTGAAGGTTGAGCCCAAGATGGACCCAGGTCTCTGGTCCACTTTTCATTCCTAGCCTCGGAGTGATAATGTCTCTGCTCTCATCTTCTCGGCCCAGGGAAACCGGCTGCTCCTGAAGTCCCCCCTTCCCTGCCCGACTCTGAACCCCCACATTTTGGGATGCCAAGAAGACCTGTGGCCGCTTTTGTCCCAGACACTGAGGATGGACAAGGACTAGGACAGCCCAGGAGGACAGCTGTCAGCCAGGATCCAGGTATGTGATCAAAGCAGATGTTTGTTTTGTCTATTTTTTTTTAATTTTATAAAACTTTATTGATTGGTTGATTGATTGATTGGTTTTGGGGCCACACCCAGTGTCGCTCAGGGGTTACTCCTGGCAGTAGACAAGGGACCATATGGGGTTGGGGAGGAAACTTGGAGCTTTGGTGAGCAAAGGTTTGTGCTCAGCCCATCGAGTTGTCGCTGGAGATGTTTTTATAGGGGATTTGGGGAGACAATGAACAGTTACTTAGAAGCACAGCATAGAGTAGCTGAACACAGGAAGTGACAGTGCGAAGTAAGTGAAGGAGAGTGGGACATGAGTAGAAAGCTGCTGGCCCCATGGGCAGGCCTCCATATCCTGTGCGTGGTCTCTGTCCCCTGTTCCCCTGAGCATCCCAGTGTCTTGGTGAGGCCCGAAGGTCAGGCCTGTCCCTGATGCACCCTTTCTCCGGATGCACTGCTAAAGGTTGGGAGAGGGACTGGTGAAGGTTGTGTGTGTGTGTGTGTGTGTGTGTGTGTGTATGCTGTAGGCATGGGAGCCCCCCCCCCCCCCCGTTTGGAGCCCCACAAGGCTTTTGAGCATGTTGGGAGAGGGACTGGTGAAGGGTGTGTGTGTGTGTGTGTGTGTGTGTGTGTGTGTGAGCAAGCATGCTGGGTATGCCCCCAGAACACCAAAACAAAAGCAATGAAAAAGTCAGATAACCAGAGAAGGAGCCTTTAGTTGTAAGGTTTTGGTTTTGGGGCCATACCTGGTAGTACATGAGGCATACTCTTGACTTTGTACTTAAGGATCACCCCCAGTAGAAATCAGGGTGACACTTTGTGGGGCCCCACCCTTACCTTTGCACCTTTAGCCTCATTGTCTTCTCCTGTCGCCTCTGAAAGGTCGAGCGTAGGACCCCAAAGCCTATTGGGCGTTAGGTCACTTATACGGTACTGAAGCCACGTCAGCCTGCCAGATGGGTACACAATGAAGTGTGTGTCTGAGAGATCATGTCGGGGCCTTAGAGCTCCCCTTTCTAGCAGGGAAAGCCTCTTTAAAGCGCAGCTGCTGCTTCTAAAGTGCTGACATTATGATAGATCCTCTGTTGTCCCATTGTGTGGAAGGATTAGGGATCCAGGGATTGTGCTTCAAGTATGAGGTTTTTGGTTTTTTTGTTTTGTTTTGTTTTTGGGTCACACCCAGTGGCACTCCAGGGTTACTCCAGGCTCTGTGCTCAGAAATTGCTCCTGGCAGGCTCAGGGGACCATACGGGATGCTAGGATTCAAACTGGGCTCTATCCTGTGTTGACTGTGTGCAAGGCAAATGCCCTACTGCTGTGCTATTGCTCTGGCCCCAAGTATGACTTTATCAAATGTCAACCTATAACATTCAGATGCCCCAGAGAGTGAAGTCTTGAAATTCATTGCAGTCCAGAAGCTTGAAATAGGGGCCAGAGCGATAGCATAGCAGTAGTATGTTTGCCTTGCACACAACCAACCCCAGATGACCTGGCTTCGATTCCTGGCATCCCATATGGTCCCCTGAGCCTGCCAGGAGTAACCCCTGAGCACAGAGCCAGAAATAATCCCTGAGTACCTCCAGGTGTGGCCAAACCCAAAAAATAATAACAGTATGGGACCAGAGGGATAGCATGGAGGTAGAGTGTTTGCCTTGCATGCAGAAGAATGGTAGTTCAAATCCCAGCATCCCATATGGTTCCCCGAGTCAGCCAGGTCCTATTTCTGAGCGTACAGCCAGGAGTAACTCCTGAGCACTGCTGGGTGTGACCCAAAAACAAAACAAAAACAACAACAACAACAAAACCCAGAAGCTTAAAATTCAAGTTATTCCTTATAGCTAAGGGCTATAGAGATAATACTATAGGTAAGACATTTGCGTGGTACATGGTAGATCAAGGTTCAATCCTTGGCATCCCAAATGGTCCCCCCATGCTCTACCCAGGAAGTGATCCCTGAGCAGAGTTTAGAGTAAGTTCTGAGCACAGCTGGTGTGCACTCCACTTACCCCCAAAAGAGACTTAACCAGAAAACCACAATGCAACAGAAAAAGAGATAAACAAACGAAAAAGGGCATGTTGAACCTTGATTAGCAGCTACTAATAAGAGGAAAGATTAGAAAAAAACAGTATGGGAAGGAAGATGGCCACAGGGAAAACCAGAAGAAAGCCAAGGCTCTGGGGGGTCCTTATCTAGAGAAGGTAGCTACACCCCCTCTTGTCAAAGATCACAGCTCTGGGGCACTCAGATAGGTGCTGGACCATGAATGCAGTGTCTGCAGATTAAGCCCCGGAAGCTGCTGTCTCAGGCAGCCTAGACTTGAAAATAATAGTATATCGCGTGTTTCATCAAACGGCCTCATGTCGGTCTCCTCCTGGGAAAGTCCCGAAGTTTCACTGGCTGATGCCTTTTCTCAGAGTCTCAGGGAACAGTTAGCTGGGGGTGGGGTAGTCTCCCTAGGAGAACCCAGGTCTGGAGCTGCTAGTAGTGGTGGTGGTGGTGGTGGGGGCTGCCAGAATTTGAGGATTGAAAGCGGAGAAACCGCCAGCCAAGGGGACTGAGTAGCATGAGGCCAATTCCTGTGTCTGTCTGCTAAGCAGATGAGAAAGTGCAGGTCCACCAGACTTTTACTGACCAGCCAGAGAGAACTGAAGTGGACAAGCTGGGCCAGCAGCCTGGGGCAAGGTCAGGTGTGTTTTGAGGGGATCTCCTCTCTCCCACCAATTATTTAGATCAGCCACTGGAGACTGACCCTGTTTGATTCCCTAGCATCTCATGGTCCCCCTCCAGCCCTACCAGGGGTAGCCTCTGAGCATCACTGGACATGATCCCAAAACAAACACAAAATCCAGAGAAGGCAATTAAGCAAACATAGTTATTTACTTAGGAAATAAGAGAGAAGAGAGTCTGGAGCAATAGTACAGCAGGAAAGGTGCTTGCCTTGTACACAGCCAAACCAGGTTTGATCCCTGGTACTCCATATGGTCCACCGAATCCCCTCAGGAGTGATCCTTAAGTGTCAAGGCAGGAGGAAGCCCTGAGCACTGGGAAATGTGACTCTAAAAAAATAATAATAATAACAAAAGAGCATAAAAAGAGAGAGGAGAGAGAGAGAGAGAAGACAAGAAATCGTGTATTCCAAAGTGGGATGGTGGTAACCCAGAATCATGATAGGAGGACATTTGGCAGTTCTATAACCTGGGTGACCCCAACTGGAAGCCCCGTTTTGCTTCTCAGTCTGCCCCGGCTTGACTGGCTATAGCTTTTGGTGCAGGCTGCTATGTGGACCTGTCTTTGTGAAGGAGGAAAGGCTGGCTCTGCCCTAGTAACCCCTCTTCTCCAGGCTCCAGCCCTTCAGTACAAGGTCTTTTCTGCCTGCAGCTGGGGCAAGGGCCCCATTCTAGCTCACTTCCTGTTTTAAGACTTTCTGAAACTCAGGGCCAAGTGCCCCCCCCCCTTACCTAACCCAGAGCTGCTAGCTGAGGGTACTTGTACAGGGTCGCCTCTTTGTTCCCCTCATCCCAAAGCTTCTTCCCAAAGCCCTTCCTGCCTTTGCTGTGGAGCAGAGAGCTTTTCCCCGGAAACCCCAGGCCTCCATGCGACCTCTGACCTCACTAAGGCTTTACCTGGGTCCTGCTGTGGACAGGCTCAGCAAGAGGCAAAGAAGACCCCTGTTTCTCTCTTGTAGGTGGGGTTCTAGAGGCACCTCCACAGCCCAAGTGGGCTTTGAAGAGGTAAAGGGCAGTGGAAATGCTGGTGCTTAGGGTGTTAGGTCAGGATGTGTGAGCTCATTTGGGGCAGTCTAGGGGTGTGTGTGTGTGTGTGTGTGTGTGTGTGTCTGCACCCCCCTCCTTTGGTGACCCTTTCTGACCTTGCTTCTGCCTTCCTTCTCAGGGCCCTTGCCTCCCGCAGCCAGCCTACCTGCTTCTGCAGAATGCCCCCTGTCTTTAAGGGCCCCCACATCGGATTCAAAGGTAACCCCTTATGTGCTGATTCCCTGGTTCAGGGGCAAAAGAGAAACCTCCCTCCCCCCTGACAGGGCTGTCATGAGCCAGGTAGGGGCAGGGCCAGTGGGAAATGGGGGGTATTCTATTTATTATTTGGTCATATCCCAGGCAGTAATCAGAGGTCATTCCTGGTTGGACTTGGGGACCCTATGGGGTGTCAGAGATCAAAGCAAGTCAGCAGCATGCAAGGCAAATGCCCTCTGTACAATCTCTTCAGCTTTGGCTCCAGCCCCCAAATTTTACTTTTTTAAGTTTTGTTTTGTTGTGCTTGGTGGAGCTACAAATCCAGGTTTGTGCATACCTCCATGATCTACTGAGGGGCAGGGTTGACAACTACATTATGGTGGGAAGGGTATTTGTCTTGCATATGGCTGACCCAGGTTTGATTCATGACATCCCATATGGTCCCCTGAGCACTTCCAGGAGTGATTCCTGAGTGCAAAGCCACTCGTAATCTCTGAACATCACAGGGTGTACTCACCCCAAAATTTCTCAAAAAATGTTGGGGAGAGCCCTGGGGCTTTGGGCAATTCAAGCCTTCTGTATGCATCTGATTGGTGTGGATCTGGGGCCCCACAGCCTTACCAGGAGCATATAGCTGTCTGTCCAGCCACTTGTGCTCCATCAGTGAGAACTGGCCCCTGCCATCCTATTTTTGGGGGACCCATGACCTGAAGCAGGGCCAAGGATTGCTTTTTGCGGGAAAAGGATGTTCATCCTGACCTCCGGCACCTCCAGATACACGCTTGAAGAAAAGAAGAATTTCAGGAGGAAGGCAGTTGGTCTGGATTCAACTACAGCCCCTCTGGTCCAATCTCCACCAGGACTGACACCCCCATCTCCAGCACTTAGTGGAGAGGGTCCCTCTCACATCACTGAGTATGGCCCCAAACCAAAGACTAGATGGAGGAAATAGTGAAATAAAGACCTCGCATGAAAAGAGAGAGAGAAAGGAACATGTCAAAGAGAGAACTGGGATTTTCCAGAAAGGAGCAAGTTTCTTGGCTCTGGGGAAGAGCTTCTCGTGGTCTGGCTTCTGTGGAGAGGAAACAGCCTGGCTTGGGTCAGCGCTGTCTGGGTCAGTGTAGTTTAGTGCTTTTCAAATAGTGGGGCACGCTCTCCGGGGTGGGGGCTCGAGGCTCCGTAAAGGGGGACGCACTTGACCTCGGCAAACACTGTCATAACAAGCTAAGCCCCGTGTTGATGTCTCTGTATGTCTCTGGAGCTGAGAGTTGCTGTGTCCTGCTTCAAACCCTGCTTCGAAAAGCTCTGCGTTGCAAAACGTGCTCATTGTAGTCATTCATCCAGAAATCATCTCTGATTCAAAAATCAGCTTAAATTATTTTATATATTTTTGTTTTGCAGGTTAAAGGTTTTTTTTTTTAAGATACTATTTACAGTCACGTGGGGGCACGAAAAATGTTTTCTTCTTCCTGGGGGGCCATGACAGAAAATAATTGAGAAGCTGATGTAGTTGGAGCATTGGCACAGGGACAGATTTGATTTGGGGGATCTTCCACCTTCCTGATTCTCATCATGGCCTTTTGCTCTTATTACAGAAGTTCTCCCTGCTGAGGAGTCACAGAATAGGTGCCAGCTGGCCTTATACAAACTCTAGATTTTTTGTTGTTATTGTTGTTTTTGGCCACATCCAGTAACTCTCAGGAGTTATTCCTGGCTCTGTGCTCAGAAATTGCTCTTGGTGGGCTTGGGGGGAGGGTGGTCATCTGGGATGCCAGGGATTAAACCCAGGTTGGCCATATGCAAGACAAATACCCTACCCACTGTACTATCACTCCAGCCCCTCAAATTCTTATTTTATTTTTTGGGGGAGGCCATACCTGGTGGTGCTCAGGGATTATTTCAGATTCAGTGCTCATTGATTCAGTGTTCAGAGATTATTCCAGGACCAAGGATCAGAATTACTCCTGGATCAGTGCTCGTGGATATCCCTGGGTGTGCTTAGAGATTACTTTGAGTAATCTGAGTACAGTACTTAAGGTTAATTTCTGGATAAGTGTTCAGGGATCACTCCTGGAAGTGCTCAGGGACCATTTGGGGTGCCCCTGGGGATAAGGACAGTGAGATGGGAGTCCACATTAACGTCCCTCCCATGTCTTTCTTGGGACTTTCAGCCTTGCAGCACTTCCATACCTCAACAGGAAGTGCTCTGGGACCAGCCTGTGGATGGTCTCTTCTGGGAAGAGGTGGACGTGGTTCAGGCGACAGACAGCTTCAGCCCTCACCACAGGTTGTGCCATGGCACCTTTGCTGACGTCTACCGAGGCCAGAGGCACGGGGAAGCACTGATTTTCAAGAAATTGAGGGAGGTGAGTACTTCCTGCTCCCAGGATGGGGGAGAAGGGTGAGGCTCCTATAGCTGGACACTCCCCCCCCCACCTCACTGTCTTTGACCCCAGGTGCCCTGCTCAGGTCCTGGTGCTGTGGCAAGATTCTTCGAAGCAGAGCTGCAGGTGCGTCGCAGGTAAGCTGTCTTGGGAGAGCCCTAAACCTGTCATCCAGCACTTCCTTCCCTGGCCAGACTGATTATCAGCTCCCCAAGAACACCCCATTCATGGGAAACTGCAAAGGTGCCCAGAGACCACATATCTTGTCTGACTCGCACTGCTAGTAAATGATGGGGACAGGGGGCTGGGTGGTGGCGCTAGAGGTAAGGTGCCTGCCTTGCCTTCGCTAGCCTTGGACGAACCTCGGTTCAATCCCCTGGTGACCCATATGGTCCCCCAAGCCAGGAGCAACTTCTGAGCGCATAGCCAGGAGTAACCCTTGAGCATTACCAGGTGTGGGCCCCCCCCAAAAAAAAATGATGGGGACAGGATGGGGCCTAGGGGACCCAGGATCTGGAGGGCTCCTGTGTGCTGCTGTGTCTCATATGCACTGAAAAGAGGAGCAAAGGGACCAACACACATCAGGCCTAACTCCATCTGTCCAGGGCCCTGTCTCAGCCCATTTTTGGGAGGCAGAAGATTGTCTAAACAGAGAATACAAAGGCTAGAGAGTTAGCACAGTGGGTACGGTGCTTGCCTTGAAGGCAGCCATTCTGGGTTCAATCCCTGGTATCCCATATGGTCTCCCAAGCACCACCAGGAGGAATTCCTAAGTTCAGAGCAGGAGTAACCACTGTACACTGCCAGGTGTGACCCCTAAAATGAAATAACAAACAAAAAATTGGAGCTGGAGAGATAGCACAGTGGTAGGGCATTTACCTTGCACGTAGCTGACCCAGGACAGGCCCAGGTTTGCTTCCCAGCATCCCATATGGTCCTCTGAGCCTGCCAGGAGTGATTTCTGAGTGCAGAGCCAGGAATAACCCCTGAGCGCAGCCAGATGTGGCCCAAAAGTAAAAAACAAAATCAAAAACAAAAATACCCCACCAAAATATTAAATGGATAATGTGTCCTAAAATCATAGCTCTGAGCTGGAAGCAGGGTGCTTGCCTTGCACATAGTTGATGTGGGTTTGAGCCAGGGCACCACACAGGGTTCCCTAAGCCAAACTTGGAGTGATCCTTGAACACAGAGCCAGGCAGAAGTCCTCAACACAGCCAAACATGATCCCCCAAACCAAACGAAAGAAAAGAAAAAGCCGTAGCTCTCCGGGGCATGACTTGGCACCTGACCAGAGTAACTGGTCAAAACTGTTTACACTTCCCTTATTTTCAAGTTGAGTTTTTATTTTTAGTCTGAATTTTGTTGTCCCTCTCCCTCTTCTTCCTTCCCTTTGTGGTTTTTGTGATGATGGGGAGACATATACACACATCTCATTCGCTGCTGCTCCCTGGAGTCACGCATCCTCGGATGGGGTGCTAGCCCAGATCTGCATGCGTGTAGCTGCAGAGCTTGTATGCATGCTTGCAGGGGCTCATACCCCAGGTGGAGGTGTAGGGCTCCCTGCAGCTGTGGGGTGCTCTCACATGTTTTCAGGCAGTGGTGCTGGTGTCTCTTTCCCATGGAGGTGCTGCCTTGGGGTCACAGCCTGTGTTGCGTTACTCACACACACATGGCTGTGTGTCCAGAAATTGCTTGGACACTAGAGGTCACACACAGCACAGCAGCCAGACTTCTACTCAGGATATGTGTGGCAGAGCGCAGAGTGGGTCCTGGAATTGGCCGCCATGTTGCCTGTGTGACCTGGGGGGTGTGTGTTTGTGAGGATGAGGAGAGGAGAGTCAGGAGGAGCTGGGGGCTCAGACCCCAGTGGGAGACAGAGCTCCTCAGTCCTGGCGGTAAACAGACCTGCCATTCACCCTGGTGTCAGTCACGTTCCCAAAACAGGAGCCTCTTTGCAGGGAAGTGGGTGGTGATTACTTCCCAGTGCGTGCAGAGCTGAGCCACTGTGAGGACTGAGTGTCCCAGGGCCTCTGGGCTCCCGCTTGACTCCTCTGTGACTGCCCCCCCTTGTAGGTGCTGCCACCCCAATATCCTTCCGCTGCTGGGCTTCTGCCCAGGGAAGCACTTCTATAGCTTCATCTACCCCTTCATGGCAAACGGTTCTCTCCAGGACAGGCTGCAGTGTCAGGTAAGATGGGTCACAGACAGAGGACCCTGCTTCCAGGAAGCATCTACCAGAGACTCCACGGGGGTTGCACCAGAAACCAGAGAGAAAGGGCCTCTCATTGAAGTCCAGAGGGAAGGGGACCATCATAGAGAAGAGCTGCCCCAGGGCGGACACATCCTAGATACATTTGAGTAAATACCTGTAGCCACGTATAGTGGGGATGGCACTTCCTGGCCGACCTAAATTTAATCCCTGGTACTCCATATTGTCCCCCAAGTCCCACCAGCAGTGGTCCCTGAGTACAGAGCTATGAGTAAGCCCTAAGCATTGCTTGGTTTCGTTCCTCAAACCAAATATCCGAATAAGAAATTTTAATACTGGAGCCAGAGAGATAGTACAGCTGTAGGGCGTTTGCCTTGCACACAGCTGATCCAGGACAGATGGTAGTTTGAATCTCGGTACCCCATATGGTCCCCCGAGCCAGCCAGCAGCGATTTCTGAGCGCAGAGCCAGGACTAACCCCTGAGCACAGCTGGGTTTGGCCAAGAAAAAAAAATTTTTTTAATACTGAATTATTTAAAACAAACTGGAGCTGGAGCAATAGTACAGTAGGTAGGGTGCTTTCCCTACATGTGGCCTAATTGGATTCATTCCCATATGGTTCCCCGAGCACCACCAGGAGCAATTCCTGAATACAGAGCCAGGAGTAACCCCTGGATATCGCTGGATGTGACCCTAAAACAAAAACAAACAAACAAACAAACAAAAACAAAAACAACTGGGTTTGTGAGATTCCAGATTAAGTTCTTGTGAGGAGATCTCTAAGTCAGGCCCATGGGAACTAGTGGGCTTGGAAAATAAGTGTTGAATTATTCTATAGGTTTGGTCTTTGATCAGCAATAATAGCTTCCAAAGAGGGACTGCAGGGGACTTTAGGCCACCCCCATGATCCCCATGAGCCTCAGTATATGAGGCATAAGCTTGGGGGTTGCAGCTCCCCAGTTCCTCTCTTTGGGCCCCACCAGGAGGCTCACAGGCTCACAGTTTCTGTGGGCCAGACCCTGTGAATTCTCCCTGGAATCCTTTGGCCTCCCTGCATCCCAAACATCCGGGCACCTACACTGAGGGCAGAGCCTGAAACTGAGAGCCCAGAGCCTGACATGGTTGCTCAGAAGCCCCAGTTAGAGCTGCTCAGACCCACCTGCTATCCAAACAGGCAAGGTGCCCTGATGCAAAGACTATCTGCGTTGTGTGCAAGCAAGTATGTATCCATATGCATGTATATATATTTATATGCACCACCTGAACATGTGTCTCCCTGTTCCCGTGCATGTATGTACTTGTGTGTTTCTGGGGGACCCCCACTGTCTGGGCTTTCAGGGTCACAGCAGGGACCATTTTCTCTTTTAGGGCGGCTCAGACCCCCTGTCCTGGCCCCAGCGCACCCGTATCTGCACAGGCCTGTTCCGAGCCGTAGCCTATCTCCACAGCCTGGAGATCATCCACAGCAATATCAGGAGGTGAGTGAGGATGGTGTTGCTAGTTGCCTTGTGTCCTGCTGACTCCCCACTGTCCCTTTTCTCAGGGTCACCCCTGAAACTCAGATTCTCAACATTTAAACTGTCAGCCAGGACCGTCTCCCTAGCTACATGTTCACTTTTCTGAGCTGGGGTTTCTGCAACCACACGCCTCGGTATTTCACTTCCCTCCTAAACACGGGTCTGGACCCCCACCCCCCACCCCAACCTTGGCACAGCTGGGACTTTGAACAATTCACTTATGGCCTTCTAAGCACCCTCTCTCTGCAGGTTGAGTGTGTACCCCAGTATCTCAGCACCCCGCTCTTCCCCAAAGAGCAAGCAATCCCTGTCTGAGGGCCAGCATGCTAGGGGGCAAAAAATCTGCTCAAACTGACCTTGGAGCCTGAGAACCTCCCCGATGGCGGCCCAGGGTTCTCCTGCCCCACTCCATACATGAAGCCACCACAGCCAGGAAGGAAGTGGCAGGGGGAGTGTCTGCCTGGGCACTCTCAACCCCCTGGCCACACGGAAGCCTGAGCCAGCCCATGACCTGGTGATCTGTTTCCAGGGGTCTTAGTCTGCACGGTCCTCGTCAGCATTTAGTCATCTGTGACATCTCTGCCGTGCCATGGCCATGTCTGACTGCCACTGTCAGTGGGCTCCTTGTTCTCTTTCTGGGCCACTATGAATGCAGCTCTGCTAGGAATTGAACCCTGAGCCTTGCATATCTATGTATATGTGCTACTCTGAACTTTCTCCCTGGCCCTGTGGTTTAGTTTTGTGTGTGTGTGCGTGTGGTCTAGTTTTATTTTATTATTTTCATTCTAGGGCCACACCCCAGAATTCTCAGGTGGTATTCCTGACTGTATGTTCCAGGAATCACTTCTGTTGGTGCTGAGGTTGGAACTGGGTGGACCACATATAAAGCCAGCAGCAACTTAGCCTCTGAACAATCTTGCAACCCCCTTTTTGTTTTGTTTTGTTTTGTTTTGTTTTGGGCCACACCCGGCAGTGCTCAGGGCTGTCTGCTCAGAAATAGCTCCTGGCAGGCACAGGGGACCATATGGAACACCGGGATTCAAACCAACCACCTTTGGTCCTGGATCGGCTGCTTGCAAGGCAAACGCCGCTGTGCTATCTCTCCAGGCCCGCAACCCCCTTTTTAAAACCCTTCTTGGAGTTGGTTCAGTACTGACTACTTCTCCTTCTCTAGCTTGGGGTTGTCCCCCTCTGACTGCATACTGAGAATTCCCCTCCATGGGCAAGAGCACCGAACCCACATGCTTTTCTGCTGCTCCTATTAGTTTTGGAGCCAGCAGTGATTGAAATTTGAATTCAGGTCAGCCAGCCCAGCAGGCTGCAGTGGGGATAGCAGGGCTGAACTGGGCCTTCAGAACTAGCATGGTCAGTTGCTGCTGGACAGGACAGTATTGTGTGGTGGCCACACAGGCCTCTGTGGGGGTGCAGGACTGCCCTGAGCCCCACACTCTCCCAGCACATAGGCCTTGCTGCTGGCATGTGTCTGGGGCACATTCTCCACGCTCATCCACTCTGCACTCCGCAGCTCCAACGTCCTGCTCGATGGAGCCCTGACACCTAAGTTGGCACACCCGACATCACAGCTGTGTCCCGTCCACAAGAAGTCCAGCTACACCCTGGTGAAGACCCGCCTTTTCCAGGCCTCGGCCGCCTACCTGCCTGAGGACTCCATCCGGGTGGGACTGCCCACCAAACGCGTGGACATCTTCAGCTGTGGCATCGTAAGCATGTCCTGCCTGGCTTTTGAGCATGTGTCCGAGGTGGGCCTGGAGCATGCTTCAGTGTCCCTCTGGGCCACAGTCTTCTGCCTAAGCTCAGGCGCAAGCTTCTGAGCTGCACTGATGACGCTCTGCTGTCCCTCCAGGTGCTGGCCGAGATCCTCACTGGCATGCCGGCGATGGATGACACCCGGAGCCCCGTGTTTCTGGTGAGTAGCCCATACTCTGCTGGGAGGAGCCAGACATTACTATGTGCCCATTCCATGGAGGCCAGGCTCTGAGCTACATGTAGGCAGCTGGAGTGTTCACCCTACACCCCCTTTCTGGTGCTGCTTCAATAGGATTTGTATTGACTGGTAGTTCATTTGAGTCCTTCTTTGTTTTGGGGCCACACCCAGATGTGCTCAGGGCTCTGAGCTCCAGGATCACTTCTGGTGGTTGTGGGGGGACCCCCGTGATGTTCTGGGAATTGAACCTGGGTCAGCTGGGTTTCACTATTGCTCTGACCCTTCCAGGTAGTTGTCTCCTTGCTGCATCACTATGATTCACTATGTCCCATCCCTTGAAGAGTCTCCAACTGCATGTCTCCAACTGCAGTTTTCCCCTTCCCTGACATGGTTGTGATGTCTGAAGTCGCCTACTTGACTGCCATTTCTGCAGTCCCCATGAGCATGCCCAGTGAGAATTCCTAACTCTGCACTCAGGAATTACTCCTGGCATGGCTCTGTTGACTATATGGGGAATTGGGGTTCAAATTTGAGTCAGCTATGTAAAAGGCAGGGATCCTACTTTTTTCGGGGGTGTTTGGTCCACACCCAGTGGCGCATGGGTTATTCCTGGCTCCATGCTCAGAAATTACTCCTGGCAAGCTCCGGGGACCATATGGGATGCCAGGGATCGAATCTGGGTCATCCGCATGCAAGGCAAATGCCCTATCCACTGTGCTATCACTCTGGTCCCTGGGATCTCACATTTTGAAGCATCCACTCAAGCCCTAAAATGATACAACTGGACCATTTCCCAAGCCTTAACATTTCACATACTCATATAACAGTAGATTATTGTATATGTCAATAAATATATTTGATATAGTCTTACAGCAATATATTTAATCTGTAAGTATTTCACATATTTATAGATATAAACATGCCACGTTCCAGGAAATGTATTAAATAATTGATTATAAATAGACTCGATATTTATATAGAAATATGTTATTACTTATATAGTATATTTTCTGTATCATATAGTGTATTTGTGTATGTGGTGATGGGTATCAAACTTATGACCTCATGCTTGCAAGGCATGAGCTTTACCATTGAGCTCCAGCCAAGCCTAGTGGAATCATTCAGATTCATGATGTCTCTCTTGTTCATTTGTTTTTGGATCACATTCAGCAAAGCTCAGGAGCAACTCCTCCTGGCTTGGTGCTCAGGTTACCTGACATGTCAGGGATCAAAGTCAGGTTCCCACAAACAAAGCATATTTTAGGTTATGTTATGAAACAGTATACAAATACTAGAATTAAATGTTTTATTATAACATCATGATTTACCAAGTTGTTAATACTACAGTTATTCAGGCATTTTTTTTAAATATGGAACGCTTCACGAATTTACGTGTCATCCTTGCACAGGGGCCATGCTAATCTTCTCTGCATCGTTCCAATTTTAGTATATGTGCTGCCAAAGTGAGCACATTTTTTTTTTTTTTTTTTTGGTTTTTGGGCCACACTCGGTGGTGCTCAGGGGTTACTTCTGGCTCTGTGCTCAGAAACCGCTCCTGGCAGGCTCGGGGGGACCATATGAGATGCCGGGATTCGAATCACCATCCTTCTGCGTGCAAGGCAAATGTCCTACCTCCATGCTCTCTCTCCAGCCCCAAGAGCTTAATAGATTTCTATGGAACTTTCCCCTTACATTTACTGTGATGCTACTGGCTGACTACTTTAAAGTTTTGAAGTACTGTGTGGCCGCAAGAAGCCACGTGATCTAAGATCTATAGATCTGAAATGGATTTGGTGGTTTGGTAGTGTGATAAGGTTCAGTTGTGGAGCTGGGCCCTTTCTTTTTGGAGGGTGTCTGTGTGGTGCTTATCTACTGTGGCTTTAAGCAGAAAGGGAATCTGTCCTGCCCCTTTTCTGAGAAGGCCCCAGTTTTCAGCCTGAACCAGGCTATATGGAGTCAGTGGTCATAATTTCTTTTTTCAATTTATTTATGGATTTGTTTATTTATTTATTTTGGTTTTTGGTCACACCCGGCAGCGCTCTGGGGTTTCTCCTGTCTCTGCACTCATAAATTGCTCCGGGCAGGTTCGGGGGACCATATGGGATGCTGGGATTCAAACCACCGTCCATCCTGGATTGGCTGTGTGCAAGGCAAACGTCCTACTGCTGTGCTATCTCTCCAGCCCCTTTCAAATTATTTATTTTTTGGCCCATACTCAGCAGTGCTCAGGAATCACTCCTAGTGGGACTCAGGGAACCATATGGGATGCTGAGGATCAAACCTGGATTGGCTGCATGCAAGGCAAACACCCTCCTTGCTGTACTCTCTCTCCAGACCCCAGATTCAAATACAATTTCAATTTATGTTATGCACAATTTATAGTGCACATGGTAATATCCTCTTAGGCACATGGTCAGAGTTCATCACAATGTACAGCTGGAGCCATAATATAGTAGGCAGGGCATGTACCTTGTGCCTACCGACTTGGGATTGATATCCTGTACACCATACAGTCTCTTTCCAACCCCTGAACACTGCTGGTATGACCTAAGAACAAATAAACCAGGGTTACTCCTGGCTATGTGCTCAGAAATCGCTCCTGGCTTGGGGACCATATGGGATACCAGGGGATCGAACTTCGGTCCATCCTAGGCTCATTCGCGCAAGGCAGACTCCTTACCACTTACACCACCGCTCAGACCCCAAACCAGCAATCTTTCCTGGTGAAATGTTGCTTTTCTGGCATGTGGAATGCAGTGCTCTGCTCATGCCACCCACACAGACTATGTGGACAGGTCTTGCTGCTCACTCTGCTTTCTGCAAGTAGCAGCCTCCAGTGCTCAGTCTGTCCTTCATGCCCATGTATGTTCTTGCCAGAGCAGTGAGGCAGAGAGGTACCTGGGGGGGCTCAGGCTTCTCCAGCTGGGGTCTACTTCCTGGTTCCAGGGCCCTTACCCAGCTGTCAGGCTGGCTTTGTGCAGTCTACATTGCTCTGATTCTGTTCAGGAGAGGCTCCCCTGTACATGCAGCTCACCCACTGTCCCCACTCTTCTCCCGCAGAAAGACTTGCTCCTAAGTGACATTCCCAGCAGCAGCAGCGCTTCTCAGTGCTCCCGGAAGTTGGATGCAGAGAAGGCTCTGGCCCAGGATATATGTCTGCAGCACTTGGATGGCAAGGCTGGTCGGTTGCCCCAGGACTGTGCGCTGGCCCTGGCGTTGGCTGCCTGCCTCTGCGTGCGGAGGAAGAAGCCCAGCTTGACAGAGGTGAGCCCAGGCCTCAGCCCCAAGCCCCCTGCAGCCCAGGGGTGGGCTGGGTGCTGACAGAGGCTGTTTATCCTGGATGTGACTTTGTAAGGACAGGGAAGGAAGTAGGAGGGCTGTCAGCAGCCTAAGCAGAGGACTGTGGGGACCAATTGGCTGTGAATGACTGTCTTCTCTGGCTAGGGTTTGGGTCTCCTTGCCAATCTGGGAAGGTGAGGGGGGTGGGAGGGTTGTTCTTTTTTTGGTGGGGGGCCACATCTGGTAACACTCAGGGTTTACTTTTGGCTCTGCACTCAAATTGCTCCTGGCAGGTTCAGGAGATCATATGGGATGCCAGAAATCGAACCCAGGTTCGTCCTAGGTCCCCAGCATGAAAGACAAACCACTGTGCTATCTCTCTGGCCCCCTACGGTAGAGGCAGTTTCCATGGTGACAAGTATCAGTGTGGGGTGGAAATCTTGTCCTATACTGAGCATTGTCTGTTACTGCTGTCCTGTTCTCTAGCAGAGTGATTTCTGCTTGCCCAACATCAGGGCTTCTGGAGTCTATCTTAGGGTTCTCTGGTGCTGTTGCCAGCCCCCAGGACTCCACCCCCCATCCCCACTAGAATTTCTCAGTAATAAAAAGTTTTGGGGGATTGTATTTTGGATAACAACCAGTTATGCTCAAGAATTTTTCCCAGTATAGATCGGGGGACCCTCTGGGATGCCTGAGATTGGACTCCAGTTGGCTGCATGCAAGGCAGGCGCCTGCCGCCTATGCTTTCTCTTTGCCCTGCCATCTCTCGTACTTGGTGTTTTGTGTGATGGGGAGCCTCATAAAGACCTGGCTGGGGCTGGAGCAAGAGTATAGCAGGTAGGGTACTTGCCTTCCATGAGGTTGACCTGGATAACAGAATCCCACATGGTCTTCCGAGCTATACCAGGAGATCCCTGAGTGCAGAGCCAGGAATAAGACCTGAGCATGGACATGTTTGGCTCACAAACAAACCCACAAACAAAATGTCAAGGAATGGGTGAATAAATGAGTAGTGAGTAAGTAATGAGTCAGAGAGTGAATGAGTGAACGAGTAAGTGAGGTCCTGGCTCTTTTAACCACTTCTCACGTCCATGTTATCCATTTTCTCCTACTACTTTCATTCACCTTCTGTTTTAAATGTATTAGGGGCCACCCCCAAGTATGCTCAAGGCCCCAGTGGTGGTGGGGGTCAAAGCTGGGGCCCATTTCACCACCAGCTCTGACTACCAACGGGTTTTCTGTAATGGAGGGGAGCCTAGTACTGTCCCTCACACAAGATAGGGGACTGTCCCCCGCTGGCTCTGGAGGAAAATCCCAGGAAGGTTCTTGTAAGCTCGCATGGCCATGTGCCCAAATCTGGGTCAGTCTGTGGTCAGAGGAAGGAACTGGGGAGAGATGACACGGCTGGAGCAGTGGCAGCCAACGTGATGGCTTCTCCTTCCCCAGGCGTGTGACGCTGTAGTGGCTGTGGAAGAGCAGCTCCAAGGGCTGGAGGCATCTGCCCCATGGTCTGGGCTCTCTCAGGGTACCAGCACTACCTCCAACACCCCAGAGGAAACAGATGATGTGGAAGTGTCCTGCGTGGATGCTGCCTCCACCTGGCCAGTCCCCTCGGCCAGGGCACCCCCCACAGAAGGGAGGCTGCAGGCCTCTGGGGTAGCAGAGGCAGACTCCTCCTCTGAAGGTAAGTAAGCTGTGGGGTCACCTCTTGCACCCTTCCTCAGCCTCTCATCTCCTGCTCCTGGGTTTTTATGAATCAGCTGCTCACTTGTTACCCCACCAAAAGAGAGCAACAGGGACCAGAGCAGTGGCACAAGCAGTAGGGCATTTGCCTTGCACGTACTAATCTAGGATGACAGTGGTTCGATCCCATGGCATCCCATATGTTCCCTCAAGCCAGGAGCGATTTCTGAGCGCATAGCCAGGAGTAACCACTGAGCGTCACCGGGTGTGGCCCAAAAACCAAAAAAAAAAAGGAGAGCAACAGTAGTAGTCTGTTGCTAGTGTCCCAGGTCCCGTCCATAGTTCTTCCCACTGACCTAAATGCCACTCAGCTTCACTTGGCCCTCCTCCTCTCCACTGGAGCACCATTTCTTCAGCTCCAGTTCTGCCCCTCTCTTCTTTAGGGAGCCAGTGAGGTTCCCTGGTACTTGGTTTCCTCTTAAAACAAATGGTGCAAAAAACAAAACAAAAAAACAACCAAAACCAAAAACAGTGCATTCATTAGGTGACTATGGGTGGCCCAAGTGCTGGCTCCTTCCCCACTCTAGGGCTAAGGTTGAGCAGATGGAGTTAGCTGCCTTCCATGCAGCTTGATTTAGCTCCAATTCAGCCTGCCTTTCTCAGGATTAAGCTAACAGCACAGCGGTAGGGCGTATGCCTTGCATGCGCCTAAAGGGAGGGACCCGGGAGATCCCAACATCTCATGTGGTCCTCCAGCCTCCCTGGGGCGATTTCTGAGTGCAGAAAATAGGAGTGACCCCTGAGCACTGCTGGGTGTAGCCCCCAAACCAATCAATCAATAAAGTTAAAAAAAATGATAACAGGAACTGTTTTCAAATGCCTTTTGTTCAAACGTCTACTTTGCTTCTTTGAATACTTTCCTCACAGCAACTTCATGGAAAATCGAGATCAATGCAGCCAAACGGAAGCTGATGGAGGACTTTCTGCTATACAAGGAGGGGCAGTTGGACAGCGGAGAGCTGTTTGGTTCTTGAGGACAGACACTGCAGAGTACCCCACTCCTCTAGGGGCCAGAACAGTGGCCATTGCAGGATCAAGGGCCCAGGCAGAGCCATATTTTCTTCCAGGAGCACTGCACCCCCTTTCCAGGAGGACAAGAAACCTAAGTTCGCTTTGTTGACTCACTGAGAGCAGGGGTCTCAGTTATGGGGGCACAGCGACCCCTGGGGCACTCCTTTCTGGGCTTGGTCAAGTCAGCAGCCTAGGACGATGAACCACCTCGTCTGTGGGCCTGTAACACCACCAAGTCACCCCCTTTCCTCACCTTCATTCCTGCTTGGACCTGCAGCAACACTGCTCAGACCTCCCATAAATTATGTGAAGGGGTGGCGGAACGTTGGCGCAAGCAGTAGGGTGTTTGCCTCACACGCTTCTAACCTAGGATGGACCACGTTTCCCGGTGTTCCATATGCCCCCCCCCAAGCCAGGAGCAATTTCTGAACGCATAGCCAGGAGTAACCCCTGAGTATCGGGGTGTGGCCCCCAAAAACAAAAACAAAAATTATATGAACAGAATTGAAGCTTCCCCAGAGGTCTCAGTTCATCTGACTGTTCTGCCAGCTGGCACTGGACACTATAGGGTCCCCCCACTTTCTCTAGTGGACATAAGAACTATGGGTATCCATGGACTCCCCTCTACACCCCTACCTGGTCACCCACCAACATTACTACTATAAGCTTTCATCAGACAACGTGGATTATTTATTTCTGGATGGAGAAGCAGGAGACCTAGGTTCATGTCTGCTGCCACTGCTGACCAAGTCAGTAACTGCACTTCTGGAGCCCCCATGTCCTGGACAGGGCTGCCTGCCCCTTCGCTCTTTCGGGGTTGTGGGAAGCAAGAGTGACATGCAGTGGCTGCAGAAGGACCTCAGAAAGCCCTGTCCAGTAAAGAGACGGGCAGCGTCTCTGGTCTCCGTATGCCTCGTATTCGTGCACTGGATGAGTTTCTGGAAGATTCTCCAGTGGATTTGTGCTTGGCACTAGTGCTGTCCTCAAGCTTCCTCTGTTAGATAACCTTCCTACACTGATACTTCTCTGTTTTATAAAACAAAATAGTCTAGCCTAACAGTTTTTTGGTGACTGGTTTTATGTGTATGTATTTTGTTCGGAGAAGGTGCCTAGGACCTATATCTGGGACAGGGGACCTCTGGAGGAGGTTAAGGACTTGGGTCTGCACTGGAAAATCAGCTTACTAAAGGCCAGAGTAATTGTACAGTTGGTAGAGTTCTTGCCTTGCACGCAGTCAATCCAGGTTTGACCCCTAGCACCACAGTCAGCACCTCTCCCCAAGCCACCTGGAGTGATCCTTGAGCACAGAGCCAGGAGTAACCCCCGAGCGTCACTGGGTGTGGCCCCCAAACAAAAAAACAAAAACAAAAGTTGTGTGGCCCCTCTGTTCCTTCTTTCTTAAAGTGGGTGATATTACCTGGGGGCTATAGGACTGAGAAGGGATGGTAGCCTTGGATACAATAAAGGGGTGCTTTGTTTACTTCAAGAACGTAACTTTCCAGGGGTTAGAAAAGAGTACAGGGGGTAGGATACTTGCCTTGCATGTGGCCTGCCGGTGTTTGATCCCTGGCATCCCTTATGGTCCCTTGAGAACTGCCAAGAGAGATTCCTGAGTGCAGAGCTAGGAGTAATCCCTTAGCTGCACCAGGTGTGGCCCAGACACCAAAGTCAAAACAAAACAAAACTAAAAGATAGAATTCCAAAAGGACAATGATTAATTTTTTTTAAAAGAAGGGCTGGTTAAGCCATAAAAAAGTTGGGTATCTATCTGACCTACAGAGAGATTAAGAAAGACCTGTTGCGGGGACAGTGGTGTAGCTGTCCCCACTTCAGATCCGGACATTCATCAACCCACACTGACCTCATCATTTCATTTATTGGTCAAGAAACTGGTTCAGAGAAACCAGAAGACTGTCCCCCAAGAAAGTGGCAGAGTTGGAATTAAAAGAAACTCAGAAGGGCCGGAGAGATAGCATGGAGGTAAAGCATTTGCCTTGCATGCAGAAGATGGTGGTTCGAATCCCGGTGTCCCATATGTTCCCCCGAGCCTGCCAGGAGTAATTTCTGAGCGTAGAGCCAGGAGTAACCCCTGAGCGCTGCTTTCAGAAAAAGAAAAGGAAAAGAAACTCAGGGGGAGGGGCTGGAGTGGTGGCGCAAGTGGTAGGGTGTTCGCTTTGCAAGCAGCTAACCTAGGACAGACCGAGGTTCGACAACCCCCCCACATCCCATATGGTTCCTTAGCCAGTGGTCAGGGGTGATTTTTGAGCACATAGCCAGGAGTAACCCCTGAGTGTCACAGGGGTGGCCCAAAAACCAAAAAATAAAAAAAAATAAAAAGGCTCAAACATAGACATATATTGCAACACATTATATACATATATAACAACACATTGCAACATATATTGTAAGACATTATGCCTATTGAAACGTGTAATAAGGGGTCTTTCCTTCCTGGGAGTCATCATGGGGATTGGTGGGTCTCCGCCATGCCAAAGGCCTTTTTTTTCCTTTCTTTCTTTTTTTTTAATTATCTTTATTTAAACATCGTGATTACAAATATAATTGTAGTTGTTTGATTACAGTCATGTAAAGAACACCCCCCTTCACCAGTGCAGGATTCCCACCACCAATTTCATTGAGAAACAATGATGCAAAGAGGACAAGGTAAAGTTACAGTGAAAGAACAACGCCCATAAACAGAGTTCTCAGAAGAAATCCCCTTGCTGATGCCTAAATATTGAACGTACAGTCAAAAAAACATTAAGAAAAATAAGGCAGAACCCATGTACAATTACTTTGTCCACAAGTCCCCAGATTGTAGGACATTATAACATTTCTTAGCAGTACACAAAGCAACGTAAAGCCATGAGATTTATGTGACTCCTTAACTTTGAAGGCATAGTATTTTTATATATTCATGCACATACATATTAGTTTAAGTTAACATCAAAAGTTTAAGAGGTTTTTTTTGGGGGGGTTATTCAAAAGGGCACAGTAAAAACAGTGTTAGAGTGGCAAATATTGTTTGATAGGCCCACCAAAATATGGGGGTCATATAAAGGAATAGCCTTGGTCTAAATACAAGGAGACCCTACCTCTGAAGTTTCCTGGCATAAGACCAACTCTAGGCTCCAGGCAAACTAGTTTATTCAATCCAAGTCATTGTCTGTAGTGCCAATACAGTTTTATTTTTCACGCGGTCCTATTGTTGGCATCAGATTTCTGTATTAAAGATCCTGGAATCTGCACATCCTACATTGACGTCAGGCTGGTGTGGAGTATCTTCTAGTTTCACCTCACAATTAAGGGGCAATACAGCAAGCCATGTCCAGTAAGGAGGTCATTGTTCTTGTTAAGTCTTTTCAGTGTTAAGGGAAGTCTCTTTTGAGTAGATCGATGTCAGAGCAGCTGTAGGGTCTTCCCTGGTAGAGGATTGCCTCCAGGTGATGTTATAGACAACCTTGGATGTTTTGTAGATATCTTCCCTAGATCAGGGATGAATGGAGAATGCCCATTCTTCTGAGGCCTGTGCCAGGTCATTGCCATGTCAATGTTCAGGGTGTAAAATCCCATTGCACTACAAGATTTGAGTGTTCCCATCTCTATTAGATAAGAACTTATTGGTATGTATAGTATTTTTCCGTTTTAGTGTGCCTAAGCAAACAATAAATAGAGCCACGTGGCGTTATCAGAGTATATAGGGGCATAAAAACACGTCCAACAATACCCATGACTTGGTTCAAACATTAGCATTAAACTGAGGGATTCTTTCACACCAAATTCCATATTGAGCAGTTCACAAAGAGAAGATAAAAAAGGGGGGGGGAAATCGTCACTGTATAAGAAAATATTCAGCAAAAGTTATAGCCGTCAAGGAAAACACCCATAAAATGTTGAAAAGACATACATGTCCTTTTTATGCCTTTTGGAATAGTTGGGTGGGTGTTAACTACAGGGAACCACTTTGGTCTGTGACTTAGGACTCTACAGTACTTAAGTTAGTGTAAATGAGGAGAAGATGATAGGGGTTAAGGAAGTTAAAGAGAAAAATGATCTTTTTGTAGGTGTGTACAAAAGGGCAGAGTACAAAATGAACATTCTGCATACATAATTCAATGATAGTGAGTACTATTAATGTATCTTGTGTGCACAGGGGTGCTAGCCCCCGCACGCGATTTTGAAAATATACACTGAAAAGAGATTACCAGTGAAGCTGGGAGGCCAGAAGTTCAGGGCCCCACCCACACCCTCCCTAAGGAGCTGAATGGATAATGGGGGAAAGCCTAGGGTATCTTCAAGCTCCGCCAAGGGACCCAACTCACCAGCTTGCCCAGGCATGTGGCCCGGGGAAGCCCTGGAGATCTGGAGCAAGGCGGCAGAGGGGTACTGGGGTTACCCAAGTCCTGCACCCCCCCCCCCCAGGCCTGGTTAAGAAGGCCTCCAGCGGACCCAGAGAAATAGCACAGCCAGCGGCGTTTGCCTTGCAAGCAGCCGATCCAGGACCAAAAAGGTGGTTGGTTCGAATCCCGGTGTCCCATATGGTCCCCCGTGCCTGCCAGGAGCTATTTCTGAGCAGACAGCCAGAAGTAACCCCTGAGCAACACTGGGTGTGGCCCAAAAACCAAAAAAAAAAAAAAAAAAAAGAAGGCCTCCAGCATGGCGGAGGCAAAGGCCTTTTTAACCAGACCTGGGAAGAGTGCTTGGGTCATCCCAGCACCTTTCCACCCCCTTCCCCCGGAGTTCCAGGGCTACCCCTGGGCCATATGCTCAGGGTGTTTGCCACCATGGGGAATGGTAGCACAAGAGGTGCTGCCTTCAGGAAGTTGCAGGCAACTTTCCTTCCTACCCCTGTCTATTCTGAAACCGGCCCTGCAAGGAATGTATAGACAATTTTTTGGATATCATAGGGTTTACTCTGTCATATTCAGAATGTCTATGTTGGGGCCGGGCGGTGGCGCTAGAGGTAAGGTGCCTGCCTTGCCTGCGCTAGCCTTGGACGGACCGCAGTTCGATCCCCCGGCGTCCCATATAGTCCACCAAGCCAGGAGCGACTTCTGATCGCATAATCAGAAGTAACCCCTGAGCGTCACCAGGTGTGGCCCAAAAACCAAAAAAAAAAAAAAAAAAACCCCCAAAAAAACCAAAAAAACAAAAACAAAACAGAATGTCTATGTTGTATAATTTCCTTCCCGCCTTGGCTCACCACCCAAAAAGTTCATTTTTAGACCTTTACTCCCTAACTCCCACGGCCTATTACCCCACATTTAATCATTTTTACCCTAAATTCTTGGCTACCCATTAAGCCATTATTATCCTCACCCAAGCCAGCTGCCAACCAGCTACCAAAGTGAAAAAAATAGACTCTCAGGCTGCAAAGAAACCAGTACTATGTTCCTACCTATCTACTCTCAGCAGCTGCCTGTCCTCCACCTTCCTTCACTGTGGTAACTATACTAGGTTTCTGATTAGTTCCCATTCAAAGGCATTTTCTGATATGGAAATGCTAGGAGTCATTTTGCAGACTCCAGCAGGCCAAATCACAGAACAAAGTGGAGTCCAGGATTCAGCAATCTCCTCCCAGCTATTTTTAATGACATAAAAGAGACATGCATATATATATATATATATATATATGTATGTATCCTAGATATATTCCCTTAACCACTATAACTCTTATGGAATATCTTCTCATACAGTGACAAATGTGCCCACTGTTTTCTGTTTGTTAGTTTATTTTTCTTTTTTTCTTTGTATTTAACACAAAGAAATCTGTTTAACAAGGAATTGGACCCGGAGAGATAGCACAGTGGCGTTTGCCTTGCAAGCAGCCGATCCAGGACCAAAGGTGGTTGGTTCGAATCCCGGTGTCCCATATGGTGCCCCATGCCTGCCAGGAGCTATTTCTGAGCAGACAGCCAGGAGTAGCCCCTGAGCACCGCCGGGTGTGACCCAAAAAACAAAAACTAAAACAAAAACAAAAAAACCCCCAAGGAATTATGGTAGAAGCATCTTTTGCTTTAGAATTCATGTTAGAACCAAGTTAAGGGAATTGTTGGGCTTGTTCCCTCGGCTCCCAGATGCACCAATAATACATTATGGCATTGTTCCTCTTTTGCATAGGTGCATTAAAATGGGAAAATACTACATATGCAAACAAGTTATTATCTAACAGAAACAGGAACACAAATTTTGGAATGCAGTTAGGCCTTATACCCTGAACACTGGCATAATGACTTGGCTCAGGCATTGCCCATACACCCCTGAAGCATTGACCATCTACAGAAACAACCACAATTTTCTATAACATCACCAGGAGGCAAACCCCAACCAGGGGAGACCCTACCACTACCCTGGCATTGACTTTACTCCAAGGAGTGTTCCCTTGATACCCAGATGACTCAGCGACAGCAGCAACTTGCCTGCAGGGCAGAATGCTCCATGTCTGATGGTGAGGTGAAAGTGGAGGACGCTCCACATCCTGACTTTGATGAAACAGAGAAACCAGAATCCTCCTGGCACAGAAACCAGAATCTATAACTACAGAAACCGGACAACAACAACAGCTAATGTGTGAAAAAATTTCACCACAGAAAATGACTCAGGAGTTGGTTTACCTAGTATGCCTGGAGCCCAGAGTCGATCTTATGCCAGAGAACTTCAGGGATAAGGTCTCTCTGTATTTAGGACAAGGCTTTTTTCCCCATTTACCCATATTTTGCTGGGCCTATGCAAACAACACTTGCCTCTCTTACACCGTTATTGCTGTATTTTTTTTAACTCATCCTTTTTTTTTTTTTTTTTTTTTTTTTTTTGGTCACACCCGGTGGTGCTCAAAGGTTACTCCTGGCTGTCTGCTCAGAAATAGCTCCTGGCAGGCACGGGGGACCTTATGGGAGACCGGGATTCGAGCCAACCACGTTAGGTCCTGGATTGGCTGCTTGCAAGGCAAACGCTGCTGTGCTATCTTTCCGCCCCCCCCCTTTTATTTTTTTTTATAAAAAATAAGAACTTATTAAACTTTCTGCTGGTGCTTCATTGAATTCAATATGAGTCAATAGTTTTCAAAATACTCTCCTTTCCTCTTCCATCTCTTTAGTTTTTCTTTCAACTTTCTTTTTTTTTTTTTTTTGGTTTTTGGGTCACATCCGGCAGTGCTCAGGGGTTATTTCTGGCTCCAGGCTCAGAAATTGCTCCTGGCAGGCACAGGGGACCATATGGGGCTCCGGGATTCGAACCAATGACCTCCTGCATGAAAGGCAAACGCCTTACCTCCATGCTATCTCTCCGGCCCCTCTTTCAACTTTCTATTTAAAAAATGTGTTGCTTTTGGTCTTCCTAAAAATGTATTATTATCAGTTATGTTAACTATGTAATGCATTTTCTTTAAATAAATTAAATTTTAAAAATAGGCAAAGAGAACACTCTTTGAAGTAAGTCAGTGCTAGGGCAGCGGTGTAGGGTCTTCCCTGGTAGAAGTTTGTTTCCTTGTGATGTTATCCAGGGGTCCTCAAACTTTTTAAACAGGGGGCCAGTTCACTGTCCCTCAGACCATTGGAGGGTCTGACTATAGTAAAAACAAAACTTAGGAACGAATTTTTATGCACACTGCATATATCTTATTTTGCAATGAAGAAACAAAACAGATACAAATACGTGGCCCTCGGGCCATAGTTTGAGGACCACTGTTAGACGATTGTGATTGTTTCCATGAATGGTATCCGTGGTTCAGGGGTATATGAGCAATGCCCATTCTTTTGAGGCCTGAGCCAAGTCATTAAGCCAATGTTCAGGGTATAAGGCCTAACTGCATTACAAAATTTGTGTTCCCATCTCTATTAGATAACTTGTTTGCATATGTTAATATTTTCCCATTTTAATGTACCTATGCAAAAGAGGAACAATGCCACAAGGTATTATTAGTACATCTGGGGCCGAGGGAACAAGTCCAACAATCTCCTTAATTTGGTTGTGACATGAACTCTAAACAGAGAGACTCTTTACCAGAATTCATTATTGAACAGATCACAAAGAAAAAAGAAAAATAAATAACAACAGTGGGCAAAATTGTCACAATATAAGAGGATATTAAAAAAGTAATAGTTGTTTTGTTTTTGGTGTGTGTGTGTGTGTGTGTGTGTGGTTTTTGGGTCACACCCAGCAGTGCTCAGGGGTTTTTCCTGGCTCGGCGCTCAGAAATTGCTCCTGGCATGCACGGGGGACCATATGGGGCTCCGGGATTCGAACCAATGACCTTCTGCATGAAAGGTAAATGCCTTACCTCCATGCTACCTCTCCGGCCCCCAAAAGTAATAGTTTTTAAGGGAATACATCTAAAATATACAAAGGAGATATCCATGTCCCTTTTATGTCTTTAGAAATAATCAGGAGGAGGGTGTTGAATCCCGGACACCACTTTGGTCTGTGATTTGGCCTTCTGGAGTCTGCAAAATGACTCCCTGCAGTCCCATATCAGGAAATGTCTTTGAGGGGGGACTTCTCAGAAACCCAGTAGGGAAGCAAGCACAGGTACACAGTGAAGGAAGGTGGAGACAACTAGCAACAGCAACAACCTGCTTGCAGGGTAGGGGTCTCCACATCTAATGGTGAGGTGAAACTAGAGAACACGCCACATCATCCTGACTTTGATGAAAGAAATGCACAGAAACCAGAATCTTTAACTACAGGAACCTGACGCCAACAACAGCTAATGTGCGAAAAATTTCACCAGGACCACAGAGAATGACTCAGGGGTTAGACAACCTATTATGCCTGGAGCTCAGAGTTGGTCTTATGCCAGAAAACTTTAGGGTAAATTCTCTTTGTATTTAGGTTAGGCTTCCCCCCACCCACTTTCTCCATATTTTGCTAGGCCTATGTAAACAACAATTGCCGCTCTCACACCATTATTTTTTGTTTGTTTGTTTGTTTGTTTTGTTTTTCGGACCACACCCATTTGATGCTCAGGGGTTACTCTTGGCTATGAGCTCAGAAATTGCCCCTGGCTTGAGGAGACCATATGGGACGCCAGGGGATCGAACCGTGGTCCTTTCCTTGGCTAGCGCTTGCAAGGCAGACACCTTACCTCTAGCACCACCTCGCCGGCCCCTCTCACACCATTATTATTGTATTTTTTAACTCATCTTTTTTGTTTTGTTTTGTTTTTGTTTTTGGGACACACCCTGTGACACTCAGGGGTTACTCCTGGCTATGCACTCAGAAGTTGCTCCTGCTTGGGGGATCATATGGGACGCCAGGGGATTGAACGGCGGTCCGTCCTAGGCTAGCACTGGCAATGCAGACACCTTACCTCTAGCGCCACTGCATCGGCCCCTCTTTTTTTTTTTTTAAGAGCTTACTAAACTTAAAAAAAAAAGTAACTAGTAAAATGCCTGTCTCAAATACAGGCAGGGGATGGGGAGGAGGGAGATGGGGGCATTGGTGATGGGAATGTTGCACTGGTGAAGGAGGATGTCTGTTAATGACTGAATTCCAACTACAATCGTGTTTGTAATTAAATAATAGTTTATATTAAAAAATAGGCAAAGAAAACAAATTCAGATAGTTTCCTAACATGGAAAAAAAAAGTCCCACCTCAATGATTTAGTTAAAACAACAACTGGGGGGGGGCGTGTTTTGGGCCACAGTTGGCAGTGTACAGGGCTTAATCCTGACTCTGCTCTTAAGGATCACTCCAGGGGCCGGAGAGATAGCACAGTGGTATGGTGTTTGCCTTGTACGTGGCCCACCCAGGATGGACCCCACTTGATTCCCAGATTCCTATATGGTCCCCCGAGCCTGCCAGGAATGATTTCTGAGCACAGAGCCAGGAGTAAACCCTGAGTGCTGCCGAGTGTGACCCAAAAACAACCCCCCCCCAAGAAAAACCAAAACAAAAAAGAAGTACTCTAATGGGCCGGGAGGAACATATAAGGGATCACTTCTGGTGGACTAGGGGCACAATGTGCCATTACATGGTGCCATATGTGGGTGCTAGAGATCAAACTCAAATCAGCTGCATGCAAGGTAAGCTCCCTATCCCTATATATCTCTATGCCTCCAACTCCCCCCCCCCAGCGATTCTGTTTATTTGTTTTGGGTCGCACCTGTTGATGTCCAGGGGTTACTCCTATGCTCAGGGGACCATAGGAGATACTGAAGCTCAACCTAGGTTGATGGAGTGCAAAGAAATTGCCTTAGCTGCTTGATTTTAAAATGACAAATGAGGGGCTGGGATGACAGTGCATGAAGGCTAGGCCTACATGAGTTTAATCCCTGGCACCACATAGGATCCCTTGAGCCCCACCAGGTGTGATCCCTGAATGCAGAGCCAGGGGTGAGCCCTGAGCACCACCTTGGCCTGCCAACGAAAACCAAGCGTGAAGGAAACCTAGGCCCACTAGATTAATAACGGTGGAGATGTGAAGTAGTCTTAGGACTGTGGATATGGGAAAAGCACCCCCTAAAGCATCCCCCCACACACACACACAGAACAATCCAGTAGAAGTTGCAAAGAAGGAGCTAATTTCATTGCAAGGAATTAAATCATGCAAAAGTTCCCTAGAGCAGCCGGGGATGATTCTGCCACTTTGTGGGGGCATCTCCTGATTTCTCTGAGTCAGTTTCCCTGAAATCTGGGCAGTCAGGAATACTGAGTACCAGCGCTGCGGGGGATCGAGGCCTGTGGCGCCTCCTACTGGCGAGCGCCTGCTAGGGATACAGGACAGCATCCTCTCTTTAGTCTCCTCCGGGCGGGTGTCTGGACCAGCGCGGGAATGGCCACGCCCCCTCCTTGCTGCTGACCAATAGAAGCACCCCGTCAATCAGATAGCCACGCCTCCACTTCTAAATTTTCTAACCAATGAGAGAGCTCTCGCCCGTTGGACCAATAGGAACCTAGATTCCTGCCTAGGTCCAGCCCCCGTTCCTCTTCTTAGTTTCCTCCGGGCGGGGTGGTTGTCTGGACCAGGGCGAGAGTCACCACGCCCCCTCCTGGCTGATGACCAATAGAATCGCCCGACAATCAAATAGCCACGCCTTTATGTCATATTTTATAACCAATGAGCGATCTCTATTGCTTGAAGTCCCGCCTCCTGCTTTCTAAACCAATGAAAGCCTTGATTCCAGCGTAGGTCCCGCCCCCGCTCCTTAGTCTCCTCCGGGCGGGAGTGGCCACGACCCTCCTTGCTGCTGACCAATAGGAGTGCGACGTCAATCACATAGCCACGCCTCCCAGCCTGATTTTTAGAACAAATGAAGACACTCTATTTTGCTTGGAGTCCCGCCTCCCACCTATTGGACCAATAGGAGCCACGATTCCGCGTTTAAGTCTCTCCCCTTGTGCTCTGCCTCCGGGCTGCTTCCGGCAGGTGGCGGTGCGGAGGCTAGAGGGGGAGCTGCGGGGCGAGGCTGGGTCCGGGGACCCCGGGGATTGTGTTGAGGGGAGACTAGGAGGCGAGACCGGGTTTGGGGGAGCTGCGGGGCCGCCCTAGGGGCGGTTCGGAGGGGGGGTCCTCGGGTTTTCGAGGTCCTGAGGCGGCGGAGAGGGCCACTTCCGGTCTCGGGCGCCGGGAGGGTGTTGCTGTCTTTTGGGTCCGACGCTGCCCCGCGACCCGCTTGCTTTTGGTTCCGGGCCTTGCAAGCTCCTGCCAAAACCCGAGAGCCTTTGACAGTTCGGCAAAGCAGAGGAGTGTGTGATGGGCAGCAGGAAGGGGGGAAGGTCAGTGGGACCTTTTGGGGTGTGAGGGGTGCCCCTAGGGGGATCTCTTGAGATCTCAGCCACTCACCCGTCTCTTGTCTCTGCACATCTTGCATCGCAGGTGCCCATGGCTTCGGAGCGGCGCAAGGTCAGGTACCCCTGGAGCAGCGCCTCGGATGCAAGACCCAGCAAGCGCAGCTGCTGTCCCCCGCAGCCCGGCGATGTGGCCTCCACCTCCTCCAGCCGGCCAGTTCTGAGTCCTGCCACGGCCGGCAACAGTCTCCCCAAGCGCCCCAGAGCCGCCCAGGAAGACCACGATGTGGCCCCAGTGCCCACCAGGTGGCCCCGGGGCTCAGCAGCACACAAACCCCGAGATTCGTCTTCCTTTTCATCACCCCATCTTTCTGGCCGAGCTGCCCCCCACGGCTGTGTGACGATCCGGAGCACCACACGCCCCGCACACTCCTCGTTGCAGGAGGAGGAGGAGGAGGAGGAGATGGCTACTCATAAGGAGGCATGCAGTTTGAAGGTGTTGCATAGATCTGGAGGTTGAGGGGCTGCGGGGGTCTTGGGTCTTGCTTGGAGCAGGCTACCTTGAAGTCAGACCTTCCTGCAACTCTGGGGAAAGGAAGCCTGGAAATAATTGTGCATGCTTTCCAGTTTGATTTGGGGGCTGCGGGGGTCTTGGGTCTTGCTTGGAGTGGGTCACCCTGAAGTCAGATCCTGGAACTCTGGGGGAAAAAAACCTGTAGATAATTGTGCATGCTTTCCAGTTTGATTTTGATTAATTTTTTTTTTTTTTTTTTTAGTTTTGGAGACCACACCCTTTATTGCTCTGGGCCTTGAGCTCCAGTCCTCTGAGCTCTCTTTCCCACACCGGGGACCCCCTTAATTGGACCCCCACTGGGGAGGATGTTAAATGCTGCTGAGATGATTGTCTTTACCTGGGGCTGCTGCTGCTCCTCTAAACCTTGGTGTGTTTATTGTTTGGGGGCCACGCCCATCGCAGCAGCAGTAGCAGCAGTTTTCATGCTTAGGGCTTACTCGAAATTACTCCTACCAGTGCTTGGGGGATATTAGGGGTCCTGGGGATCAAACCTGGGTCGTGTGTGTTTGTGTGTCTGTGTGTGTCTGTGAGTGCAAGGTGTGTGTGTGTCTATTTCTGTGTCTGTGAGTGCAAGGTGAATGCTCCTCCCCTCTGTATTACATATTGCCCAGTTCCTCCTGTTTAATTTCCAACCTCCTGGTGAGTTTACTTTACAGTGTAAGTGTCCAGAGTTTGTTCTCTTGTGCTTTTAACCAGTGGGGACTCCAGAACTATTGCAGGAATTTGGTTTTCAGTGAGGCTGTCCTGGATGCAAGCTCTGAGTCTAGACTAAATTACTTCGTGGGAAAGCCAGGAGAGAGCCCGGAGAGGGCACATGTCACCCCTCGCTCATTCAAAAAATTTTTGTGGTCACACCTGCCAGTGCTCAGGTTCTTACACTTGGCTGTGTGCTGAGTGATCACTCTGGCGGACTTGGGAGACCATCTGGAATATTGGGGATTGAACTCAGGTCAGCCACATGCAGGTCAATTGTCTTCCCTGCTAGTCTATTTGGCCCCATCTCCTAGCTCATTTTGTTCGTTTGTTTTTTTGTTTCGGTCACACCCTGGCTTTGTGCTCAGAAATCACTCTTGGCAGGCTCAGGGGATCATATGGGATGCCAGAGATTGAACCTGAACCTGGGTTGACTGCGTGCAAGGCTCCACTGTGCTATTGCTTTGCCAACCCCCACCCCCAGCTCATTTATACTGGTTTTAAAAGGGAAAAAAAAAAAAGGATTCAGAATACTCATCATCATCTTGGATGGGGTCTTGTTGGGGGTTACAAGCTCAGGCAGGTATGGCCACTTTTGGGCCAAGGGGTAGTGAGGGAAAGTGAATGAGCCTACCCACCGCAGAGGCTCATAAATTCTCTGGATATTTGGCTGGATAGATAATATAGAGGATAAGGCACTTGGCTTTCATGCTGCTGACCTGGATTTGATTTCTGGCATCCCATATGGTTTCCTGAGTCCACTAGAAGTGATCCCTGAGAACAGAGGCAGGAATAAGCCCTGAACACTGGGTGTGTCCCCAAAACAAACAAAAGAAGGTGGAGTGTTTGTGAGAGGGTGGATTTAGGGGGATGGACTGAGAGTTATGATGTTTATATGGGTTGTCCCAGAGAACTGTGATTTTGTTGTTGTTGGTTTTTTTTTTGGTTTTTGGTTTTTGGGTCACACCCAGCAGCGCTCAGGTGTTGCTCCTGGCAGGCTTGGGGGACCATATGGGATGCCAGGATTCAAACCACCATCCTTCTGCATGCAAGGCAAATGCCCTGCCTCCATGCTATCCCTCCGGCCCCTTTTTTGTTTGTTTTTGTATGCCCTCAGCAGTGTGTTCTTGGCTCAGTATTTCTGGTGGTTCTGGTTTTTTTGGAGGGGTGGTATTTGTTATTGTTGTTGTTTTTGGGTCACACCCAGCATTGCTCAGGAGTTACTCCTGGCTCTGTGCTCAGAAGTCGCTCCTGGCAGGCACAAGGGACTATATGGGATGCCGGGATTCAAACCAGGGTCCGTCTTGTGTTGACCACATGCAAGGCAAACGCTTTACCCCTCTGTGCTATAGCTCCGGCCCCTCCTGGTGGTTCTGGGCATAGAAATGAGTTTCTGCCCACTTAATTCTGGTCCCCAATTTCATAACTATTTTTTGTTTGTTTATTTGGGGGGCCCACACCCATTTGACGCCCAGGGGTTATTCCTGACTATGTGTTCAGAAATCGCCCCTGGCTTGGGGGAACCATATGAGACGCCAGGGGATTGAACTGTGGTTCGTCCTAGGCTAGCGCTTGCAAGGCAGATGACTTTTACCTCTAGCGCCATCTCTCTGGCCCCCATAACCAGTTTTTTTTGTTTGTTTTGTTTTTTTGGGCTACACCTGGTTCCGCTCAGGGGTTACTCCTGGCTATGTGTTCAGAAATTGCCCATGGCTTGGGGTACCATATGGGATGCCGGGGCATTGAACTGTAGTCTGTCCTAGGCTACCATATGCAAGGCAGATGCCTTATGCCCTGCGCCACTGCTCTGGCTCCTTGTTTTTGGTTTTTTAGTTTGTTTGTTTTGGGGCCACACCCGGTGATGCTCAGGGCTTACTCCTGGCTTTGCACTCAGAAATCGCTCCTGGCTTGGGGAACCATATGGGATGCCGGGGATTGAACCCAGGTCCCTCCTGGGTCAGCCGTGTGCAAGGCAAATGCCCTACCACTCTGCTATCGCTCTGGCCTCCATAACCAGTTTTTATTAATTTTCTTAAATATGGCAAAGTAGAAAGGAAAGTAAAATGACCACTCATCTTCCTTTTCAGATCATCTTTGAGATTATGTCTGAAATGTCTGAACAGAACCAGATAGCAGGGGAGGGGAGTGCAGTTCGCCTTTCACGATGCTGCCGGCATCCCATATGGTCCCCTGAGGCTGCTAGGAGTGATTTTTGAGCACAGAGCCAGGAGTAACCCCTGAGTGCTGCTTGGTGTGGCCCCAAAACAAAACTATACAAAACAGTCAAGAAGGGAGCAACAGTACTTTGAGTAGTAGAGCCTTTCAACTTTTGGCACCCCAAATGGTTTCTGTTCTAGCCTTATCCCCAGGCCACTAGGAGTAATCCTCATGTGTAGAGTTAGGAGTAAGCACAGACACAGCCAGCTATATTACCCCTCTTCTCAAGAAAGACTAACATATTAGGCAATTCAGAAAGTGAGAAAATCAGGTCCAGAGTAAAAGCTACTATTCTGTTCTCCCCAAAGTTATCAGCTAACAAGGGGTAAATTCTAGAGAAAAGCATCATTGCTGATAAGAAAGATGGGTGCTTTTGGAGGTGGGAGCTCTGGCCATGCTCAGGGCTTAGTCCTAGCTCTGTGTTGAGGAATCACTCTTAGAAGGCTCAGGAGAGAGGCTGTAACTGTAGCACAGTGGCAGGGTGTTTGCCTTGCATGTGGCCAACACAGACAGGACAGACCCTGGTTCTATTCCCGGCATCCCATATGGTCCCCCGAGCCTGCCAGGAGTGATTTCTGAGTGCAGAGCCAGGAGTAACCCCAGAGCATCACTGAGTGTGACCCAAAAACAAACAAAAAAGAAGGCTCAGGAAAATCATGGGGTTCTGGGGAATCGAACCTGGGTCAGCTTGTGCTAGACTTTCTGCTTTGACCTGGCTCTGGGAAGGATTTTAGGGTGTTCTTACCCCAGGCTAGGATTTGACCAGATCTGAATTATGAATTACTATTTCCATTAAAATTGTACTGATTTGCCAGAGGTGTAGAATACTGCAGTACAGCACGGGCTTGTATGGTGATCTAGACCCCGTGGCCCCTACCAAAAGGCTAGTACCCCTTGCTTTCCCACTCTCTGCGTGTGATTATGGGACTCAAAAGGGAACAAGGCTTAATTTCTGTCTCTCAGAAGAGATGGGGACTAGAGACTGAGTGGCCAGGTGTGGATTGGGGCTGGGCTGCCACTGGGGCAATTTGCAGAGCTTGGGAGGCCAGGGCAAACCCACACACATGGCATTTGGCCCCCATGTCCCTGACTTGCCTGGCTGGGCTGGAAGTGCTCCAGCTCTCTTGCAAGGCACCCACACCATGGAGCAGAGCTCAGCTCCTATGTGATGGCAGGTTACAAGGCCTTGTCCTCCTCTAAGCTGAACTCACTTAACTGTGTTCAACCCTCTGCCCAGCCCAGAGGGCAGCCCTGCAACCCCCACCACCTGACCGCCTCACCTATTGACCACCCCAGCCTAGTCCTGAGGCCCACGCCGGGCCTTGCCCCGAAGCTCCCAATTCAGCCTCCACTTTGCCGCCTGCCCAAACAAGCCTGGTAGCTTGTAGCCCAGAGAGCAGCAAGGGCAGGACCTGTGCTGGAGGTAGGACACCAAACAATAGAAACCTCGCTCATGGAGGCCTTATTCTCAGCTTAACTGAACTGTTCCTCTGTGCAAGATGCCCTCAGCCTATAACAGCGCCCATTGCTTTCCCAGGCCTTCCCCAGGCAGGAGGAAGGGCCAGTATTTGACCTCTTTCAAGAGACCGTTCCTTGGGGCATGAGCAGGACCCCCCCCCCAGACAGGCTGTCTTTGTTGCTCTCACTGACCCTCTGTCTGACAGAGTCCCCACCAGTTCATGCTTGACAGCGTCTTGTCGCACCCCTTCACTATCAGCTTTTCCTTCCAGGTTGAGTCCAGAGACAGTTGTCGTCAGGTCACGAGCTCTGAGTTTGCAGCGGAAGCAGAGGGTCAGAGCACCATGAGCGAAGAAGCAGGCAAAGTGCCCAAGAGGACACGGGAGCGTCCGCGGGACCGGGGCTCCACCATGATATACTTGAAGGCCATCCAGGGCATCCTGGGCACATCCCTGCCCAGCCGGAAAGGCGAGGCTGCCCCTCGGGCCAGGACCGGCCCTGGAGAGCGTGGCAGCCGCGCAGCTGGGCCAGTTAGGACCATTCCACGAGAGAGAGAAGAGAAGGTCCAGGAGCCCACCCGTGCAGAGAGAACGGAGGGGGATCCCATCCGGCCGTCCTGGGGCAGCGACACCAGGGTGGTGATTGATCCGAACAGGGAGGAGGAGGAAGAGGAAGAAGACGAGGAGGAGGAGGAGCCTCAGAGGGAGCTGCGTGTGACTAGCCAGAGGACTCCATCTCCCGTACTCGATAGCCTCTGTCCTCCACTGCATTTTCAGGAGGAGGCTGACTGTCAGGAAAGCCAGAAGGTGAGTCTGCCCGGCTGTGGTCTGGCTGCTCTGGAGTCCAGGGTCTGCTCTGGCCTGTCAGGGCCAACACGAGGGCCTGTGGCTCAGGGCTGGAGAATATGGGGGTCAGTGTTACTGCCTCCGTTGAACCTTGGCTGCTATCCTGTACTTAATCTTCATCTTTTGCTCTGAGCTGTCTGCCAACTTGCCTTAGTACAAGTTTGGGCTCTATTTCTTTGTGCTTTGGGGGCCATACTTGTTGATGCTCATGGTTTTTATTTATTTATTTATTATTGCTGTTTTTGTATTTGGGCCACAGCCAGTGACGTTCAGGGGTTACTCCTGTCTATGCGCTCAGAGATCGCTCCTGGCTTGGGGGATCATATGGGACGCTGGCGGGGGTGGGGGGGGATTGAATCGCAGTCTGTTCTAGGCTAGCACAGACAAAGCAGAGACGCCTTACCGCTTGTGCCACCGCCCAGGCCCCTTTTATTTGTTTTTGTTTTGGGGGTCATACCTGGCAGCGCGCAGGGGTTCCTCCTGGCTCTATGCTTAGAAATCACTCCTGGCAGGCTCAGGAGACCATATGTTATGCCGGGATTCGAATCAACGTCTTTCTTTTGGTTTTTGGGCCACACCCGGCGGTGCTCAGGGGTTACTCCTGGCTGTTTGCTCAGAAACAGCTCCTGGCAGGCACGGAGGACCATATGGGACACTGGAATTCGAACCAACCACCTTAGGTCCTGGATAGGCTGCTTGCAAGGCAAACGCCGCTGTGCTTATCTCTCCGAATCAGCGTCTTTCTGCATGCAAGGCAAATGCCCTACCTCCGTGCTATCTCTCCAGCCCCAGGGTTTTTATTTTTGGCTCAATGCTTAACGACCACTCTGGTAGGGCTCTGGGGGCCTTACGGGGTCCTGGCCACGTGCCCTCTCTGCTGTATGATTGCTCTGGCCTCAATTTCTTTTTGAGTCAGGGAGGTTTAAGATCACACTAATGGTGTGCAGGGACTACTCCAGGCTCTGGTACTCAGAAGTCATTCCTTGTTGGGGATGTATCTGGGGTCAGCCATGTGCAAGGCAAGTGCCTTAGCTGCTATGCTCTCCTGGCCCAATGCTAAATCTTTCTTAGGTGTATTGCTCTAGACCTATGCATTACATGTTCTCTGTCTTCCTCCCCCAGCTCTATGCTTGGAGCTCACTTCTTCTGATGGTGCTGGGGGATAGATCCTGGTTCTCACTTGTGGAGCCTGCATTCAGCTCCTTGAGCATCTCCTGCTGATCATTTTATCCAGTTTGCTGTTCCTGACTTTTCTCTCGGTCTTTTGTGTCTGGTCACCTGATTCCACATCTAGACAGTGTACAGTATTGGTATTGGTGCTAGGCATATTTTGTGCCTGGAGGGTCCCTCTCGTGCTTTATTCTTTTGTTTCCTGTTTCTTTTCTTTCTGCTCAAAGAGTAAAGTGTGTGCTTTTGTTTTTTCACCGTTTCAGAGCTTTTTTTTGCTTGTTTTTGGGTCACATCCCCAATCCCCAAAGCTCAGGGATTGGGTCCTGTTTGGGACCTCCTTGGGAGGATTGAACCCAGCTTGGCTGTTGGCAAGGCAAGTGGCTGAGATGCACTTTTCTAACTCTGACCCCAGAGTTTTGGTTTTAGTCCACACTGACCTGTTGCTCTGAGTAGCTTCAGGCAGTGATCAGGGACCCCAAGGGGCTGGAAAACTGTGCAGTAGTTCTTGGAGCTGCCTGGCTTTTGACTTTTCTTCATCCCTCCTGTGCTCTTTGGTGAAGGTATAGTAAGTATCGTCTTTTCTCAGAAGGAGAATTTTAAGTTTGTTTCAATCTCTGCTGCCGAGTTCCTATCTTATTTGTCTTTACTAAAATAGTTTGTCTCTGGTGAGTGGGCCTTCTTCAGATGACTTGAGGTTACTCTTTTTTTTTTTGTTTTTGTTTTTTTTTTTTTTTTTTTTTGTGGTTTTTGGGTCACACCCGGCAGTGCTCAGGGGTTATTCCTGGCTCCAGGCTCAGAAATTGCTCCTGGTAGGCACGGGGGACCATATGGGACGCCGGGATTCGAACCGATGACCTCCTGCATGAAAGGCAAACGCCTTACCTCCATGCTATCTCTCCGGCCCCGAGGTTACTCTTTTTTTTTTTTTTTTTTTTTTTTGCGTTTTGGGTCACACCCGGCAGTGCTCAGGGGTTACTTCTGGCTCTATGCTCAGAAATCACTCCTGGCAGGCTCGGGGGACCATATGGGATGCCGGGATTCGAACCACCGTCCTTCTGCATGGAAGGCAAACGCTCTACCTCCATGCTATCTCTCCAGCCCCTTGAGGTTACTCTTGACTCTGCACTCAGGGATCTCTCTTGGCAGCGCATGGAGAATCGTTTGGAATGCTGGGGATCGAATTTGGATCAGCTCAGATGTCTTGACTTGAGCAGATGGAGGGTGCCATGACTGGAGAATCAAAATGCTGGAGCAGCTTACCTGTTGAGGGTGATTGCCACTTGGCAGTCTTCCCAGCTTGTCCCCCAGAAGCCACTCAGTGTCCCCTGCCTTGGGGCAAGACTCCCTGGCCCTGCTGCTCCAAGCAGGCCTGCACGGACCTGCTTCCTACCAGTGTGTTTCCATCTCCAGCTTCTTCTTCTGAAAGGTCTGGTGTGTGGAGCTGGTATCTAGATTTTTCTCCTTGCGGACACAGATATGAGTCATCTATGATTTCACTCTCCAGTAGATGTTGACCTCTTTGCTTTCTGATACCCAATTTGTATTTCACTCACTTCCCGTTTCTTCTGCATCAAACCTTTTTTTTTTTTTTTTTTTTTTTTGATGACACCCAGCAGCTCTTAGGGGTTACTCATGGCTCTGTACTCAGAAATTATTCCAGGCAGGCTTGGGGGACTATATGGGATGCTGGGGATTAAACCCGGGTCAGCCACATGCAAGGCAAACATGCTATCCTCTGTGCTATTACTTCAGGTTTTATTGCGTCAAACCATCTTTTGAAGGGTTATGCCTATGTACATCAGGCCCACTTCCTGTCATCTCCAGAGGGGTTTTGGCAGGTTGGATAGGTTTGGTGACTTGGGTCATAGTCTTGGCTTCTGAAAGGTCCGTAGTGAGGGTGCATTTCTGTATCCATCTGTTGAGTGCTTGTTTGGAGATAGCATAGTAAGGAAGGAAGCATGTGAGTTCGCCTGCTTCTGCTTCCCCAGCTGCTGCGATCAGTAGAAAACCACTGAGTTGGGGCCGGGTAGGTGGCGCTGGAGGTAAGGTGTCTGCCTTGCAAGCGCTAGCCAAGGAAGGACCTCGGTTCGATCCCCCGGCGTCCCATATGGTCCACCCAAGCCAGGGGCGATTTCTGAGCACATAGCCAGGAGTAACCCCTGAGCGTCAAACGGGTGTGGCCCAAAAACCAAAAAAAAAAAAAAAAAAAAAAGAAAACCACTGAGTTGCTTTGCTTCTTCCTCTATAAAAAGATGTGGTTTTGGGGCCGGGAAGGTGGTGCTAGAGGTAAGGTGTCTGCCTTATAAGCGCTAGCCAAGGAACGGACCGCGGTTCAATCCCCCGGCGTCCCAAATGGTCCCCCCAAGCCAGGGGCGATTTCTGAGCACATAGCCAGGAGTAACCCCTGAGTGTCAAATGGGTGTGGCCCAAAAACCAAAAAAAAAAAAAAAAAAAAAAAAAAAAGATGTGGTTTTTCATGGGGCTGAAATGATAGTACAGTGGGGGAGGATGTTTTATTTTCCACATGACTGACCTGGGTCTTAGCCTTGGTAACTTATATGGTTCCCCCAAGCCTGCCAGGAGTAACCTGTGAGTACTGCTGATGTGCACACACCCACCCCCCCCCAAAAGGTGGTTCTTCAAAGGTTAGTGATTACAGTGAAATTCAGGGATCAGCAAGCATGCTTTCAACAGGGCTCCATACTCAACAGATTATCAGTAAAGGGCTTGAAAATCAATAGATTAGACTGTGGTGTCAGGCCTGATGCAGCTATTTGGTTCTATTGCTTAAGCATGAAAGCTGCCATTTAGAGGAACAGCCTGGCTTCCAGTAATGCCTCATCTGTACCAATAGGTTGTGCACTGAATTGTGGATCACATGGTCTAGTGTCCCCTGAATTAATGCGTGACTGTTCTGTGCTCCGAAATGACTAAATGGTGGCCAGAGCGGTGGTGCAAGTGGTAGGGCATTTGCCTTGCGTGTGTTAACCTAGGGCAGACCGTGGTTTGATCCCTCGGCATCCATATGTCCCTCCAAGCCAGGAGCAATTTCTAAATGCATAGCCAGGTACAGCCCCTGAACATCACTGAGTGTGGCCCCAAAAAGAGCAAAAAAAAAAAAAAAAATCACTGAATGAGAGGCCAGAGATATAGCACAGCAGTAGGGTGTTTGCCTTGCATGTTGCTGACCCAGAATGGACTTGGATTTGATTCCCAGCATCCCATATGGTTCCCTGAGCCTGCCTGGAGCCATTTCTGAGTGTAGAGTCAGGAGTAACCTCTGAGTGCTTCTGGGAATGGCCCAAAAACTAAAAACCAAAAACCAAAAAAAAGGGGGGGGTCCGGAGAGGTGGCGCTAGAGCAGGGGTCTTCAAACTATGGCCCGAGGGCCACATATTGTATTTATTCCCATTTTGTTTCTTCATTTCTAAATAAGATATATGCAGTGTGCATAGAAATTTGTTCATAATTTTTGTTTTTACTGTAATCTGGCCCTCCAATAGTCTGAAGGACAGTGAACTGGCCCCCTGTTTAAAAAGTTTGAGGACCCCTGCCTAAGAGGTAAGGTGTCTGCCTTGCAAGCGCTAGCCAAGGAAGGACCGCGGTTCGATCCCCTGGCGTCCCATATGGTCCCCCCAACCCAGGGGCGATTTCTGAGCGCCCAATGAGGAGTAACCCCTGAGCATCAAACGGGTGTGGCCCAAATTATATAAAAAAAAAAAAAAAAAAAAAAAGAAATCACTAAAGGATGTGACTTTAAACTTTCTTATGGGCTTAAACCTCAGGTTTTCCTCATTCTTCCAAAAAGAAATCCCAAAGCTTCTTGTTGGTGCCAGCCCTCTCTGTGGTTGGAGGATGCCCTGGATCTGATCACTGCCTGGTTTTCAAGCACTTTTGCAATCATTCTGCCCTTCCTGCCATTCTTCCCCACCTTTTAACATATTTTTCTAATTATTTTTGTTGCAGCCTTTCACATATTAGGATCATTGTCTTGAATTAGAAGAAGTGATTTCCTTGGGTTCCTGAAAAACAAAAAAAGAAAACAAAAAAACCAGTAAACTCGGGAGGTTTGAGATAGGACTTGGGGTTGAGTTTCTCCAAGGTGGCACAGAGAAGTCAGGGAAGGAGCCAGAGAGCGTCATCTCCCCTCTGTCTGAGCTGGAATTTAATTCTGAGCTGGAATTTAATTTTAACCTCTTTTTGTTTTTCTTTGGGCCAGACTTGGCCAGGCTCCATGGCTACTTTCAGCTCTGCTCAGCATTTTTTCCCGGTGATGCTCTGGGACTGACCATGTGGTACCAGTAAGGACCGCTCACATGCAAAGTAGCCGCTCAGTCTATGAAATGATTTTTCAGGGCTAGAGAGATAGCATGGAAGTAGGGTGTTTGCCTTGCATACAGAAGGATGGAGGTTCAAATCCTGACATCCCATATGGTCCCCCACGCCTGCCAGGAGTGATTTCTGAGCATAGAGCCAGGAGTAAGCCCTGAGCCCTGTGGGGTGTGACCCAAAAACAAGACAAAACGAAACAAAAACATAGAGGGCATGGAAGTAGGGCATTGCCGTGCATGCAGAAGGACTGTGGTTCAAATCCCTAGCATCCCATATGGTCCCCTACACACTGCTAGGAGTAACCTCTGAGCACAGAGCAAGGACTAACCCCTGAACACCACAGGTGTGACTCAAAAACCAAAAAAAGAAAGAGAAAAGAAAAAGAAAGGTTTGTTTAAAATGAGTCCAGGGGCTGAAGTGGTTAGTACAGAGATGATCCCATCTCAGATCTTAGTTTGGCTGAAGTCTGTTGGGGGCATTGGTCTGGAGCATGTTGTTTGTTAAAGTATTAGGGGGCAAGTGCGAGAAGGTACCTGTGGGAGGTGAGACACCATCTTTTTTTTTTTTTTTTTTTTCTTGATTTTTGGGCCACACCCGGCAGTGCTCAGGGGTTACTCCTGGCTGTCTGCTCAGAAATAGCTCTGGCAGGCACAGGGGACCATATGGGACACCGGGATTCGAACCAACCACCTTTGGTCCTGGATCGGCTGCTTGCAAGGCAAACGCCGCTGTGCTATCTCTCCAGGCCCGTGGGACACCATCTTTTTAAGTTTGGACCCCTGTGTAACTTTGGTCGCATGGGTGCTTCTTGCATTGTTGGGTTCTTTTTTTTTTTTTTTTTTTTTGGTTTTTGGGCCACACCCGGTGACGCTCAGGGGTTACTCCTGGCTATGCGCTCAGAAGTCGCTCCTGGCTTGGGGGACCATATGGGACGCCGGGGGATCGAACCGCGGTCCGTCTCCTAGGCTAGCGCAGGTAAGGCAGGCACCTTACCTCCAGCGCCACCGCCCGGCCCAACATTGTTGGGTTCTTGATGGAATTGCCAGGCATTTCAGACGTGTGTTGCTGAGATGTTGGCGCTGTTGCTGGGAAGATTGTTGGTGCTGTTGGGCCCTGAGGGTTGTTTTGGGCTGTGTGGGAGTGGGCACTGGTGTTCTGGGGATACTGATGAGTGGGAACTTGGTCAGGCATGATGGTGGCTTTTTTGGGTGGGTGTGTGTGGGAGGGAGCATGCCCAGCAGTGTTCAGAAGTTATTCCTGGCAGGCTTGGGGGAACCATATGGAATGCCAGGGATTGAACCGGAGTCTGCTACATGCAATGCAAATGCTCCACCCACTGAGCTATTGCTCCAACCCCAGATGATAGCTTTTCATCTGGGGTTTGATGGAAGTTTCCATGCCAAGTAAATAGTTGTTTTGGGGAGGGATTATCTTTTAGTGGTTCTCCGACATCCAGCGACCTCTATGGGCAATACTTACTCAGCCAACTGTTGAGAGGTTCTGTGCCAGATGTGGCCCTGCTGTCTGACCATGGAAAGCTGGACTTGACCTTGGTCCCTGGTGGTGCTCAGCAGCATCCAGACCATACCTTGCAGTACTCAAAGTGCTATACTGGGGATTAATTGAATTAGGGTCATTGTTGAGTAGTTTTTGAGTGGTTATTCTCCTTTAGATTGAATTGGCTTTTATGTTTTTTTTTGGGCTACATCCATAGGGTTCTGGGGTAACTCCTAGCTGTGCTGAAGAATCATTCCTGGGTAGGTCAGAGAGATTGCACTGTAGTAGGGTGTTAGTTTTGCTTACAACTGATCCAGGATGGACGGTGGTTCGAATCCCGGCATCCCATAATGGTCCCCTGAGTACTGCCAGGTGTGACCTCTACCCCCCCCCCCAAAAAAAAAATCACTCCTGGAAGCGCTTCAGGTGATTGTATGGGATGCCTGAGATGGCTATGTGCAAGGCAAGTGCTCTATTCCCTGTACTATCATTCATACCCTTTAAGTTGCTTAAGTTGCTTAAATGGGGTTGGGTTTGGGGTGGGTGTGGGGGAGTGCTGTGAACTTACAGGAATGTGATTTTTGCAAGAAATTTGGCAATGTGAAAGGCTTCTGGATGGTAGTGGCCGGACTCAGTTGGTAAAAGAACCTTAGGTATTTTTTGGTAGTGCTTGCTTGTGTCTGTCATGTGATTGATTTAAAGATGGGGTCACGAGTGGAAATGTTTTTGTTTGGTTGGGAGAAGTTGGGCCGTATCTTGTGATGGGTTTACTCTTAGGAGTGCAGAATGAAGTCGGAGTTGGTGAGTTGAAGGTCCACAGCTAGGTGTGGGGCGATAGTAGTGGAGGTGCTGGGAGGTTCCCAACCCACTGCAAACACAGACGAAGGTTCTGGCTGATCCGCTGCTCTGACCACCTGGCTCTTTTTACTGCTACCTGATGACTGAAATACTTTACTTATTGGGTCAGAAACTCTGAAAGGTGGAGGTGTGTGGAGAGGATGGTGTCCGGTCTCACATGAGGGTTTTTCATGGGGACATGTTCAGACAATAAGAGTGAGAGTTTTTATTTTATTTGGTTTGTGTTTTGGGGTTAGATGCTCAGGGCTTATTCCTGACTCTGCACTCAGGAATTACTCCTGGTGGTGCTTGGGGGACCATATGGGATGCTGGGGACCAAACATAGGCTGGCTGTATGTTTTTTTTGTTTTTGTTTTTTGGTTTTTACATTACCCAACGGTGCTCAGGGGTCAGAGTTCTTTTACTTACTTCTGGCTCTGCACTCAGAAATTGCTCCTGGCTTGGGGGACCATATGGAATGCTGGGGATCAAACCCAGGTTCGTCCTGGGTCAACTGCGTGCAAGGCAAACGTCCTACTGCTTTGCTATCGCTCTAGCCCCAGGCTGGCTATGTTTAAGTCAGATTGCACTTCTCACTGTATTATGGCTCTGCAGAGCTTTAAAGGCCTGGCAGGTGCCATGTCAGCTGATAGAGTGCCTGCCTATGACTTCCAGGCTTTGGGCGGCCTGTCATCTGTGCCCCCGGGAGGAGCTGACAGCCTCAGATCCCCTGGGTTGTTTATGTCTGGAGGGTTGGAAAGACCATGCAGGTGTGGCGCCCCCAGCGGAGGGCATTGAGTCCAGGAGTGGTTGGTCTCCCAAATAGAGTTGTTTGGAGTTGTGGGGTTGCCGTTTCTGGGCACCTCGGAGTCAGGGCGAGGGGAGCTAGGAGCATGCTGGGTGGGGGCTCACAGCACTGGCTTGTTTCTCTGCAGATGGAGGCACGGGGGATGCTGCTAGAGCTCAGCTCTTCTGGGAGCGACTGGTCCGACGTGGATGATGTGGCCAGTGTCCGGTTCTCACAGGAGGAGCCCGTGTTGCTGAGACCATCCACAGTCCCTGAGCCCTCTGCCTTCCCCACGGACTACGTCATGTATCCGGCCCACCTGTACAGCAGCCCCTGGTGCGACTATGCCAGCTACTGGGCTACCAACCTCAAAGCCTCAAGCTCCTCTGGGAGCGTCGACCACGCCCCAGTGCAGGTGCAGGCAGACAAGAGTAACCGGAGCCTCCGGGGTGACTGTTCCCCCAGCTCCGTCGTGAGCCCCGAGAAGCCCTCCAGAGAGCTGAAAGCGGCCGAGGAAGGCCGATCTCAGAGCTCACGCTTCTCGCGCTTCCCTAGAAACTCCAAAGAAATAAAGGAGAAGAGAACGTTCCAGGAGGAGATGCCAGCGCGTCCCAGAGGCCAGCAGGAGGCTGCCCTGGAGGAGGGCTTCATCGACACGCACTGCCACCTGGACATGCTCTATGCCAAGCTGTCGTTCCAAGGGACCTTCGCCAAGTTTAGGAAGATCTACAGCAGCTCATTCCCCCGGGAGTTCCAGGGCTGCATCTCTGACTTCTGTGACCCACGCACGCTGAGCGACGGCTTGTGGGAGGAGCTGCTGAAGGAGGATCTGGTTTGGGGGGCCTTTGGCTGTCACCCCCACTTTGCGCGCTATTACAGTGACAGTCAAGAAAGGAACCTTTTGCAGGCTTTACGGCACCCTAAAGCGGTGGCATTTGGGGAGATGGGCCTCGATTACTCCTATAAGTGCACCACGCCTGTCCCTGAGCAGCACAAGGTAAGGGGGTGCTGATCTGCCTGTGTTTGGGGTCCCCACCAAGGTGCTGGGCCTGGCATCACGTTAGGGATGTGTCTGGGATTTAGAGCTCTAGCCTATGGTCACTCCTGGGCCTCGGTGGGTGCCATTTGTCACGAGTTGTCACTAAGAGAGGAAGTGCAGAGCACAACATTATTGGTTCTTTTCCTTTCCCTAAGTTTCCTCATGGTTCTTTTCCTTTCTGTGGGTGCTTTGTTTTCAGATAGGGCATTCTGGGGGCCAGAGCCATCGTATAGTGGTTAAAGAACTTGCCTTGTGCACAGCCAACCCAGGTTGGATCCCTGGCACCCCATATGGCTCCCTGAACCTACAGGAGTGATTTATTTGGCTTTCTTTTTGGCCACAATCTGCGACGCTCAGAGGTTATGCCTGGCCCTGGGCTGTGTAATTGCTCCTGGCAAGCTTGGGGGACCATATGGGATACTGGGGATCGAACCCAGGTTCCATCCCTGGTTGGCCATGTGCAAGGCAAACACCCCACTGATGTGCTATCACTCTGGCCCCCCCATGCAGGTGTGATCTTTGAGCACAGAGCCAGGAGTAAGCCCTGGGCACTGCTGGGTGTGACCCAAATAGATCGTCCATTCCCCTCTTTCCTTCTCCTTCAATTCCTTGTTGAGGCTCAGGGTTCACATGTGCCTGACCAGAATACACATGTCAGATTGGCATTTATAGGTGCTTATCCTCCTTGTGGTGCTCACACACCATTTGTCCAGAACCACCTTCCCAACCCCACCTCCACTTCCCTGGTGGCTCTAGGAACCTCAGACAATCTTGCTCGATGCCTAGGACAGACAGAGATCAGACTCTATGACTTTTCCATCCTCAGTCCGTCCTTGTTATCCAAAACCTCAGCTCTCTTCCTGCCCCTGGGAGTGTCTATGGCTCCAAGTTTTTCAATACTGGGACATTTGTTTTACTTGCCTCCTGTGGAGCAGCAATTTAGGGGTTACTTGGCAGTGCTTGAAGAATTGAACCCAGGCTTCAAGCATGAACACAGGCACCGCATGGGATTCAGTTCAAACCTGGGTTGGCTGCATGCAAGGCCAGTGCTGTCCCTTCGATACATTGCTCCAGCCCACAATTGGGGCCATACCTCGTGTGGTGCCAGGATGGAACCAGAGCTGGCCATGTGTGAAACCACACCCTCCCTGCTGTTTTCTTTCTAGCCCAGAGAGGCCCTGAAATGCAGTGACCTGGCCAAGGTAGACTTCCCTCAGGAGTGGGTGGCAGTGAGGGTGCTAAATGGAGACACTGCCCAGCTTGGTGAGGTCGACTCTGCAACTCCTGTCCCCCTCAGCAAGGCCAGAAGCTTCCATGGCCTCCAAGATCCTCAGGTTCTGCCCCGTTCCCTGTGCACTTTCTATGATTAAAGCAGCATTGCCAACAGGCCATTGGTGCACTGCTGTCCCAAGTGATGTCTGATGGTCGTAGAAGTCTGCAAGCACTTCCCTCATACTCCTCCAGTGCCCTCCAGTCAGGAAGGCAGGATATTAAGTGTTTCTCTCACTTTCTCAAAGTCGATTTTCCTGCTCTGTCATTGGATTTTGCTGTTTTCTCATTTCCTGGCCCGGCTGCTAGCTGCTAATCCTCGGAGTGATGGGGGTGTGGCCAGGCATGCTCAATGCAAACTCCCGATGTAACAGAAGATGATGTGGTGACCCATGGGGAAGGGGGCAGGTGTGCAAGGACCTGGCCCAGCATCCTGATGTGGGGTCCAAGCACCTGAATGCCTTCTAGCCATTGGGATCCCCACTTATCTGGGCATCCCTCCAGAGTGGCCTGCTCAGGGCTGCACTGAGACCAGGGCCTGGGACTTGGAAATGGATTGGGGTGTCTTTGCCTCAGCTGCTTGTCAGAGATGTGAACTGCAGATGCCACCTTTAGGGTGGGGCTTTGCGGCATGGGCCCATGCCCCAGTCTTTTGTCTGGGCAGGAGCTTGGTCTTGTTTGATGAAAAGGTAAGATCTGGGGGCCAGAGCGATAGCACAGCAGTAAGGCGTTTGCCTTGCATGTGTCCAACTTGGACGAACCCGGTTGATCTCTGGCATCCCACATGGTCCTTAAGCCTGTCAGGAATGATTTCTGAGCACAGGGCCAGGAGTAACTCCTGAGCATTGCTCAGTGTGGCCCCAAAACAAACAGCAACAAAAATGGTAAGGTAAGCTCTTACTGTCCTTCTTGCACTGAAGCAGTGGCTTTTGTGGGTCACATAGGAGGCAACTGGCTCTGGAGTCAAGAATGATATAATTTAGAACCAGAGTAATAGAATAGTACAAGAGTAGAGCTTTTACCTTGATCATACGTGCTATATCTGATTGGGTCCCTGGCACCCTGTATGGCTCCCCATGCACCACAAGGACTGAGCCCCAAGTTCAGAGCCAGGAGTGAGAGCTGAGCACGTCAGCCCCCAACACTCTGACCCCACGGGTGTGTGTGTGTCATTGGACATGTGTACGGCTTTGATGGTGGAGGAATGAATGCAATGTACCAGGTTGGAAAGAGAGCACAGGGGTCAGGCATGACCGTTCATGTGGCTGACCCAAGTTCCATTTCCAGCTCAACACGGGCCATGGAGCATCACCCTGTGTAGACTAGACAAAACGAAGCCAGCAGCATCTTGCAGGCAGTAAGGTCTGGCATTTGGGCTCAGAATCAGAACATAGGGTCAAGTGCTGGTTTGCTTACAGCCCAGCTGAGTATGATCAAACACCAAAACCAAACCAAAGGTTTGTATTTATTTACCACCAGTTTGCTGAGCCCTGAGAGTCAGGCAGACATTGTGGTGGGTCTCTGTGAGGGCAGAGGAGCGAGTGGGAAAATCACATTGTCGCCTTCCCTCCCTCAAAGTGTAGGTCTGTAGTGTCTGCTTGTGTGTGCCTGCTGGGAGATGGGGAACAGTGATGAACTCTGAGGTGGACAAGATTGGGGTGCTGAAGGGAAGCATCACGCCTATACCTGTACCCTGTTCCTGAGCACCCACCCTGCAGGCTCTGCTTGGACTTGGTGGGGAGCTCACACGCTGTCCCTACCTCACTGTTGTTACTAGGAAGGCTCAGACACTCTCCCCATTTCACTGCTGGTTCCTGGGGATCTCAGACCTTTCCTGTCCTCCCCGCAGCAGCTAACTCACCTTAGGGTGCTTGGACTGCTTGAAAATTCCCAGCATGTGACTTCTGCCATTCAGCGCATGGATCCATGATGTGGTCTCTGAGGTGCAGGGAGGAGCTGTGTCGGTCCCTCCAGTGTCCCCCTGTCCCCCAGGTGTTCGAGAGGCAGCTGCAGCTGGCCGTGGCGCTCAAGAAGCCTTTGGTGATCCACTGCCGGGAAGCTGATGAGGACCTACTGGGTATCATGAAGAGGCTGGTGCCCCCAGACTACAAGATCCACAGGTCAGGGCGAGTCCCCAAACACGCTTCCTGTTCTGAACCCCACAACAGTTCCCCCGAACTTTCTGTGCTGAATCCACATAAGTTCCCCCCCCCCACTTCCCTTGCTGAGCCCACACATTCCCCCACCCCACTTCCTGCTGTATTCGCATTAGCCCCTCACATATACACACACTTATGTCCTGAACCCTGAAATAGTCTACATATACACTCACTTCCTGTGCCAAGCCCCACACAAGTCCCCCCCCCACTTCGTGTTTCATGTGCCAAACCCCACACAAGACCCCACTCTACACACATCATCCTTCCTTACATACTTCCTGTGCCACACGAGTTCCATGAGTTGCCAAAGAGACACGGGTTTGGTGCGCTGTCTCCAGAGAATCAAATATTAAATGAAAATGAAGATTTCTGGGACTGGAGAGATAGCACAGCGGTAGGGCATTTGCCTGGTTCGATTCCTGGCTTTCGGTATGGTCCCCCAACCTGCCAGTGGCGATTTCTGAGTGCAGAGTCAGGAGTAATCCCTGAGCACCACTAGGTGTGGCCCAGCAACCAACCAACCAATCAATCGATAAAGTTTAAAAAAAGAAAAAAAATGGAGATTTCTGATATGAGACCAGTTTTATTTACTAAATAGCCATTTCGTATAGTATTTTGTACTTTACAAAGTAGGCAGGAGAGGAGGAGGGCCAGGACTTTAAGTTTTTATGGATTTTGGCATAGCCTGATGATGCTGAGGGCTTGCTCCTGTTACTCCTGGCTCAGTACTCAGGGATATTCCTGGTGGGAATCTGAGGCATCCAGGGTGCTGAGGATTATCCCTAGGTCAGCCACGTGCTATCTCTTTCGCTCCAGATCTCAGAGTGTTGATGCTGGTGGGGTAGTGGTGGGCCCTGAGACTCACAGAACTTTCTAGGACCTATGAAGAAGCCTTTCTTTTCTGGCTTCGAGAGCCTGTCCCCCACACTTAACTGTGCAGGACAGCTGGGCTCACCGGGATGCCATCTTGGAGTCTTGGATTCAGCTCGGCTGGCAGGTGTTTGGCTTGGCTTCAGGCCCTCTGTGGTGGGTGGGAGAGCCAAAGGGGGACTGTGAGCCTGGTGTCGAGGGGTGTGGAGAGGAGGCCTATTGACTCAGAACAGAGTAGGTGGGGAGAGGTTTGAGCAGATTTCAGACCGAGTCCAGGAAGTGGGGGGAGCAGGAAGCAGGAGTATAGGTGTGCACACCCCCATGAGTTGTACTTGGTGGATGGCTTGCACACTTGCACATGTGGCCAGGAGCTTACATTACATGCTGCCTGGTGGACCACAGATGTCTCAGCTGAGTTTTCCCCACAGGGAGCCCCGAGACTCGGGCAGATCCAGGTGTTGAATGGGGGATGCCCCAGTCCCCCTGTGTATTCCTGCCAGTGGACTGTCCCTTCAGAACAGTGACTGGAACACAGCCCTGATGCCTCTGGTCTCGGCACCTGGCGAATGCCTGCCTAGGCTTGGGGTGCGCGGCAGGGCCTGCTCTGTTCTGGGGTGTCCGACCTCTTGTGTCCCGCAGGCACTGCTTCACGGGCAGCTACCCGGTCATCGAGCCACTGCTGCGCCACTTCCCCAACCTGTCCGTGGGCTTCACGGCCGTGCTCACCTACAGCTCTGCCTGGGCCGCCAGGGACGCGCTGCGGCAGATCCCGCTCGAGCGGATCATCGTGGAGACCGACGCGCCTTACTTCCTGCCCCGCCAGGTAGGAGGCCAGGCCGCCCACAGGCTGGGCAGGGCCAGTGCGCGGGGAGCCCCGGGGAAGCTGAAGGGTCACCGCTCTCTTCCAGGCAGTGCCAGGCCCCACCTCGTAGAGGGCGGCCCAAGGAAGCGCGGGACCCTGCCACCCCGAGCCCCAGGGCTAGGATCTCCCTGTGCCCGCCCACAGGTAATGGGGCTCAGCAGGGCGGCCCCACAGGTCCTGGCTGGGACTGGCTGTGTCACTGCCAGCTTGGGCATCCAGCAATTTGGTCCTCTGTTGTTTTGCAGGTGCCCAAGAGCCTATGCCAGTATGCCCACCCAGGCCTGGCCCTGCACACCGTCCGTGAGATCGCGCGGGTCAAAGAGCTGCCACTCTCCCACACCTTGGCCATGCTGCGGGAGAACACGGGCCGCTTATACAGCCTCTGAGCAGCCACAAAGGTCCTGTCATCCCCTCTCTGGGTGCTCTAGAGACAGTGCTCCTAAGAGCCGCAGCTGAACCTGCTTCTTCTTCTTTCCGCAGCCCAGACTGTGCCCGCCTTGTGCTCCACCACCAGCACTTGAACACTGTGGAGGCGGGGACCCAGCGGGCAGATCCCAGGAGACCCCCCCCCAAGGGCTCTGTGGGGGCCGAAGGAATGAGGGGAACCTTCCTCCTGACTCTGAGCCCAAGATAATGCATGAATTAGAGGGGCCAGGCTGCTGGGAACCTGTGAGCTTTTCTGTGGCCTGGACTCTGAACCTCTGACTCACTTGAGCACTGGGGCAGTAGCTGGGGCTCTGCCTCTCCTTCTGGGAGTGAACTTTCCGTGGAAACACTCTGGGGCCACCTGCTGAGCCCCGCCTTAGGCTTGTCTTCCTGCACCAGCGGCGTCACTACGTCCTGGCCCACAGCACGGCTGCCCTTGGGCACCTGACCCACGTGACTGCTGCTCCTTTGCTTCTGCCACCATTGGTACTGAGGGACTGGACTCTAAAGACATTTCTGCTCCCTGGTGCCCTTGGGTGCCACTGGCGGGCATCTGGTCTTCTGAAGAGGCTCCTGCTGCTTTGAGTGGGCAGGAGTACTTAACACCTCTTACATAGTGCTGAACCACGGTACCTCTGCTCTCAGCATAGTGAATCTGGATCTCTTCATGCCCCCTGGGGCTGCTCCACTATGTCTCTCGGAAGTGCTGGGCCTGAGGCCTCCCCAGCCTCTGTCCAGGCGGCTCCTGGGCTTTGCCAAGTACAATAGGCCAGGCTGGTGCCAAGCCACGTTCTGCTCCTGCTTTGGTGCCGTTATGCCCTCAGACCAGGCTAGTTCAACCACTCCCAGGGGAGCCAGGACTCTTAGAAATTAGAAGCTTCCATTCTAGTACCATCGCGGGGTGCCAGAAGGTATCGATACGCTTGTTAAGTGCAGAGGGAATAGGCTTGACATTTAAACTCCTGGACTTTCTTCCCCTCGGGTCCACGGATGTAGAGTGGTCTCAGTTCCCACTAGGCTTCTGTGTAAACAGTGCAGGGAACAGGGTGGACATGGCCACTGTGTGATGGCCCTGAGGAGTAGAGGCCACACAGCTGGCGGGGCAGGTACTTGTGAGTGTTGAATCCGACTATAGGAGCTCCACCCTGGACAGTCCTCGGTGCTATGTGCTTCCCTCCAGGTTGGGTGAACCTCTAGGCTCAGACACCACCACTGGGACTGAAATCTGGGAATATGAGTGGGTAGATGGTGTCCGGCCACTTGGCAGCTGGCCACCGTGCTGCTGGAAGGTCTATCCCTGTCCCTCTCCCCATCTCCCGTCCCCTGGTCATCTTTCTGGAAATAAAACAACGGATCCTCAACTATACCGTCCTCATGCTGCTTTGCCTTTCTGGCTTGAGAGACCCAGTGGCATTCGAGGTGGATGACCCATGAAGGCCTGGTTCTGCACCATCCTGCTCTGTCATGCTAATGTGCTCACCCATCTTGGTGGCAGTGGGTGCCGAGTGTGTGGTGCATCTATGGCTTCCGCCTCTGGTGTTTACATTTGGGAGGAAGTATTTTTGGGGGATTTGGGCCACACAGGCCATGCCAGGACACTGCTCCCCACTCTTTCTGGCACTGGGTTGCCAAAGTCTGGCCCTGGTGAACTTGGGTGGTCCTGGCTGGCTGGCCCATAGGCCAAGATGAAGCAGTGGGCCTAGGGGAGAGGCTGAGTGGGCAATGTCCATGGGTGCTGAACTCTGGCATCCTCCTTCTCACTGCAGTGTTGAGCCCAATGTTGGCCATTGGCACCTTTGATTCGGTGTCCCTCTTCCCTCTGTGTTATCAAGTTGAGTGTAAAGCACTTGTAGACAGCAGCCGGGCATTGCTGGCCTTCACCCACTGCCAGCTCCTCATTTTGTTCTGTTCAGCTGTAGGCCAGGATGTGGTTCCCTCTAGGCCCACAACTGCAGGGCTACCAGTGAACAGCATGAGGAGGTTGAAGTCTAGGCTGGGGAGTCCCTGTGTCCGGGATCAAGGTCAGGGGTAGGGTTGCGGCTCCAGTGTCGGGTCAGCATTTGCTGGTGGGCAGCCCCTGTGCTGCAGGATGTGTGGGCCCGGTGGGAAATGGGGCATAGCAGGTATGCAATGAAGGAAGCTGTGAGAATCCAGGGCCCTGTGTCATTGGGCCTCATCCTGACAGTCACTGAGTACCTGAGGTCACAGGAACTTGGCTGCCAGGCCTGGTTCTCAGTATGACCAGGTATGAACAGGCCTCCCTCCCTGCACTGCCTGGACAGAATGTGCACTGGTGTTTGGACTACCCAGCCTGTTCCCTGGGTGATGGCCACAAGCACTGAGTGCTTGTGGGGACTACATAGCCATGTAGCTGGGGGAAGAAACAGAGGGGGTTCAGCTGCTAGCTGTGTCCCAGATCAGGAGTGGATTCCCTGACAACCCCTCATTTTGCCCAGGGCTTTGTGCCCATGCATGGCCATCAGCTCACCCTGCACAGCAGGTGTGTCTGGCAAGTGCTCCCCTCCAGTGTTCTCCATGCCTAGTTCCTTTGATCTGGCACTGTGACTTCCCCCAACCCAAGGCCAACACAGAGACTGGAAGCTAGCACTTGTCAGTATCCTTACTCAGGCATGTGCATACGTACATGTGGCTACAGATAGGTGTATGTATGCAGCTTGTGCAGCTATGCATGTACATATGTACCCAGCTGGGCTGGGTGAGGTGTTAGGGAGCAGATTCCCTGGGTCCCACTGGCCATCCCTGTCCTCTGAAAGAGACAGCACGGAACATGGATCCCAAGGTCCAGGGGACTGGGGGGTTGGGGTGGGCTGGGGGAGACCCTAAGTCCCATGTCGCTAAGAAATGACATTCTGGGCCTGAGCATCCTGTGGAAATAGCAGGCCTGGGGACAAAGCCAGGGGACTCAACTCCAGGAATCCCTGAGCAGGTTTGTCCATGGTGGGGGTGCTCTTACACCCTACAGAGGGCCCCTCACACCTCCCAAGGCCCCTGGGCCAGGCCGCTGTGTGGTGCCTGCTTTGAATCCTCCCTATCCTCTGCCCAAGCTGCTCTGCTGCCCCCATTCATCCCGGGTCAGTGTTAAGGGTGAGTGACTGAGAAGCCACTCATAGCTGGCCCAACTCTCAGCGGTGAGCTGGGCTGGAAAGTGTTTGCGTAAGTGTTGCTTGGGGACAGTCATTGACTTGAGACAGCCTGCCTGGAGCTGCCAGGACCCTGGTCTTGGTCTGTGATGTCGTAGTACTTTCTCCCACAGCCTGTGCTGGTTGTGAGAGTGGTTGAGCATTAATAGCTCTAAGGCCAAGGTGACAGTGACCTCTACTTCCTGCTCTCTCTTCCTCCTTCCCTCCCTTCTCTTGCCCTTGTGCTGTCTCTGTTGCTCTTCTCATTGGCCATAGCCCAAGAATTCAGTGACTGATCCCTTCCAGAAGGTTTGCAATTAGAACATTTATTCACCTCTTAAACTAGTACAGCACTGAGGTCATGGTGAACAGAGCTGACAGGTGTCTGAAGCCAGGAGGAAGCAGATACCCGAGGTGGCAAACTGGTCACTTGTCAGCAGGGACGTCTGCAAAGCAATGGCCTCAAGGCTGAGTCTGGGGCAGCCTGGTACAGCTGACAGCACCCCTGGCCCCCCATCTTTGGTGGTGGAGTGGGGTGGAAGGGTTTCTGGGGCTGCTGAGCAGGTGTCCGGCCCTTTCCATCTGGCCAGCTGCAGGGCCAGACTCATCTGAGTGTTGGTGGAGCTGACCTGACTGGTAGGCAATTTTCATGCAGATCCCTGGCTGTCTAGGTAGTAGTTGAAGGCTGTAGTGCTCTGGTGCCCCAAAGCTGGTTCCCAGGGCCCATGACCCACCTCTCTGCCCCACCCACAGGTGGGCCAGGAAGAGCATGTTTTCCTACAGGGTGCAGCCAGGCTCCTGCTTACCGTTGGCTTCCCAGAGAATGTCTTGGAGGAACTGGCCCAGGGCTTGGCCTTGCTGATGGTACTGAGCCCCCGAGAGCTTGAGCCCAACATCGAAAGGGGCATTGAACTAGGGAAGGCACCGGGAGAAATAGGAAGAGGTCACTCCATCCACACATAACCCCTACCCCTACATTCACTTGCACACACATCCCCGATCCCCACACAGCCACATAGCCCCTCTTTATGACCTACTCACCCTCCATGTGCAGTCACACACACACACACACACACACACACACACACACACAGAGACACACACACAAGCTTTGCATACAGGAGGCACAGATTGGGCACCCTAGGGTCCCTTGAGAACCACGGAAGAACAGAGCTAGGTGCGGCCCCCAAGATGCCATGCTGTGGTCTCTGGGGAGGGTGGTGTGAGGGGATCCTGGCCCCCTCTTCCTGCCCATGTACCCCACAGCTACAGACACACCCGGATCTGCAGCTCATCTCCAGGCTCCTCCTGGCTGCTCCCAGGGCCAGAGTGTCCTCCCAGGGCACGAGGTTGCAACTTGGCTGGTGGCTTCCTGGGGTCCTTTTTCTGTTGGAAAGAGGGTGCTTTCTCTGGGTCCCAAAGCTTCCAGTCCCCCTCTTACCCCCCAGCCTGCTGAATTCGGACATGACCAGTTCCAATCTGGATCACACCGCAGCACTTTGGGCAGGATGAAACCCAGTCCTGCTGGATGCAAGCCAGTGTGGGCTCAGTTCTGGGTTCCAGCCCTGGGCCCACACGAGGCAAATAGCAACGTGATTCCTGGCAGGGCAGGCTGGGTGTTCCATCTCACCGGCCCTTTCTGGTGCTCAGGGCTCAAGAAGCTGGATCCTGCCATGGCCAGGTCAGTCAAGAGCGCCCCAAGGAGCAGCAGACAGCAGATGGGTACCAGAGAACGCATGGCTGTTGGGTGGAGACAGGCCTGAGGAGAGAAGGTGAGTGAGCAGCATGCTGCCAGCCATAGGGGCCCCGGAATGCAGGAGCTTCTTGCTGAGATGCCTTTGTTCTCCGCAAGGATGGGGGTCCCTGGGAGAGAGCACCCCAAAGAGGATGGGCCAAGTTTGGCAGAGGCAGTGAAACCCCAACTTTTGCAGCCCAGCCTAGTCTGTGAATACTCCCTGGTAGCCAGCCACCAGCAACCCCCGTGGTGCAAGCCCAAGACCTACCTGGGTGTTGTGGGTGCCTGTGGCCCACAGTTCCTTATGTAGGGCCCGTTCCCTTGGAACCAGCAGTCCGTGGAATGTGGGTACCAAGCGTCAGGCGTGCACATTCCTCGGGAGTTGAAACTGCTTCTATCTGCCCGGGAACCGGGGTGGAGGGTCAGTTCACACAGGTCAGTTGTCCCAGGCATTGCTGTGTTCACAGGGTTGGTGTGGTGTGTGGGTGGGAGGATGGAGGTGGGTCCCATCCTCACTTACTCCCTTTTGAAGCCCATTAAAGAGGATTTTCAACACTCCTCAGAGTTGTTCTCTAGGCCCTCTGGGGTGTAGGTGGGATAAGGATGGGATGTCCCTCTTTCTTGTCTGTTCTCATGGGGGGCAGGTGGAGGGTCAGTGCTGCAACCTTGGAGCCTTGCTGCATCACTTGCCACTATCCCCAGGCCCAGCTAGTATCCCTTGAAAGACCAAGCCCTGGAATTGGGCCTCATACTGGCCCCTGGGCACTTCTGGACTGAACTGAGCCGCATAGCTGCATCCTGGGTCTTTTTTACTGATATATTTATAGGTTCGGGCGGTCCTAAGCTCTGCTCAGGGCTAGGCCCCAGTCCTGCTTGTGGGGGACTCTGGGGTGCCAGAACTCACATCTGGGCCTGCTGCATGTAAAGCCTGGAGTGGAGGTAGGGCTGGGGGAGGGAGAACTGGCCTATCTCACATGCAGGTTTCTGATTTGGGAATGATGCTGGAGACCTTATTTATTTATTTATTTATTTATTTTGGTTTTTGTGTCACACCCTGTAGCACTCAGGGGTTATTCTTGGCTCTGTGCTCTGAAGTTGCTCCTGGAAGGCATGGGGACCATTTGGGATCCTGGGATTCGAACCATTCTGGAACGACTGCTTGCAGGGCAAATGCTCTACCACTGTGCTATCTATTCCTCCAGCCCATGGTGCCAGAGACTTAACTTGGGTCTCAAGTTGGCCAGGCACATGCTGTGCCATGGGATCACATCCTCGGCCCCCTTGTTTTTGGGCCACTCCTGGTAGTAGACACTTCAGTGCTTAGGCCTACTGGGGCTAAAGGGTGCTGGGACTCCAGGCTACACCCGGTGGTGCTTGGGGGTATCTTCATCGTCAGGAATTGAACTTGGGTCCTCACACATGCAACACTTGCCCTTAGACATTGAGCCTTTTCCACACCCCTCAGAGTTCCTTAATTCTGCTTCTCTCTAGACTTTGTCACATTGTTTGAGGCCTTTTTCTTCTTTGGAAAATGACAATTTGGGTTCTTTGTTTATCCAAATATTGTATGCTTTGTTTTGTTCTTGAGTTGAAATAGTGGCTTACCAAGTGGATACCAACCCTTCCCAGACTTATGGTCAGAGAATTTTCTCACTTTGCTGATTGTTTGATTGTTTGTGGTGAAGAAATTGTTTGTGGGAACCAACTGTCAACTTTTTTTTGTTTGTTTGTTTCTGGGTCACACCCAGTGATGCTCAGGGGTTACTCCTGGCTCTGCACTCAGAAATTGCTCCTAGCAGGCACAGGGGACCATATGGGATGCTGGAATTCGAACCACTGTTCTTCCTGGGTTTGCTGCATGCAGCAAATCTACCGCTGTGCTATCTCTCTGGCTCCAACCAACCGTCAACTTTTAATTTTGTTGGTGTGTCTTGGATGTCATCACCAAAAATTATGGCCCAGATCCATGTCAGTGAACTTTCTTCCCTTATTTTCTTTGAGTTCTAAGGCTTCCTAAGGAAATGCCTAGAATGCAGCATTGAGAGTCATGGAAGGAGCCATGGAAAGTTCTGGAATAGAGTGACCAGCCAGACTCCCCGAGGCCTGAGAAAGTCTGGTAGTAGCATCTACTAGCTCAGTGGAAGAAACTGGGACACCAACAGGCTTCTTGGAGTGAGGAGCCATTGCCCTTGGGAAAGAGGTGGGCCCCCATGCTGACAGCACCTTCATACTCACCTGGTCCCTTTTCTGGGGCCACAGGAAAAGGTGAGTAGCTTGGAACACCTGTATTCCTGGGTGCGTATGCAGTGCTGTGGGAGGTCATGCCACCAGGACATGCCAAACAAATGTTAGCCCTGCCAACCTGGAGACCAGGCACTGCCACAGCTGCGAGCCTGGGCAGGCAGGACCCCATGTTGATTCAAGATAATGGTGCAGAACAAACACCTGCCACTTTGGCCTGTCCCCACAGATGGGTCCCAACCACAGGCCATGGTGTCCAGGCTGGGAGGAAGGTCAGGCCTGGACATCCCCCTGGAGCACTCCTCAGTACTGAGGAAGGGGAGGCCCCTTTTCACTTTGTTCCTTTCCAGCCCTTTGGGGTTTCCATGGAAACCTTCACAGGTGACCTTGAGGGCCAGTCCTTGCTTCTCCTGGTCCCAGTGCTCTCTCAATTTCTCTCTCTAGATTGGTGTGTGTGTGTGGGGGGGGGCTCTTCACAGCTTCCTGGGCTCCTGCTGTGTGTAGTTTGGAATTCAACTGTCTTTGTACTCTCGCAATCCCCACGTTGCTCCATTCTCTGGCCTGATGTTCCCCGAAGGAGGCACTTTTAGGGTTGTGGAGAGAGATTCTGTGTTTTGTGATAAGGAGATTCCCCTCCTGGTTCTATCTTTCTTTTTTTGTTTTGTTTTGGTTTTTTTTTTGGGGGGGGGGCACACCCGTTTGATGCTCAGGGGTTACTCCTGGCTAAGTGCTCAGAAATTGCCCCTGGCTTGGGGGGACCGTATGGGACACCGGGGGTTCGAACCTTGGTCCTTCCTTGGCTAGCGCTTACAAGGCAGACACCTTACCTCTAGTGCCACCTTGCGGCCCCCGTTTTGTTTTGTTTTGGGCCACACCTATTTGATACTCAGGGGTTACTCCTGGCTAAGCGCTCAGAAATTGCCCCTGGCTTGGGGGGACCATATGGGACGCCGGGGGATCGAACCGCGTTCCTTCCTTGGCTAGCGCTTGCAAGGCAGACACCTTACCTCTAGTGCCACCTCACCAGCCCCCTGGTTCTACCTTTCATCTCTTTAAGCTCAGCATTGTTTAATAGAACCTCTAATAAAAGTCTCAAATGCCTCAAATTCCATACACACACATACACAAAAATGCTGCTAGTCTGGAGAGATTCGGGAAGCCCTGATTTAATCCCTGGTACCACGTGATTCCCAGAACACCTCTGGGTGTAGCCACTGCTGAGTCTTATAGGAATCTCCTGTACCAGAGTGACTGCTTCTACTGCTGCTTTTGAGAAACTTTAACTTATTTTTGTTTTTAGGTCAGACCTGGAGGTGATTCTGTGTTGCAAGTCAGCCCCTGAAGAGGTTGACTGATGGAGGGATGGAGGATGAGGTCTTTCCCCTCCAGCTCAGAGCACGCGTCTGCCACCCTGTTCAGCTGGCGATTCTGAAGTGAAGCGACGGGTAAACAGCTCGCAGACAGTCAGGCTTGTGGAAATATTAGCTTTATTCGGTGACAAGACTGAAGTCCAAAGCTTCAGCATCAGTTCCAGCCAAAAAGCCCCTCACCTTCCACAGACCCTTGTTTTTATCCCCCAGAATCAGGTACCACCCAATGGTGGGATCAGATGCCACCCAATGGTGGGAGCAGAATCAGGTACCACCCTAGGGTGGGAGCAGAATGCCAGGTCACACCCTAGGGTAGGGCACAATCACCAATCAGGGTAGGATCAATAACATAATAATCCCATAAAAATGTTTACATAGACAACAGTTCTGCAATCAAGCTCACTCCTGAAAGTGGTCACTAGACTGTGGAATGCCAAGAGATTGAATTGGATCATCTGCACCAAAGTTAAATACCTTACCTGCTGTATTAGCTCTCTGGCCATTCTCTTTAACTTAACTTTTTTTTTTTAGGTTGCACCCAGCAGTGCTCAGGGGCCACTCCTGGTTCTACACTCAGAAATTGCTCCTGGCAGGCTTGGGGGACCATATGGGATGCCAGGATTCGAACCACCATCCTTCTGCATGCAAGGCAAATGCCTTACCTCCATGCTATCTCTCCGGCCCCTCTAACTTTTAACTTTTTAATTATAAGGTATGTTTTGGTGCCATACCCTGCAGTACTCAGGGATTCAGGGTTCCTCCCTCCCTATTCAGAGGTGACTCCTGACTCTGCATTCAGGAATTAATCCTGGAGTTACTCTAGGGATCATCTTGGGTGCCAGGGATTGAAGTTGGTTCTATCACATGCAAAGCAAATACCCTTCTCACTGTATGATCTCCAGTCCCAGTGTATCTTTTAGTTATTATAATATCTGGCTTATTTGATTAAAACTCTATTTTTTTGTTTTGTTTCGGGGCCACACCTGTTGACACTCAGGAGTTACACCTGTCTGTGCGCTCAGAAATCACTCCTGGCTATTGATTGGTTTCTGGGTCACACTCAGCGCCTGCTCAGGGGGTATTCCTGGCTCTGTACTCAGAAATTGCCCCTGGCAAGCAATATGGGATGCTGGGAATTGAATTGGGTCCCTTCCGGGCCGGCTGCATGCAAAGCAAATGCCCTACCTCTGTGCTATCTCTCCGCCCCAGTATTTGGCTCTTGGCTTCTATTTGTCACTTTATTCTATTATCCCTTTATTGAGTTTTAATTCTCTTCATCCATTCTTTAAAAATTAGTTTTTACTTTAGTACCATGATCTATCAAGTTGTTCATAATAGACTTTTCAGGCATTACATGGTCAAACACCAATTCCACCACCATTGTGACTTTCTCTCCACCAGTGTCCCCAATTTCTTACCCACCATCCCAGCCTTGTCTCCTTTGCAGGGATCAACAAATTTACTTTATATTGTCTGTTACAACACAAAAGCAAGTGGACTTATAAAAACTTAGATCGATAAAGGTCAGTTTGTGATAATTGTTGTATTTCACCAAGGTGTTACTAAAGTCACTGAGGATTTACTGCGCTCTGGTTGGTTAGTGTTGAACCATTTGTATTGTTTAGGTTTATTGAGCTTGGTGTTCTTCTACTTTTTACTTCCCCATCAAATTTTCTGCAGAAGTGTCACCCGTAGCCATGAAGTTCTAGGAGTTCTGTAGGGACAATTTGGTTTGGGTTGCCAATGTGATGAGGCTCAGTTGTGTAGTGGGTTTGTTTCTATGTCAGGTATGGCACTGACTGCTGTACCTTCAGTTAAAAAAGGGTAATTTGCCCTTCCCCGAAAAGGTCCCAGAATTGTCAGCCTGAATGAGGCTATTTGCGAAGAGTTGGCAATATCATGTTCTTTTTGAGATTAGTTGTGGAACTGGGCCAATTTTTTTGTTTTTTGTTTTTTTGGGCCACACCCGTTTGATGCTAAGGGGTTACTCCTGGCTAAGCACTCAGAAATCTCCCCTGGCTTGGGGGGGACCATATGGGACGCTGGGGGATCGAACTGCGATCCTTCATAGGCTAGCGCTTGCAAGGCAGACACCTTATTTCTAGCGCCACCTCGCTGGCCCCTGGGCTATTTCTTTTTACTCATTTTTCTCCTGTGTTTGGTGAATGTGAGTGTATTTATAACCTTTGTCCAGAACCTAATTTGGGAGTGGGGCCACATTTGGTGATGTTCGAGGTTACTCCTGGTGGAACTCTGGGAACCAAATTAGACGCCAGGGATCGAACATGGGTTGGTAGCATGCAAAGTTTTTTTTTTTGGTTTTTTTTTTTGGTTTTTGGGCCACATCTGGTAACGCTCAGGGGTCGCTCCTGGCTTGGGGGACCATATGGGATGCTGGGGGATCGAACCGCGGTCCGTCCTAGGCTATCGCTGGCAAGGCAGACACCTTACCTCTAGTGCCACCGCTCCCGGCCCCGGTAGCATGCAAAGTTTTACCTACCGTGTAATCACTCTGGCCTCAATCTTGAACTCTTTTTTTTTTTTTTATCAGTGATAGTCATATATTTTGGAGTCACTTTTTTCTTTCTGGGTTACATCCAGTGTTGCTCATGGGTAACTCTTGGCTCTGTACCCAGGAATAATACATGACAATACGGAATGCTGGGGATCAAACATGGGTCAGCATTGTTCTATATTGCTCCAGCCCTGGGAGGTTCAGGGTTGTTTCTGGAATTGTCTTCCTCCCTAACCACTGAACTGTAGTAGCCTCTAGGCCTCAGTAAGTCTGGATCCCGGAAAAAAGTAAAAAGTTGTGTTCGTTTGCAGTGTGAAACCTCCTTTGGGAGAACCTCTGGGTGATGAGTTGCCTGCAAATGTTATGGAAATTGTCCCTAGGGTGGTATCTTCCTCACTCCCTTCCCTCCTTCTCAAGGGGCCACTGTGACCATTTGTAGACTTTGTTGTTGCTTCTCACAAACTGTACCTTCCCGGGGGCTGTGGGAGGTGGAGTCAGGAACTTTTTACAGGTTTGTTTTGGGGGTCGTACCCAGTTCAGGGAATACTCCTGGCTCTGCACTCAGGAATCACTCTGGCAGTACTCCGAGGACCATATAGGATGCTGGGGCTTGAACCTGGGTTGGTTGCATGTGAAGCTATTGCTCCACTTGCTGTACGATTGTTCCAGTTCTTGTGTTGTTTTTATGAAGGGATTTAGAATAAATACCCCTACCCCGACTGCTCCTACCCCTGTCTGGCATTCTGCTTTTTCAATTCCTTTTTTTTTTTGAAATTTTTTTGGGCCACACTTGGCAGCCCTCAGGGGTTACTCCTGGCTCTGTGCTCAGAAATTGCCCCTGGCAGGCTCGCAGGACCATATGCAATGCGGGGTCTGTCCCTGATTGGCTGTGTGCAAATCAAACGCCCTACTGCTGTGCTATTTCTAGGGCCCCTGCCTTCTCAATTCCTTTGACCTCATCGGGTGGCCAGTGTCTAGAAGTGCCTGATTATGGGAACATAAATTCCCTTCAGCTAGAATGGGATGTGTCCCACTTGGTGCTGCGTTCACTGACTTTGTTTCTTTGGTCTCTAGGGTTAAGTCAGGAGCCTGCCTATCCCACATGACCTTTTCACATATCAGTTGATGGCAGTGCCCTGGCGGTGTGTGTGTGTGTGTACCAGCACTGTCTGTGGGGAGCCCAGAGCACTGGGCAGAACCCACAGAACTGTGTCTGCAGCAAGCATGAGACAGAGTGAGTGAGGGAAGTGAGGATTTCCACATGCCTCAAAGATTTAGATTCTGGGGCAGTAAGGTGTTTGCCTTGCATGCGGCTGACCCAGGACAGACTTGGGTTTGATTCCTGGCATCCCATATGGTTCCCCGAGCATGCCAGGAGCGATTTCTGAGCACAGAGCCAGGAGTAATCGGAGTGCTGCCGGGTGTGGCCCCAAAACAAAAACCAAAAAGCTTGATTCTGTGGAATGACAGGAAAGGCTGAGCGCTGGGCTCTGGACATTGCACACCTTCTGTTTTATGAACTAAAAGTTATTTCCAGAATGGTCTGAAGGGGTGAGAAGATACAGGAGGTTTAGGCCTTGCAGGGTCTCTGAGCACAGATAGGGGTCATTCCTGAGCAGAGTCAGGAATAGCAGTACTGAATGTGGCTCCAAATTGGGGGGAAAAAAAAAAAGATATGGCAGAAAATCAGGAAGGGGCTGGGACTTAGGGCAAGAACACCTTCTGGGCTCTGGGAGTTTCTCCAAGTGCCTGGGTCCAACAGGCTGGTCTGGGCATTCCCGGTGGCTGCTAGAACCTGACCCTGATCCTACAGTGGAGGGAGTTTAGCCATCAGAGTGGAGAAGCATCAGGACGTAGATTTCAACTTTTAACCCCCTGTGGTGGGAAGGTCCTGGCCACTCCTAAGTTTCCTTATTGTCCTGTATGTATGTATATATGACATGTGGAAAGCTGTGGTTAGGGACTAGACTTTCACCCTGGGTCTTCTTCACCTGGGAGGACTATAGAAGGAGCACCATGCTCCACTGGATCCAGTGGCATGGGTCCCATGTTCTTAAAGAGAACATGACTGGCTGGTGAGCCAACAAGGCTCCCGTATGTAGCTTCTGTGATCATCATTATTGCCGAAGCGGTGCTGGAAGGGGCCAAGCCGCTGTGGTGGGCCAGATCCCTGGGGCAGTGGTTGAGGCCCTGGCTCCCCTAGAGGCCAACAGTCCGTTGGGTGCGAACTTGGAAGAAACAGGAGTTTATTAGTGACTTGAAGCCTTCCAAATAATGCTTGAACCCAGATACAAAAAATGGTCAAAATATTTTAAATAAGCAGATATAGCTATCATCATCACTCTTGCCCCAGGACCTGGCTGCGTCTGACCAAGAGTAAAGCCCAATGGGTCCTGTGAGGCTTCAGACGTTGGTCTGGACGGTCATGCTCCCGGGACGGTGCTCACTGCTCGTTTTGGCTCTCGGGCGCCGTGGTGGTGGCCTGGCCTTTGTGCACGTCACTGATACATACCCACTGCCCGTCCACGGATTCCTTCCACAGTGTCACCTGCAAGAGTGACATTCGTCAGGGCTTCAGGCCCATCCAGCAGCTGATGGTCCCCAGCTGGTCATGCCGTATTGCTGCAGGGCTGAGGGATGTGCAGGGACCCGTTCTGCTGTCCTGAGGTTGGTCCCAACCCCCGATTTTCAGGCCTGGGACAGATTCTGCCCAGTGTCTCAGGGTCACAATCTATGTCTGGGGTCCATGGGACTGGGGGGATGAACCACGGCTTCCTTGTAGATGGCAGTGCTGGGAGGGTAATCAGTGATGAGGTCAGATGGCTGAAATGGGGTGGCAAATGGCACGAGCCCCATCTCTGGCAGCCCCTCCCACTTGGGCAGAGCAAGGACTCAGAAACAGATCACTGCCAACTTCTCAGGTGCTTCACACCACCCCTCTCCACCCCATCTTCTGAGTTTCCCATCCTGGGCCCCTATACCTTGTTGTCGCCACCCGAGACGGCCAGGATGTTGGCCGTGATGGACCAGCTGACATGCCACACCACGTCGTTGAACTTGTGCAGCAGTTTGGGGCACCATGTGTTGCTGGCAGCATCGTCACAGGTCCAGATGAACACGCGGCCGTCCTGGAGCAAGACAGATAGATGAGAGTTGGGTGTGTGTGTGGGCTCAGCCTATTCTGGCTCCACAGGGACCTCAACAGGACTAGGCGCAAGCATAGCTGCTTTCTAGCCTGGCACCCCACATCTCTCTATATTTGGAGTCTTGGAGTCTCTGGGCTCACCCTCTTGGCTTATGTCAGATGCCCATTTTTTTTTTTTTTTTTTTTTTTTTTTTTTGGTTTTTGGGTCACACCTGGCAGTGCTCAGGGGTTATTCCTGGCTCCAGGCTCAGAAATTGCTCCTGGCAGGCACAGGGGACCATATGGGGCGCCGGGATTCGAACCGATGACCTCCTGCATGAAAGGCAAACGCCTTACCTCCATGCTATCTCTCCGGCCCCTAGATGCCCATTTTTATCACCACGCCAATTTCTTTGGGTTCTTTCAACCCCACTGGATGAAGGACTAGAGCTGGGCTAGGCATGAAAGCCCCGGGTCTGACCTCCCATGCTTCTGAAGAGTCCCCAAACACAAAACAACTTCCCAGCCCTTTGGGTCCTGAACTGAGCCTTATGCAATTGTTCCTGAGGGAGGCAGAGAAAGGGATGAGACCTGGGAGCAGCTGGCGATGGTGCTCGTGGGCAGCCCGATGGATGGGGCCCACGCCACATCCCGGACCCAGTCACTGTGTGCTTCCAGCTTCTGCTCCTCCTTCCACTGGCCGTCCTCCTCTTCCCTGACAGGAGAGAGAGTCGAGTGGAGTCCTCCTCCGGGACAGAAGGGAGGGAGGTAGAGAGGAAGAGGGAGGAAGGGAGGGGTGGAAGGAGTTGGAGGGAGAGGGAGAACTCCAGTAGCTGAACTGTGCCGGACAAATGACCAGAGTCAGCCTATTAGGACAAGAGCCTTCTGGGTCAGGGAGGAGACAAGGACGGGGCAGGATGCACCCCCAGGAGGCTGTGGGGTGGGGGGAATGGACGGATGTCTCACTTCCACAACTTGATGAGGTTGTCACAGCCGCCTGAAGCAAACTTCTTGATGTAGCTGGGTTTCTGCCCCGATGGCTGGTCGATGAGGCTCCCCGGCACCACCGCTGGCGCCCAGCTCACAGCATTGCAGCCAATCTGAGGGGGGAGGGAACGAACTATGAGGACACTGGTGTATGCATTCCCTCTGCCCTGTCCCCAGGTCCTGGGGACAATGCTGCAATGGCAGGAACCAGAGACCCTAACTCCGCAAAGCACATAGAAGAGACCTGTGGGTTGACAAGGGGCCTGCAGGAGTGGTCTGACCCAGACTGGCACGGGCAGCTCACAGCACTGCTCTAGCCCTCAGTCTCTTTTTCTCTCTCTCTCTCTTTTTTTTTTTTTGGTTTTTGGGCCACACTGGTGACACTCAGGGGGCGTCGAACCACAGTCCATCCTAGGCTAGCGTGTGCAAGGCAGATAGATGCCTTATGCCCTGCGCCACCACTCCAGCCCCAACCCTCAGCCTCTTCACTGCGGCTGAGTGACTAAATGTGGGGTCTCAAAAACTTGGCAACAGTAAAAGGTTTTTCAACATGCACCAACCAAAATCATGAGAGAGATGCCAAGTGTTTGCTACAGTGCTCACCCGTGCTGCATTCCTTGGGCAAAAAGTGGTCTGGAGCAAAGTAACTGAAGCAGCCTCCCTGGGCTTGTATGTAATTGGGGACATCCCCGGTGGCAAAGGGGTTCTCATGGCTCAGTGCCTGGCCTCCTGCATATTGATCCTCTCTTGGCCATAAGCCTTGCTTCTTTTATTGGGGGGGGGGGGCCACACCCAACAGAGCTCAGGGGTTCTTCCTGGCTCAATGTTCAGGACTCATTCCTGGCAGGCTTGAGAGACCATATGGGATACCAATTTGGTCATGTGCAAGGCAAATACCCTACCCATTGCTATTACTCCAGTCCCATGAGTCTTGCTTTGTTTGTTTGTTTGTTTTGTTTTGTTTTTGGACCACACCTGGCAGTGCTCAGGGGTTACATTCTGGCTCTGAGCTCAGAAGTCACTCCTGGCAGGATTAGGGGACGCGATGGGATGCCGGGGATTAAACTTGATTTGGCCACTTGCAAGGCAAATGCCCTACCCACTGTGCTATCACTGCAGTCCCATGAGCCTGGCTTCTTCTTTTTTTTTTTTTTTGGTCTTTGGGCCATGTCCAGCAGCACTCAGGGGTTACTCCTGGCTCTATGCTCAGAAATCGCTCCTGGCAGGCACAGGGGACCATATGGGATGCCAGGATTTGAACCACTATCCTTCTGCATGCAAGGCAAACACCCTACCTCCATGCTATCTCTCCGGTCCCAAGTCTTGCTTCTTAACTGTGGGTTGTGACCCCCGTATACTTGCCTTGCACAATGACCCAGGTTCAATCCTCAGCACCCTGTGTGATCCCCTGAGCAAAACCAGTAGTGATTCCTGGGCACAGAGTTAGGAGTAAACCCTGAGCATTACTGGATGTGGAAAACAACAACTCCCCCCAAGAAAAGCTAGTAAATATTTGCAGTAGCCCCGAAAGTTGGACTATCTACCAGCTGGTGTGCAGTTAGAGTAGCTCCCAAGGACACCTGCTGTCCCAGAGTAGCCAAGAGTAGCGCATTGGTAGGGCAACTGCCTTGCACGCGGCTGACCTAGGACGAAATGTGGTTAGATCCCCTGGCATCCCATATGGTCCCCAAGCCAGGAGCAATTTCTGAGCACAGAGCCAGGAGTAACCTCTGAATATCACCAGATGTGACCCCCCCAAAAAACCCAAAAATATACCAGCATGCACGAATCATGGAGAAGCCTGGGAACAAGGACAGCACAGGCCATGGCTCACTGCCCAGATGTGCCCATTACTGCACATCTCTCTTTTTTTCTTTGTTTTGGGCCACATCCGGCGGTGCTCAGGGGTTATTCCTGGTTATCTGCTCAGAAATAGCTCCTGGCGGGGCCGGGGGACCATATGGCATGCAGGGATTCGAACGAACCACCTTAGATTCTGGATGGGCTGCTTGCAAGGCAAACGCCACTGTGCTATCTCTCCGGCCCCACTACACATCTCTTAACCCAAGAGGTACTACCCAGCATGGCTCTTCCGGCCCAGTACTTACAGTGTGAGCATTGTTAATCTTCTTCACTTCCCACTGGCCTTCCCCGCTGTAGGCCAGGAGGGAGATGGCCCCGTCGGAGCTTCCACAGGCCAGGAGCAGTCCATAGTCGTGGGGGGCCCAGCACACGGAGTTAACTGCAGGGAGAGGGGAAGCCGTGAACAGGACTGTGCTGTCAGCAGGAGTTTCAGGCGGAAGCCTGCACTTTTTCTGTTTCCTCCCAGGCAGGCCTGCCTCTACAACCGGGTCCCCAGTGTGGTGGGGCCAGGCACAGGGGAGGGGGGATGGGGGGGTGGGATGGGGGTAGTGGTGTGTGTCTTCTGGCTGGTGGAGGAGCAGAAAAGCTGCCCTTGGGGGAACGATGGTCCCGGTGCCCACCTGAGGAGTCGTGCCCCAGGTGCTCGTGGCTCTTTTCCCAGGTGCCATTCTCCTCCTTCCAGATGATGACCTTGCGGTCATAGGAACAAGACGCCAGGATGCTGCCGTACATGGGATGGGCCCAGGCCACCTGCCACACTGGCCCCTCATGCCTGCAGGGGAGAGGGAGAGGGTCAAAGGATGCCCCTGCCTGTATTGGGGTCTCTCTGCCAGACCCCACAGATCAGCAGGTTGTGAAAATGAGTCAGATTTTTTTTTTTGGTATTTTTGGGCCACACCCGTTTGATGCTCAGGGGTTACTCCTGGCTAAGCGCTCAGAAATTGCCCCTGGCTTGGCTTGGGGGAACCACATGGGACGCTGGGGGATCAAACTGCGGTGTTTCCTTGGCTAGCGCTTGCTAGCCTCTAGCGCCACCTTGCCGGCCCCAGCACCACCTCGCCAGCCCCGAGTCAGCTTTATTTGTTTTTGGTTTGGGGCCACACCGGTGTCTGCTCAGGGGTTACCCCTGGCTATACACTCAGAAATCGCTCCTGGCTCGGGGGACCATATGGGATGCCAGAGATCGAACCCAGGTCCGGGGAAAGAGCAAGAGCACAGCGATAGGGCATTTGCATTGCACAACACAGGATGGACCCCGATTCTAATCCCAGCATCCCATATGGTTCCCCGAGCCTGCCAGGAAAGACTGAGTGCCACTGGGTGTGGCCCCAAAACAAACCAAAAACACTTCACCCCAAAATCCCAAAAGCTGTTTCCACTACACTGGTGGAGACAGAACGTGGGGTGCCAAGGAGTCCCACCGGCTCTCTGACACCTTGCAAGCATTCCTCTCCCTGTGTTTCAAGCATGAGGGGAGCCCACGCATGTGGGGCACAAGCTGGTGGATGGTGGGGGTGATGGTGCCCTCACTCTGGTCTGCTGTGCCTGGGGTGGGGGGACTGGCACTCGGGCACACTCACCCCCGGAGGTCGGCGACCAGGATCTGTCCACCATTGCGCACATCGAAGATCTTGACGGACCTGTCCGAGGAGCAGGTGGCCAGGCGGGTGCCATAGTAATCCATCTGTGCGTCGTGCTGTGGATGGAAGGAAGGTGCAAAAGCATTGCAGGTGGGGACGCAGTGAGCACAGCAGACCGTTCAGGATGCAAGTATGCAGACATGCTCTGTCTACCCAGAGCCAGTTTTCCAGGAGACAACACGAAGCATGGTGGCTCTCTCTTTTTCTGTGTATGTGTGTATTTTTGGGGTCTGATGATGGCTATGCCCAGTAATCTGAAGGAAGCCTGAGCTGAATGCCCCACTTTTATAATCTCTCTCTCTCTCTCTCTTTTTTTTTTTTGTTTGTTTCTTTGGGCCACACCCTGTGACACTCAGGGTTTACTCCTGGCTATGCGCTCAGAAATTGCTCCTGGCTTGGGGAACCAGATTGGACGCTGGGAGATTGAACTGTGGTCCATCCTAGGCTAGCTCGGGCAAGGCAGACAGACGCCTTACCCCTTGTGCCACCGCTTTGGCCCCACTTCTGTAATTTCTTAGCCCTAGTTATCAATGCAGGAATAAGCCCTCTCAGGCCATCCTCACTGCAGGAAGCCCTGCCACTCCTCTCCAGGACTTGCCTGTTTCCCTGCCCACTGCGACCTGAGCTTGGGGGCATGGGTTAATTGAAAGGAGTGACCCACCTGCCTGCAGGCCCCTTGCTCCACCAGGCATTCCTGTTCCTTCCAGTACACACTTCTCGAGGCTCTCTGGCTTCTACCTGTCTCCTGGCCCTTTGCTAGTCATGGTGTCCAATGTCAGCCTCTCCCCATACTGCAGGGGCTGTGATGTTTCTAATGAGTCGAACCCCTGGACACTAACAGGCCCAAATCCAGGGTTACTTCCTGTTCTGCTGGTCCCCTCTTACCGTGAACACATCCCAGCCTTCCAGTGTGGGCCCTGAGTTTCCCAGTAGCCATCCTTTTCTATCCCTCCCTGGGGCTTCTGTGCTCTCCTGGTCACCAACTCCCTTCCTCACCCCTGTAGGTAGTGCAGGAGGGCTTCTCCTACCATGCAGGTACATTTCTGAGGGTCTTTGTAGCACACCTGAGACTTAGTCTCCTCCCTTGAGCTTATCTGCTATGCAGCCTGGAGAAAAATCACCTCATTTCCTTGGTCCTTAGCACACTTATCTTTATTTCCTTTTTTATTTTGGGCTTACAGAAGCCACGCCTGCTGATACATTGCCAATAGGGCTGGAAGGTTTGGTCCCGAGACCCAGCCAAGTACACTGCCCAGGTGTTGTGGTGCTGGGGGCATCAGGGCCACACCTGGTGGGATCAAACTTGGGCATAGTAGGCAAGGCATGCACCTAGACCCTGTAACTTCTGTCTCTTTAGAAAGGGTCGATGCAGGACTGGAGTGATAGCACAGTGATAGGGCATTTGCCTAGCACAGCGGTAGGACATTTGCCTTGCATGCAGCCAACACAGGATGGACCCCAGTTTGATCCCCAGCATCCCATATGGTTCCCCGAGCCTTCCAGCAAGCAAATTCTGAGCGCAGAGCCAGGAGTAACCTCTGAGCGCAGCCGGGTGTGACCCCACCCCTCAAGAGAAAAAAAAAACACCAACCAAAAAAACCCCAGAAAGGGCTGATGCAACATTAGCTTCAAGGATGGTTACTCCTGAGTTATTTTGTCCGGGAGGCCAAACCCTGAAAACTCAGACAGGCTGGGGAGCCTCAGATTTGTGTTAAGCTACTATGGTCTTCTGAGTATGAGACCAGATACCAACCCTGTGGGACACACAGAACACTGAGACAAGCTGACCACCCAGCAAGGAGGAAACCTGGTATGTGGGCTGTGAGCTGGCTGCTCAGAGGCAGCCAAGACAGCTCAAATCTGCACAAAACTCGAGTCCACGTCATTGCTACTGGGGACTCTGCCCTCTGAGGAAACACCCCACATTAGTGACTCTGGGTTCAAAGGGCCTGTGCTTTGTTGGGGCTCTCTCTGTTCTGTCTTCAGCAGAATCACTGCACACTGCTTTTGTTTGTTTGGCTAAGGGGATACTTCTGGTTATAGTCAGGGATCACTCTTGGCAGCGTTCAGGGGAGCATATGGGGTGCATGGGTCAGCCACATGCAAAGCAAATGCACTATCCGTTGTGCTCTCGCTCCCCCCTTGCTCTTTTAACCCCCACCCTGGGGCTGTAGGAGGGAGACCAGCTGGTCAGAGATGACTTTAACCCTGCACACTCCAGCCCAGGGCAGGGCACCCCGAGAGGCAGAGAATGGGGGTCCTGAGCTCCAACCTTGCCCAGGCCTCTCTCCAGTGCCAGCACAGAAGGTGTCGTGGGGATGGGGAAGGACACAGAGCAGCAAAGGTAGCTACTCGACAATGGCTCAGAGCTGACCACAGAAAGGGTAATGAAAGGCTCCAGGCTTTCCTCCATAGGGATGCCGGAGCAGGTACTCACAATCATGTCCTCATGGGAGGTGTCCACCGTGTTCATAACGGACACCTGGAAACAAAGGTGCAGCAGGTGAGTGACCCCAAAGTCAAAACTACCCCACCATGCACCCCAGTTTTCTTAGACTGGCCATTCTTTTTTTTTTTTTTTTTTTTTTTTTTTGGATTTTGGGTCACACCCGGCCACACTCAGGGGTTACTCCTGGCTCTATGCTCAGAAATTGCCCCTGGCAGGCTCGGGGGACCATATGGATGCCGGGATTCACCACCGTCCTCCTGCGTCTAAGGAAAACGCCTTACCGCTGTGCTATCTCTCCAGCCCCAACTTTTTTTTTTTTTTTTTAATGGGGAGGGTTATGTTCTGACCTGTACCTAGCAGTGCTCAGGGCTAACTCCTGGCTCTATGCTTATGGACCACACCTGGCAGGGCTTGAGGTACCAGATGGGATGCCAAGTAAAAGCCAGTTTTGGGTCACCCATTGCAAAACCCTGCAGACATCAAGTCTGAGCTGATTTTCCAGAGAAGCAAGCACGGGACTGGGTTGGCTCCACAGCAGCCTGAAGGCACCAACAAGGATGCACAGGATTCCTCAGAGCCTAAACTCCCCAAAAAGCAGGCCCCTAGGGTGTCAGTAGGAGGGAGATACAGTCACACTATGTCTATGCCACCAGGTCAGGTGTCAAATAATTTCCTCTAGGCTTGGGAAATAACAAAGAGCATCGACACCCCTTCTTGTATTCCCACCTGCCCTCGCGCCTTCCCAATTTCCAAGGTGCCTACTAGGTCAGTCGTAAGGGTAAAGCCCAAAGCCAGCGGCCATCCAACTCCAACCCCCAGAACTATGCTGACCCACAGCAAGGTGGCTGTGACTGACCAAGAACAGACAGTCATGGACTGGATTGGGACAAATGACCTGCCTGAGACCTGCTGCCGTGCACAGATTGCTGAGGGTTAAGAGCCAGAGACAGGAGAGGGTAATGTCTGTTTCCACTCACCACCTTTAGAGATAGATAATTGGCATTTATTCTGAATTATGCTAGGCTCCCTCCCAGTGGGGTTGGGGCACCCTAACCTTGCTCCTTGCAGGCACAACATGATCACCAACCCTTTAGGCATTGTCCTACTCTTCTGGGGGAGCACTGATTTGTGAGATGGGCTCCCCTAGTGAGATGAGCCAGGTCCTGGTGAGGTGCTTCCAGCCCACTTGAGTTCAGGTGAGTGTGTGTGTGTGTGTGTATGTATGTGAGTGATTTGGGGGGGAGGAGAAAAATCTTCCCCCAGACTGTCTCGGATCCATTTGCTTTTCCCTTATTCTATTCTATTCTCATGGAGATAACAAGAGGTGTGTGTGTGTGTGTGTGTGTGTGTGTGTGTGTGTGTGTGTGTGTAATTTGGGGGGGGAAAGAAAAATCTTCCTCATGGAGTTAACAAGTGTGTGTGTGTGTGTGTCCTGGTTGTGCCCGGGGGTGGAGAGTTGGGACAGCCCTGCACCCCTCCCTGGGTATGAACCTTACTTCCAGCACACCAACAAAAAAAACCCATTGAGGGGTGAGTGAAAGCACAACAGGCCAATGGACTTTGCATTGGGCACCTGCTGGGAGTGCAAAAGGGGTGGATGAACCCCCAATTTCTACCCCAAGAACTGCACAGCCAGGGGGCCAGCTGGGGGTGGGTGGGGAGGAGGCTCACACAAAGGTCCCTGCCAACCACTACTGCAGGCTCAAGCTCCTTCCTAAATTTATTCTTGAGATTTTGGGGCGTGGGGATGACCTGGGGGAGGGTAGGGAGACCTAAACATTGGGTTTCCAGGCCATGCAATGGGATCTGGGCCTCGAAATGGGGATCTGGGCCTATGCAGGCCTGGGACTTGGAACCCCAAGTCCACAGGTTCGATCCCAGTCCTGCCACTTGGGCCTGCGATCATCCCAAACCCCACTGGACCTCCCTGGACCCGACTTACCATGGTGGCGGCGGTTGTAGCACTTTCCGGACTCCGACGTGGCAACTTCCGGTGGCACCAACTCATGAACCACTCACTTCCGGTTCCGGTCCGTCCCCGAGGTGCCTCCGAGCAGCAACGCGATCCAGCACACGAAGGTTCCGGGTCTTTCCGAGGCCGCTGCTGCTGCAGCACTTTCCTCCTGCCGACAGGTGGCGCTGTCTATGGAGATGTAGCTCTTGTTTCCATAGTGACAGTGATGCCGTCTTTTTTTGGGTGGGGAGGAACCCTGAAATTTCTACTCTTGGAATTCTCTCCTCTGCCTTCCTTTGACATTCATCAGGAAATTAAGAGGTTTTATTTTATTTTTTTTAATAGGGCTTTCACCGTCTCTGTCAGCTTTGGATCTTGACCCAGATTTTAGAGGGTGAAGGTATCATTGAATCCAAGGACTGGGACAGGAGCATGGCAGGCCAAGGGGGACCCTTCCAGATTTTGCACCACTCTTACTGCCCTCTTCAAGTCTAGGGTACAAATACTCTCTTCCCTGCACTCCTGGGATCCTACAAAGTCTTTGGCCTTAGTTAGAACCTAGGCCCAGAGTTTAGAGGGTGAAGATATCATTGGGTCCAAGGCCTGGGACAGGAGCATGGCAGGCCGTGGGGGACCCTCCCAGATATTGCATCCCCTCTTACTGCCCTCTTCAAGTCTAGGGTGCAAATACTCTCTTCCCTGCACTCCTGGGATCCTATAAGTCTCTGGCCTAGGTTAGAACCCCTGCTAGGCCCAGCAACTCAAACCCAGGATCCAATTCCTAGAGCCCAAAGCCCTGAAACTCCCAAGTTGGCCTAAGAGAATGCTGGACTGCTTGCTGGCCAGGGGCTCCCCTCATCTACAGAGTGGGTGACCTTCTTTTACCTTCCACCTATTCTGGTGGTCTAGGTGGGATTTAGGCTCTTTGCCTATCTTGAAACAGGTGCTAAGAAGTCTGGGTGATGATGTTTTCTGCTGGAGTGCAGGTGTAAGGTGTAGAGCTGCTATCCATCATTGACTCAGGGTATCACCAAGCTTTGCAGATGTGATCTGAGAGTGGCAGGTTTTGTTTGTTTGTTTGTTTTTTATTTTGGGTCACACCCAGCAGTGCTCAGGGGTTCCTCCTGGCTCTAAGCTCAGAAATCACTCCTGGAAGGCTCGGGGGACCATTTGAGATGCTGGGATTCAAACCACCATCCTTCTGCATGCAAGGAAAACATCTTACCTCCATGCTATCTCTCCAGTCCCTCAACTTTTTTTTTCTCTAAAGAATGTAGGACTGTGGGGAAGGAACAATAGCACAGTGGGTAGAGCATTATTTGCTTTGCAGTTGGTGGACTCAGATTTGATCCCCAGCACCCCATATGAAAGGAGTAATCTCTGAGCATTGCTGGATGTGACCCAAAAACAAACAAAGAATTTAGGACTGGGCCTCAGGGCAGTGACACTATGTCCCTAGCTTTCAAGACATATTATTTCCCTTTCATGCAGAATCCTTCAAGGTTCCAGGTTCGGGGAAGGGTTGGGGGTGTAGCTTAGGTTTTTCCAGCTCTTGTTCTTCCGGAGACTATCTATAGTTGCACTGCTGGTTCTCTGAGTGCTAGGCACAGGATTTCACTCAGAGCCCCATATTTTTCTTCCTTTTTGGGGGGTTTCTGTTTCTGTTTTTTTTTCCGGGGTCTCATCCAATGGTGCTCAGGGGTTACTCCCGACTCTGTGCTTAGAAATTGCTCCTGGCAGGCTCAGGGTACTATATGGGATGCTGGGAATTGAACCCAGGTCCTTCCTGAGTTGGTTGCATGCAAGGCAAATGCCATACCACTGTGCTATTTCTCCAACCCCCTCTTTTTTATTATATATATATATTTGGGTCACACCTGGTGGCGCTCAGGAGTTACTTCTTTCTGGCTCTGCACTCAGAAGTGACTCCTGGCTGGCTCCGGGGACCATATGGGATGCTAGGATTCGAACTGGAGTCTGTCCTGTGTTGGTCTTGTACTTTCGCTCTGGCCCCTGCCCCATATTCTTCTATTGAGAATGATTTATTAGGTAGCACCCAAGTAATGAAACATGGCTTATTATTATTCTGAGTGGTACTCTCTAGTGTAGGCTCTGCAATTAGGATCTGGGGCAATGCATTATTACTTATTAAGGTGTTTGCAGGGAGAGCTGGATGAAAAGATACTATGTACCAGGTTCTTTTATTTTTATTTATTTATTTTTGTTTTTTTCTGTCACACCCGGTGATGCTCAGAGATTACTCCTGGCTATGTGCTCAGAAGTCACTCCTGACTTGGGAACCATATGGGACACAGAGGATTGAACTCAGGTCCATCCTGGGTCAGCTGCATGCAAGGCAAATGCCCTACCACTGCTTTATTACTCTGACCCTATATACCAGGTTCTGAGGGCCAGTTATGGCATCTGGACTGTGGAGAATATTACTGCTTACTGGGTGGCTGTCCCCTTTTCTCTAAGCTGCCGTCTCCTCTTCTGTGATAGGGGATGATATTCCTGCTCTGATTGGGAGGAGGAAGTGATCCCTTGGAGGCAAGCATCAGTGTGGTACCAGGGATCAAACCTCACAATTGCATGGCAAGCAAGTGCTTCACTGCTGAGTTGCCCCCATTTTGGACCCCCAGGTTGAAAAGCTGGTTTGATTGGGGGCAGGAGGCTGAGCTCCCCTGGAGCTCCCCAAGAGTGGAGTTTGAGAGCTTGTGCACATGAGTGTTGTTCAGCCATTCCTCAAACTGTGAGCCCAGATAGGGAACCATCTCTTGATCTGGGCACATTATTTATTTAGTTTTGGTTTTTGGGTCACACCGGCAGCATTTAGGGGTTACTCCTGGCTCTGCATTCTGAAATTGCCCCTGGCCGGCTTGGGGACCATATGGGATGCTGGAATTTGAATCACCGTCCATCTGTGTGCAAGGCAAACACCCTACCTCCATGCTATCTCTCCAGCCCTGGGCACATTATTTTTACTTTTTTTTTTTTTTTTTTTTTTGGTTTTTGGGCCACACCCGGTGACGCTCAGGGGTTACTCCTGGCTATGCACTCAGAAGTCGCTCCTGGCTTGGGGGACCATATGGGACGCCGGGGGATCGAACCGCGGTCCGTCTCCTAGGCTAGCGCAGGTAAGGCAGGCACCTTACCTCGAGCGCCACCGCCCGGCCCCTATTTTTACATTATTTTTAAGTCACTGTAAGATACAGAGTTAAAATGTTGTTATGGTCTGGGCACATTTTTTTTTTAGGTCACACCCAGCAGCGCTCAGGGGTTACTTCTGGCTCTACAAGCAGAAATTGCTCCTGGCAGGCTTGAAGGACCATATGGGATGCCAGGATTCGAACCACCATCCTTCTGCATGCAAGGCAAATGCCTTGCTCTCTCTCCGGCCCCAGGGCACATTTTTGTTCTGCTAGAACATGGCCTCTCCCTTCCTCAGAGTGGGAGACCCCTGTGCCTCATGTCCATTTCTCCCATCACCTTTCTCTGATTAACCTAGATCCAATTTTATGTTGCCTCTCCCCCAACCCTCTGCTCCTTATTCGCCTTCTCTTCCCATCCTCTCCTTCCTCCAGAATCTTGTTTTCTAGGTTGATCAGTCATTTCCATGGAGGATGATGCCTATAGCAGGAAACCCCATGCCTCCATCTCACAGTGGGAGAGGACAGAGGAGAGCCCTGGGACTGAGAACTTGCCCTCCCACTTCCCCCTGGGTTCCAAACTCCAGAGGATTGGAGGGGGGTCAGCTCCAGCTGTCCTGCGGAAAAAGGCCTGGTAAGGGGAACGGTGCCTGCGTTTCCACGTGTGCATTTATTGTTATTGCTCAGTATAGTGTTGAAAGGCAGACAAATCCCATGAATTACAAAGAGCACAAGCCAGAGATACAGAGAAATCAAGAGTACAATAAGAGCACAGTCTCTTCCCAGCCCCATTGTCCCGAGCCACGCCCTCTGACCCAGAGCCCGGGCAGCTTGTGGAAGCTGGGGAACGGCACCATGACCTCGCAACCCCCTCAGAAAAGCATCGCCCATGAGAATGAGCAGAGTGTGGCGTCCGAGAGGTCCAGTCCAGAAGTGAGCACCACAGACATCATGGACAGACTTCAGGGGGCCCCAGAGGCAGACCCTAAGCAGCCTCAAAATATCTTAGTTTTGGTGGCGGGGCTGATGGCTGGTGCCCAGGGCTAGGACCTCTCTGCCCTGGCTCTGGCAGATGAATGTTTGGGTTCGGAAAACTTTGAAATCAGGGGCTTGGCTCCTCTCTGGAAGGCCACCAGGGGAAGGCCTGGTGGAATGGGGGACCCTGGGGAGTTTCAGGGAGAGCCACGTGGGAGGTTCAGGATTAGAGTTAGGATAGTGGGATCGTGCAGGCTGTTGCTGCCTTTCTAAAGAACCTGCTATAAGGCCAGAGAGACAGCTCTGTGAACTGGGGGCTCACCTGATATGTGCTTGGTCCCCAGCACCACATGGTCTCTGGAGCACTGGGGAAGTGACTTCCAAACACATAGCTGGGAGTAAACCCCCCAGCACCATAACGTGTGAGCCCCCAAAGAAAACTATTACCCAACTGCTAGAGGAGGAGGCCCTCCCTCGAAAAAAAAGCAGTTCTGGGAAGGAGACAGGCAGTGAGAGGGATGTCTGGACGAGAGCTGGACATGTGGACACTGGGCCACCACCCTGCACATGCCCTGCAGGAGCACCTGTGGGCCTCAGGTGGGAGAGGAGCTCCACAGACCAGGTGGGGGTATTTCTAAGGGGGCAGGGCCTCTCCTGATGATGTCCTGACCTAGGATATAGGAGGGGATGTGCAATGGTAGGAAATGAACTCTGCATACCCCCCTTTGTTCCTCCTGTCAGCATTTACTGTCCGAGGGGGAAAACTTACAATGGTAGGAAGATGCATCAACAGCAAAAACGTCAGTTCAGGATTTGGGGTCAGAATTGGCCAAATTGTGACATTTACTTCGAAACACAAATAGAAGAGCCATGACAAAAGCAAAAACAAAACAAACAAAATAAAACCCACAAAAGCAAAGGTCTCATCTCTCCATTCAAGTCCTCTAAAGGGACAAAAACGATAACTTGTGTCTAGGGAACAAGAGACTGAGTCCAGCACATGCCAGTTGACCTCAACGGCCAGGGTGCAGAGAAGCAACAGCCAGGCCAGATGGGATAGCAGAAAATGAGGTGGTGGGATACAGGGTAGGTCCTGGCTTGGGCAGTGGCTGTCCTGGACAGGGCCAGGAGCGGGCCCTTCCTCTCCACAGCTCTCTGCCCTGGTTGGGGAGAGAACTTTCCAGCTCCAACCCAGATCTTCCCTCACTTACTGGGGTGACAAGCTGCCGAGCTCTGATCTCAGAGCTGAATCTGTCCCCTTTCCCCGGAGCCCTTGTCCAGGGCCCAGAGGAAGCAGCTGGAAACCACAGTCCCATAAAGTCTCCGGGACAGAGCTTTTTGTCACACGTGGCTTCATGCCTTGTTTTCCTTTTTCACCAAAACCTTTCAGGCCCACACAGCGGGAAGAAGCAGCCGGCCATGGAAAGCATAACCATTGCATAGTAGTAAATGAGCAGAGACGGTGAATTCTTTATTTACAATTATTGTCTAGATAAAAAAATTCATAAAAACAGATGGTCATAAATTATTGACCCCCTAATGGGGTGAACTGCCAAACGTACCCCATGCTGCTAGATATAAGAGCGGAGTGCAAGCTTTATGTGCTACTGTGAATATGGAGAGACCCCAGTCTTAATGGGTGTGTGTGCATATAGGTGCCCGTGGGGGGGTATAGGTGGTGGGGGCATCTCTTCTGATAAGACCCACCCTGATGTTGGAATTTTGGGAGGTCCCAAGTACGGTTCCCCAGAGGAGACCCTCCTATATGCCAGGCTCCCCCTGGCTTCTGCTGTCCGGGACAAGGTGGGGGCAGGGAAATGACACCCCCATACCCATCCTGGACTTGGTGCTAGCCACGTGCATGCAACCATTTGCTATAGGGGCAGCAGTGGCCTGTAATCCAGGAAGCATGGCAGGGGGCTCGGGCCACAGGCTTCTCTGCTAAGCACATCCAGAAACGGGTCTTCGTCCCATTCGGGGGGTGCTCTCTGGCCAGGAAGTGCTCCCTCCAAGAAAATGTGCCGGTGGGTGGGCGGATGTGGGCCCCACACCCTTATGGCCACCACAGCCCTCCGGACACTGGCCCTCCCCGCGGGCTATGGCTCTTTTCCCAAGTGGCTGTCATCTTGTTTGTGGAAGATTCTCTGGGCCTGGGCCGGGCAGGGCCAGGCCGGCACGAAGCAACCGTGGGAATGAACTTCGAGAGGCGGAGTGTTTTTGTTTTTGTTTTTGTTTTTGTTTTTGATTATTTTTGTTTTCCTCCACGCATGGGACGTCATCGACCATGGTATTCAAAATGTCTTTGCACTGTACAAGTTTATGGAAAAAGATCGTATGCTGAAAAGTCTCAAAGCAAACTTTGTATTAAATACAAAAGTTCTTTTTATGAAAAAAGCTGATACCCACAAAGTGCTTTAGCAGTTAAGAGGCTGACATAGAATTAAATAAACTCTTAGTAAGTGGGATTACTAGTGCTGTTATTTTTGGGGGTTTGTGTGTGTGTTGGGGGGGCGGGTAAGAACCAACTTTCTCACCTGTGATACTGTAGGGTTTCAGAATGGCTTTCAGTCGAGGAAAGCAAGACTTGTTAAAAGGCTACAGTATAGATTGCGACTACAGGAAGACAATTTGGTTTAAAAAAAAATCACACTGAACACATCTCAATGTACATATCATAAGGTTCGTTCGGATCTAAATAGTGCAGAGAAAAAAGGCTATTCTTCAGAAAGAACAAAGAAAAAAAATAAAAGAAAGAAAGAAAGGCAGCAAACCATAATGACCCTTATCCAATATGCCAACAGCCCAGACGTTGCAATGGATAAGGAGAAAAAAAAACCTTGAGATTACTAACTAAAACAAAAACAAACAAACAAACAAACAAACAAAAAACCACCAACAAGAGTCAACACAACAGCAGGTATAATATTGCACCGCTACCTCCAGGCCTTGTGCGGGCAGTGCCCGGGAGAAGCTCGGCGTGACATGCTCTTAGTAAACTCCAGCGAGTATTCATTGAGAGAAGAGGCTTCTCTTCAGGGCTGGGCAGGCGCTGTGGTCCTGGCCCTAGGCTGGCCAGGTTCTGGCCACCAAGAAGCCTTCTCTCTTCCTCTCCGTCGGTCTACAGAGCACAGTTGCAGATCCTTTGGGCCTGCATCTCCTGCTGAGCTTCCCGTGGTAGTGATAAGTGACGTCAGGAACAGAAAAAAGCAGGCAGAAGGGGCGCATGGCTATCACAAAAAGTCCTTTCGGAGGCCGTCCAAGGGAAATGTCTGCAGGGCCGGACTGTGGGCAGTACAGCTCGGCTCCCAGTTTTCGCAAACCGTACAGATAGCCAGAGACGTTATCTACAGGTTTGTAAACAAATTACATTCTTCTGGTAGGACATAAATAAGTTAAAATAGAGCGATTTAAAGCGGAAACAAGGCAACATGCTGGCAAAGAAACTTTATATATCCATGTATATATATTCATATATATATATAGATCTACCTATCTATATGGACGTATACGGTCTCTCGGCGAAGTATACGTGGATATAGATACAAAGAAATGGATATAACCTCTTGAGTATCTATGAAGTTCTTCGGTTCCATTGGTGCAAATTGACGGAGGCGAGCTAAGCTCTGTAATTCCAAAAAGTGGTTAACTTAACCTAGAAGGAGCTCATGCGCAAGCATTTCAGAAACTCACGGACCAGTGGATTGAATACATAGTCTCAGGAAAATAAACAAAAGAAAGAGTCTTGTTTGCAGTTCCCGCCTAAGAAAACAAAACCAGAAACACCCCCCCTCCCTTCCAACCCTTTTCTCCCCAAAAAAACCCAGCCAGGGAGGGTCGAAATGCCGAACTTCCATGCAGGGACTGGGTGTGGCGCTGGCGGGCAGGCGCATGGCTGGGCCAGGTTCGGTGGCTAGCCGGGAAGGGATGTGTGTTGTGTGTAATATGTGTGTGTGTGTTTGTGTGTGTATGGGGGGGTCCAAGTTTCCCTTCAGCACCCTCCAGGCCATCCCGCCCCTTGCCTCGAAGTGAAAAAGAGTTCAAACAGCATTACAGCCAGAAAAAAAGGGTCTTGTGGGGTGCAAGTCGGTTTTCTCGCCAGTATTTGGTTTCCGTTGTTTCACCTTGCTGCTTGAGTGAGTGGAGGGACGGGAGAGTGCCTGGATGGGGGGGACAGGTGTTTGGGCGGTGGGTGTCTGTCGGTGGCTGTCGGGTGGAGGATCCTCAGCTAAAGCGACGTCTCCAGGCTGTGGATGGGGCTCCCTGGACTTGAAGAGGTAGCTGATTTGCTAGTGTCGGTCGTCAGGTTGATCCCGCTGTCGATGGCGCTGTTGTTCTTGTTGAGCGAGGACGGCGGGCTCGGGTTCTGTTTGAGTGCGGCATCTTCTTCCAGGTCCGTGTCGTCGATGAGGGGGATGTGGGGCTGGGAATCTTCGATCCGGAACTCGGGGTGAGCCATGAAGTTATGGATGGAGGTTCGAGACTCAGGCTTTTCTAGGCCTTCATAGAGAGAGCTACGGAACGCCTTCACCACTCGGATCTGCAAGGCAAGGGACAGGACTGAGCAGAGCGGTGGGGTCAGGGATGACTGGGGTGAAGGGTTTCTTTGGGGGGAGTCGGGCACAGAGCAGGAGACTGGAATCCACAGGTTGCTGGATAGGCTCGAGGAACAGGGACAGGAAGGGCAGGATGGAATCAAGGACTAGGAGACTTCAAAAATCACTTTGGTTTTGGTGAGGTGCGATGCCAGGAGAGGTTGGGTCCCCCATGCCCATCACAGAGATGGTGGGAGAGAGTGAGGGAACAGAGATTAAGTACTCTCCCAGGGGGTGTCCCTAGACCTAGCGAGAGACAGAGCCTGGTGACCGGGCAGTGGAAATTCTACCATGCAGAAGGGGTATTGGGGGTGGATATGGGTAAGACCTGTCCAGTAGGAAGGAGAAGATGCTATTTCCAAAGAAAACCAGTAAGGAGGCCCCAACCCCACACAAGGGACCTGGACCACATGGAACAGAGCAGGCAGAGACAGTGGGAACAGGAGGGCAGCCGGGAGGAGACACAGGAGGGCCCAACAGAGAACAGAAACATGGAACCCCGAGCGGCAAAGCAGATCAATGCCAGTGCAGAGCTTTCGGGGTGCAGAGCGAAGGCAGCCAGAAAGCACCAAATGAGCCAGTGGGCTGATGACACTCGGGGGTCAGGGGCATGCGGGGACCACACAGCAAACGCAGACAGACGCACGGCTACACTCGGAAGTCTGGACGATGTGAACGAAGGGGTTTGAACCCACGTTTCTTTCCTTCATGCAGTTGGGAGGTAAACACTCGAGTATGTGCTCAGAGCCCTGCTCAGCCATTGGTGCTGGGGTAGGGTGGGGGGGGGGACCTTGGATCCCTGTGAGGAGGGGTTCTTTTTATTTGTGCTTTGAAAATACACCAAAAAACAAAAGGGGGCAGGATCAAAGAGGTGGACCCAGTTCTTGGGGTTGAGGTGCTGGCTGTCGGGGCTGCAGCACTGTCTTGAGCCCCAAGATTGAGGTAAGATCCTGGTGCCCCAGATTCATCTTTTCCTCTCTGCAGGGTGGATGAAGGGCAACAGGGAGGAAGCTTCCAGACTGGTGGGAGAGTGTGTGAGTCTGAATTCTGCCACTGCCACTTCTGGGGCTAGGTGTTCTGCCCTGGGCTCACTGTCCCACTTCTGGGGTGCAGCTGATCAGGACCCTGACTTGGCACACTTTCTCTGAATCTTAGGGCCTAATTCCTCTCCAGTCCTAACTCAGAGCAGAAATAGGGGTGTGGAGAGGGTCAACAGACTCTAAGGAGGTTCCTGCTTTGAGCAACAACGAGCCCAAGCCTGGGCCACATGGTGGCAGAAAAAGCCCTATTCATGGGTATGAATGTTCTAGAATCCCATGTCTAGTCTCATGGTACTACCACTCAGTCACATGCATGACAAACCGTGCTAAGAAAGCAGTGGTCTGATCTGTATTAAGACTATATGGTTCTGATTTGACAAGAACCTCTCTCTCTCTCTCTCTCTCTCTCTCTGTTATCTGTTGTCCCTCCTCATCCCCACATGCTCTGCTGTTGCCAAAATATGCTTAGCACCTTCTCCTGTGCCATGGATGGCCCAGGGCCCCATAGACATCTTTAGGTCGAAGCCTTTAAATAAGGTGCTAAGGCAGATGAGCTTTGCAGTAGCTCTGATCCCTGGTCAGCTATGAAGTCCTTCCCTGCCCTGCCTTTTGCAGCAATAACCCCACTTTCTGCATGCTTGGGCCCTTCTGCCCTTGCTTAAGTAACACTTGCAGTAGATTTCCTCAGTTTCTTCATTTATGAAGTAGGGACAGCTGTACCTGTAGTGGCCCTGTGCCATTTTGGGGAGTGTGGTGGAGGCTGTGACATGCCTGGCTGGTGATGGTGGTGGTGGTGGTGAGAGTGGAAGGGCCCCGGGATGGGACTGACAACAAAGAGGGGACAACACAGAATGAGATGCGGCCCCCGCCCCCAGCATGGAGACGACAGAGAGATGGACTGATCTGGACAAGACTGGGGGAGGGCGGGACAGAGTTTTCGGGACACCCCGCCATGGCCAGCTCAAGTCTCCACTTCGCTTCTCTCCGCGGCTGAAATGGAAAAAAAAAAAATCTGGGAAGAAAAAGAAAAAAAAAACAAAACTTCCCATTCCCCTCCCTGCCTGTAGAGGGGGACTTTGGGGGCCAAAGGCACTGAGGGGTCTGGGGGTGAGGGTGAACAAGGAGGGAATCCCAGGTCTTTTGGTCTTGTGGGCAGGAGGAGAGGGGGTGCATTCTGGGGTGGGCCCGACATACTCGAGTGTTTACCCGGCTTCAAAGAAGCCAAGAGTCTGGGAGAGATTCACATTCATTTTAGGCCCAAGGTTAAAGACTCACAACCTCTTTTTATTTCACTCTCTCTTGCTGAACTCTGTGTCCAGGGTTCTCTAGCCCTCTGGGGAAACAAACACAGGGGGATATTCAGACAGTGGGGAGGATCTCGGGTTCCCCCCCGCAAGCCACTTCCTTGTCAACCCAAAGCTACGCTTGGCTGGTTCCGAACCCAGCTTCCTTCCTTTCTTTTTATTTCTCTTCACTCCAAGAGGCCAGAGCTATGCTCAGCACCAGGATGCTAAGGGGGCAAATGTGCTGAAGACAGCTGGGGAGACTGCAGGGCCTGGAACTGGGTGGGTGGATGGGGGGCAGTAAGAGTGCAGGCTCTCAGTGCTGGCTACTCATACTGATCTTGGTTTCCAAAGAGAAAGAAGGGGCCCTTCCTCCTACAGCACCTCCAGGTAAGCATAAGTCTGAGTTTTATGCTCCTGAATCTGTGCTGAGGAGAATTTGGGGTCCCTTTCACTGCAAGATACAAAGGGGGTAGTTCCTAGCTCCAGGACAGAAATCCCATCTACATGAATACAAAAGCTAATGCTCAGTCTTTTTTTGGGGTGGTGGTGGTGGTGGGGCACATCCAGTGATGCTCAAGAGTTACTCCTGGCTCTGCATTCAGGAATCACTCCTGGTAGTGTTTGAGGACCATATAGGATGCCAGGGATTAAACTCTGGTTAGCTGCATGCAATCAAACACTCCCCACTGTACTATCTCTCTGGAACTTAGAGTTTTGGGGGATTCTGGGCACCAACTTCTCACCACTTCCTTGCTGAGTAACCTCATGTCACCTGAGCATTTTTGTTTGTTTTTGGGCCATACTCAATGGTGCTCAGGTGCTACTCCTGGCTCTGTACTCAGAAATCATTTCTAGCAGGCTCAGGAGACCATATGGAATGTCGGGGATCAAACCCAGGTCAAATGCATGCAAAGCAAATGCTCTACCTGCTGTGTTATTGCTCTGGCCTCAAGTCCCAGAGCATTTGGGTTCCTTGTCTCTGTGGAATAATACACTGACAAGCTGACCTTCTCACTGATCTCAGTGGCTGAACATTCTAGAATATTCCAGAGGCCCATCTCGTTACACTGTCATGTCACCATGCACATGCCTCTGCTGGGTCCCTAGAGCTTAGAAATGCTCTAGGAGGGCCATGTGGCATGGTGGCTCTCGCACCCCAAGTTCACAAATCAGGTGTTGTCCTTCTCCCCCAAGCAAATGGGTCAGGGGAAGTGAGTTGAATCTTTCTGGACACTCAGATGCCAGGGGCTGGCACAGAGCAGAACATAGCCCACTTCTTATTGGCTGTGGGGGACTTCCTGGCTCTTCAGATCTCCACTGAGAAGCAGGTATTTTTGGGTAGGTATGGTTGGGCCACACCTGGAAGTATTCAGGGCTTACTCTTGGCTCTGCAATCATGGATCAATCCTAGTGGGCTCAGGGGACCATTTGGGGTGCCAGAGTACAACACATGCAAGGCAAGTGATCTTCCATTTGTTTTTATCACATTGGTCAGGAATAAGCCATTTAGATTGGGGGTCCCCACATGTAGTCTAGGGTCATCAGAGGCTAGGAGGTGCTCTTGTGGGTGGAGCCTCTCCAGCCAAAGACAACAGCAGGCAGATGGAAAGTTGATGTGGGATCCATAGCTGGGGGAAAGAGATCCTATGGAGCAGAGTCCAAATGGGTGAAGATCAGTCCTTGGGGGGGCTCAGGACATCTCTAAGAAGAATCAGAGATATGGGATTCTCCTGCAGGTCTGACACCCAGTACAAGGACACAGATGAGTAAGTGGGCTTGAGCCCCTCATAGATGAGAAAGGAGAAAGGGGCTGCCTTGCCTGGTGGGGGATCTGGCCTGCAGGGGAGATGAGACACAGGGTACAGATGATGTGACTGTAGCCTGATGGGGTTCCAGGAGGCCACTGTCTTGGATGGTTTGGGTACAACCAAAGGAGAGTAGAAAGGTATCATCTAAGTTAGGAGTGAGCCAATGCCCCCTCAGGCTGTGTGCCCAGGGAAAGTCTAGGGTGGGGGCATAAATATGGGGGAGGGGCATCCCTCAGAGGTCAGCACTATGCTTTGGGTAGAGGCCATGGGGAGAGGGACCTCGGGGTGCAGGGGTGAGAGGATCCCCAAGTGCAGCCTGCCCTGACACATTCCCACACAGCCAGACCTGACCATAGACTGCTCAGACACCATCTGTCTGATGGCACCACTTAGAATCTTGCCCCACCGTAGGCATTTCTGTGCCAACACAAGAACCTACAGATTGGGGCCAGGCTGAGTGGAAGTTTGGGGGCTGGTGCAGTGGGGAGCTCTTCAAGAAAACTCCAACAGGGGCTCCCTGGGGGCAGGGGTATGTCCAGGAGGTGGGCTGAGGGCAGGAGGGCAAGGAAGTCAGGCTGTGGCTCAGACAGACCAATGGAGCAGAAAATCTGGACCTCCCAGCTCCATGCCAGGATGGAGTCTGGGTCCCATTTCTGCCTGAACTCAGGCCTGGCAAAGAAAGGGCAGGACAGCAGGATTGTGGGCAGAACAGAGGCCTTGCACCCCCCGGGAGCCCTGCCTCGAGACCCTCCCCCCCCCATAACTGGCCATTCCCTTACATCATTCAGCCCTCTGAAGTCCCAGTGACTCTGCCTGTCTCCTCCTGGCCAACTTGATTTTTCTCTTTGTTTGTTTTGAGGCCACACCCATTGAAACTCAGGGGTTACTCCTGGCTATGCTCTCAGAAATTGCTCCTGGCTTGGGGGGACCATATGGGACGCTGGGGGATCAAACTGCGGTCCATCCTAGGCTAGTGCCGCTCCTGGACAACTTGGATTCTTCCTGACCACACTGACTGCTGGCCATTGGGGACACTCCAGGTTCCCCTTGCTGGCTATTCTCCACCCCCTAAAACTCCTAGGATGTGCCCAACCAATGACGCTGATCCTTGGAGTAACCCCGACTTTCGGACCCCGCCCCTCCTGAGCCTGTGGAAGTGCCACGAAGCTCACCCCAGGGGGACTGGCTTGGCTCTGCCTGCGGCCCATGGGGGGGCCCGGAGTAAGGGGACACTCACGCCCAGCTGCAGCCGGAGGAAGGCTGGTCGGGGAGGAAAGAGCATTGGATAACGACACGTGACTAGGGCTAGAGAGATTGGCTACGTCCTGGCTCTGGCTGGTGACCGAGGACTGTCTCCGCAGGGCGCCCTGAAAGGAGGCCCCGCTCTTGAAAGTATTGACTACTTCAATCTGCAACGGAGGAGAGAACGAGACAAGTTTGGAGAAGAACAGACAGACACATGACGACGACAGGTGCCAGGAGCAAAGCCGCAGCCACGGCCACAGGACAAGGCCACGGGGCCACGACACCCACACAGAAGGACCAGAGCACTCTGAGGCCAACGGTCTGTATGGCCAGGGGTGAGCGGAGGGAGGCCTAGGCTGAATGGGGTGGGGAACAGTGGGTGCTCAGGCCCTCCTAGGGCTGAGTGTAGAGCCCAGGGGAAGGGTTCAGGCTCCAGGATGGGCAGGAATGGGGTCCATCCCAGCTCTACCACTGAGGGCTGAGGTGACTGGGATGGTTACCACTGAGACATGAGGCAGCCCATCTGGGAATCCATGAGGGCCAAGGTGACCCCATCTGGCCATTCCTGAGGGCCGATGTGACCCCATCTGGCCATTCCTTGAGAGCTGAGGTGACCCCCTTGGGGCCTCACGAAGGACAGAGTGGTGACTCTTTGTGAAGAGAGTTCATTCTGCCAAGGTGTCTCTGCCCACTGCAGGCACATTTCTCAGGCTCAGGCATCACTCATCAGTGTGACCTGAGAACCACACAGGTCCTCCACCCCATCCCCGTGTCCCCACAATCTCAGGACTCTTGAGAGGCCTTTCCCCTGTGATGCCTGTGACACCTGGTGGTAACTTCGGACTAACCAGGCCCTCTCAGATGTGGGGTCGTGGGGGCGATCTCAAGGGCTCTCAAGTCTCCTCAGGGAGGAAAGAGGAGCTTGGGATCTGGGTCTCTGCTGTCATGGCCGGGATGTCAAGTGGGAGATGCATCCAATCATGGGTGTGTGTCTAGGCCCGTGGGTACATTCAGACCCACAGGTGCGCTGTGGTGCATTTAGGTTCTTGGATATATTCAGGCCTGTGAGTGCATTCAAGTCCATGGGTGTGTCCTTGTTTTGGGGTGTTTCCAGGGTTGTGGGTGTGTCCAGTGCTGTGGATGAGTCTAGGGCCGTTAGTGCTCTGGGGTCTAGTTCCCTATTCTGGGAGTGCTAATGTGTGAGACAAAGGACCCACCCCTAGGGTACTAGTGACTCTTAGGTCTTGGGAAAACCCTTCTGTGCTTATGGGGGGCGCTGGCCACAGGGAATCCATTTACAGGCACTGGTTCCAACACTGCTGTACCTCAAACCCAGCCCCTGACAGAACTGTCACTGCCCACTGCCCTCAGATCTCCCCATCTCTGCCCACTCTAGGGACCCCTGGGCAGCCCACAAGGGTGGGATGGTACATTCTGGGGCTCCCTGTCTTTAGTGGTTTTGTTGGGGTGCCTGGGAAGAATGAGGGGGGCCCAAGAAGCAGCGAGGATGACCCGTGCTGACATCTCTCCTGCGCCTCCTCCTCCAACTGGCGACGCTGGTACCTGGGTCTGGATCCTATTGAGGCCCCGGAACCATAGGATCTGGCCACGGCGCAGCTCCCGCTCGGCATGGTCAATCTCTTCCACGTCTTCATTGAGTTCCTCCTCGGGGATTTCCTCCTTCTGCGTCAGCCGGCCTGCCTCCTTCAGGAACTTGAGCCTGCTGGTCGGGATGGTGGCGATCACCTGCAAGGGACAGTCATCAGGGTGTGTGTGTGTGTGTGTGTGTGTGTGTGTGTCTGCCTTGGTGTGTGTGTGCCCATGTGTATTTGTGTCTGTGTGTTAGTGTGTGTGTGTGGTGCGTGTCTGTGTGAGTATACTCTGTGTGTGTGGTCTCTGTGTGTTTGTGTCTATGTGAGTTTGTGTCTATGTGAGTTTGTGTGTGATGTGTGTCTGTGTGGTGTCTGTGTGCATCTAAATGTGTGTCTGTGGTCTCTGTGTTAGTATGTAGTGTGTTGTCTATATATGTGGTCTCTGTGTACATATATGCAAGTGCATGCATATGAGTGTGTGTGTGTGTGTGTGTGTGTGTGTGTGTGTGTGTGGCTATGAGAAGCTTCTCTGGGCCTCCAGGTTGTCATGGCCTGCACTCAGCCCTGAGAACTCTAGGTCGCCTTGTGTGATCCGGGGCCCCCAGGTTGGGGATCCACCCATGTCTTTGAGCCTCTTGAGTGGTGGGGTCAAGCCTATGCCTGGGAGCTCAGCGTAGGGCCTGGCTAGAAGTCAGGAGGATACAGAGGTGAAGGTCCTTCTCTCCTGCCGCTCGGGCCTGCCCATAGTAGGGGAATGTGGCCCTCTGCCATCAGTTTAGAGCTGCCCATGAGTGGCCAATCTCCTCTCAGAGCTGCCTGGAGTGAAGGCAGCTGGGTAGGGAGGGAGTTTCCACTCTTCCAGCTACTTTTGCCCAGAACTCAAACTCCAGGTAATAGAGAAGCTAGAGTTCCAGCTCTGGGGTGCTGTGCTTGGCTTGAAACCCTTGGGAAGCACTCACGACCCAGACTCGGGGACCCAGCTGGTGTCTGCTGGCACTTTGTGCAGTGCATTGTGGGATTCTAGACTTAGAGGAAACTAGAATATTCTGGGGGTGAAGGCCAGAAAGACTCCACAGAATATTCCACCCAGCATTCTGAGGAGTCCTGAGTGGTCCCCAAATAGCCCCCAAATAGCTGAGAACAGTTCTTGTGGGGCAGCTCTGCTTGCAATCACCTCTTAGACTAATCAATAACCTCTTAAAACCATTTGATTAAAACATCCCCTTTGGCTGTTATGATGATGGGGGGAATGTACACAGCTGCCCATACTCTCTAGGGTTTTTTTTTTTTTTGGAGGGCCACACCCAATGACATCTCAGGGGTTACTCCTGGCTATGGGCTCAGAAATTGCTCCTGGCTTGGGGGACCATATGGGACACCAGGGGATCAAATCGTGGTCTTTTCGTAGGTCAGTGCATGCAAGGCAAACACCCTACTGCTTGTGCCACCACTCTGGTCCCTCTCTGGAGCCCATCCCTGGAAGTGTGTGGAATCATGAGACTCGGTGAGGGGCCATGGGACTAAGCAAGAGATCATGAGACCCAGGAGGTCATGAGACCAGTGAGGGATCATAAAATCCAGTGAGAACAGAGACTGCTTGTGATGCTGGCTTGGACCCTTGGCTACCTGGATAGACTTATGTCAATCTCATTCTTATTTTATTGCATTCCCTTTTTCTTTTCTTCCTATTATTTTTTGGGGGATACTGCAGATCTGCTGGCCAGTGTTGGCCCTGCTAGGCCCCTCTGGTTATAGCTACAGGTACTGGGGAGGTAGGGATGGGGAAATCAGTTCTAAAATTGAACTTGGGGCCACAAGCATCTAGGCATGATCTGCCCTTGCAAGACATTGCTTCTTCCACCTGAGCCACTTTCCCTGAGTTTCTCTTTGTGGCAAATGATCCAGACTATCCCCCATGGAGCACATAATACTGTGATTTTTTTTTTGGTTTTGGGGCCACACCAGGCAGTGCTCAGGGGTTACTCCTGGCTCTGTGCTCAGAAATCACTCCTGGCAGGCACAGGGACCATATGGGATGCTGGGATTTGAACCAATGTCGGTTCTGGGTCGGCAACTTGCAAGGCAAATGTCCTACTACTGTGCTAACACTTTGGCCCCCCTAATACTGTGTATGAAATGAATTTCAGTAGATGTAGTTAGTGGTACAAATTATGGCAGTGGGTCCTCCCAGGCCCCCACAACTCAGACACTCCATGATGAGGGGTTTAGTGGGGTCAGACGGCAGCTACAGAGTTGGGTGGGGCCCATCCCTAGGACACTGAGAGGTATTTGCCTCTCAGTCCCACCCAGTCCTAACTCACCTGGCCCCACACGAGCTCCCCTAAGCCGATGAAGATGCACCACATCCACTGGTCCAGCTGCAGCGGGGAGCAGCTGAAAGGCTTCCCCCCAAACTGCACGATGACAATCTAGAGGACAGTGGAGTGGGAGAAGGGGGTGTCAGGGCCGCCCCAGAGCCTAGGGGTGGGGTTTGCAGGGCATATGGGGCAGGGGGTTGGCAACCTGGATGGCAAAGGTGCCCAGCACGATGGTGCAGAAGATGGGGTTTCGGAAGATGCCGTCGAAGACGTTGCGTTCGCCGTGGATCTTACGCGCGTTGACCTCATTGAAGAGTTGCATCATGACGAAGGTGTTGAAAATGATGGTGTAGTGTTCAGAGGGTGGCGAGTGCAAGGGTGCGTTCCTCCCACTGTCGATCTGGAACATCTTCTCACCTGTGGGAGAAGTTGAGCTGCAGCATGGGGTGCTGGTAGTGGGGGAAGGAGACATAGGATGGGGGACCCCTGTACCCAGGCTCTGAACACGAAGTGGAGTCCTGGGACTCAGAACCTTTGCTCCTTTGGGGAAGACCATCTGCGTTCATGTTTTCTGTGGTTTGTGTGGCAGGGCAGCAGGTATAGGACACACGGAGAACACGGGCAGGACAGGAGATGGGCCTTGCATGTGACGAACCTGAGTTCTACCCCCATACCATACGGATCCCCAAGCACTAGTAGGTATGGCCCTGGGGTCTCTGAACATTGCTGGGGTGGCTTAGGAACTCCCCAGCACCACCAGACCAGCCTGAGTGGTACCATATATTCGGGCCTTGGACCTCCAATTCAGTTGACTGGGAATAACTGAGAGGGGGGACCCTGAGTCTCTGAGCATTGTGGGGGGTCAGGGTGACTCCTCCTCAGAAAAACTCCCAAATTAAGGGCTGGAACGTTGGCACAAGTGGTTAGGCATATGTTTTGCCTGCGCTAGCCTAGGATGGACTGCAGTTTGATCCCCTGGAGTCTCATATGGTCCTCCAAGCCAGGAGTGATTTCTGAGTGCATAGCCAGGAGTAACCCCTGAGCATCACCAGGTGTGGCCCCAAAACAAAAACAAAAAAGAAAGGAGAAATTCCCAAATTATAAAGGGAGATACGGGCAGCAGATCTGGTGATGGTCTTCACAATTCTGTTCAATTCCTGATATCCCTAAGGGGGTGCCCAAGAGCCTTGAGCACAGCTGGTTGTGGCCCAATTTCCAACCCCCAAGCCAGAAATACAAACAAAGGCAGTCCTAGGCTGCTGGCCATCATAGGGAGGCCACAGCCCTGGGATCCCCTAAAAGTGCTGCTGGTGATGAGAGTCTGTCTTGAGAAGGGGCTTGCTTCGGGGTTCTGGCCTCTGTGGCAGGGACCCCTCATAGGGTCCTCTCTCTTCTCTCCCACCTCTAAAATTAGATCATGACTGTGACTAAACTTGGGCCCACGAAAACAGGGCAAGAGCCCAAGTTATCTGAGGAAGGAGAAGGAGGATGACTTCAAAATTAGATGCGTCTGTCTCTGGGGCGCTTCCCAGGCTACATTTCTCCACCGAAATGGCATTGTGAGTGGAAGAAATGGAAGGCGGCTAGGATGAGGTCACTGTGGAAATTTCCAGCAGGACAAAGGGGGCAAATTCTCCTTGTAGAAGGCTGCCCATGGAACTCAGGGTTCTGGCTGAGCCATGGCTGTGGGACGTGTAGGGCATGGAAGGCCCAACTTAAGAGGTGCTGCCTGAGTTGGTGGGTAGGCAGGGACCCCCTGGGCAGGTGGGGGAAGGCACCCCATGGTTAGAATAAAGTGGGAATAGGGGCATCAGAGCTAGCACCTCCCCTCAGACCTTGCTCCCCTCAGAGCCTGGCTCTGACTCGTATCATTTTGCAGTGACTGTGCAGGGCACCCCGGTTTTGGGGTGGTCCCAGGTACCCCAGGGGACCACGCACCAACAAAGAGCAGTGTGAAGATGAGCGTCAGCTGGTAGACGGCGTGGCCCAGAATGTTCTTCATCATGGTGCGGGAGATGAGGGGCTTGTTGCGGCCATATGGCTTCCTCAGCAGCAGGGTCTCAGTGGGGGGCTCAGTGGCCAAAGCCAGGGAGGCGAAGGTGTCCATGATAAGGTTCACCCACAGCATCTGCACGGCCTTCAGCGGCGAATCCTGTGGACAGGGCCGGCCCGGGAAGGGGTGACAGGGTGCAGCGGCTTCTGGCCTGGGGTGCCCCAAAGCGTGAGGCAGGTTCTCTGGGGTCCTCACAAGACAATCACCCACTGCCCCTGTTGCCCCAAGAAGAGAGCTGAGTCTCCAGGTCCCATGGCTGCTCTTCTTGGCCAGGCCAGAACGCCCCTCTCTTCCTCTCACAGACCTACCCTTCTGGCTCTGCCCTCGACCCCACAACCCTTCTCCACAGCACTCAGCTTTGATGGCTTTGGCCTGGCCCACTTGATCCTGGTCTGGGTTTCCTCAGGATTCCCAAAAGAGAAGATTTTCTCAGTAGGGATAGTGCTTGCCAGTAAAGCTTCCTGTGTGACCTCCCTCATTTGGCTATGATACCCCCAATTGGCTCTATGGAGACTCCATCATTCTCTGAGGGGACCCCCATCCTGCTCTGTGGAGACCCCTATTCTGCTTTGAGGAGATCCCTGTCCTGCTCTGAGAGGACCTTGGAACAATTTCATCCCATATCACCTGTCTGAGCTGTCACAATAGTGGTGGATGGTCCTGTCCATGCCACTGTCCCTACTTATCTTCTAGGACATGGCTCGCCATGTCTAAATCCAGGGATGCCTTTGCCCACTGTACCTCTTGTACCCTGATCTCTCTCATCTGCTCCTAGAAGGATCCTCCCCATTTCCCCTCAAGGCCCTGACTCCCCTGACTTTTGCTTGTTTATGTGGCCCTCCCGGCTGTGCTTGGGGTCTCAGGCCCTGCTGTGCTGGGGATGGAATTTAGGGTCTTGTGCTTCCTAGTCCTAGTCCTAGTCCCTGGTCTGCCTCTCTGCTCTATCTATCACAGACTTGCCCATGGCTCTGTCTCACCCCCCCCCCCCCCCCGACAACCTGGGAACACCTCCTCTAGGAAGTCCACATGCCAGATGGCCTGACTGAGTCAACTGCCCTACTTTCAGTCTGCATTCCGCATGCCTACTTGTTTCCCTCCTCCATGCTCCCTTCCTGAACTCTTTCTCCTGCTTGTCCCTTAGGCCCCAGTGGCAGAACCCATCACCAGCACCTGTGGAAGGTTGTGGGCAAATTACAGTGTTCTGGGCACCCATAAGGGCTTTCCTCAGGGACTGTGCCCCAATTCTCCGCCAGAGGGAGCTTCTCGTCCACAGATCAGGCAGGAAGAAGACTCCCCAGGTGGCAGGTACTGAGCTCAGCTGAGTTGGTGGCTCAGCTCCAAAGGCAGGACTCTGATCTTGGGAGGTGTGTGTGGTAGAACTGTGGTGTAGGCAGAACTTTCCTTCTCCATTCCTAGGAAGCTGTCAAAGCCCTGGGCAGGGCCGGCAGTTCCCTCCCATTTGGAGTGACCTATACCCCCTCTCGAGCTCCATTTCCTGCACCCTGTCTGCAGCTCCTGGCCCTGGGGAGGCATTTGCAGAGGAAAGCAGAGCTGGAGTTTGCCCTGTTTACTGGTCCCGGACCCACCTGCGTGATGCAGGCGCCCGTAAAAGCCACGATCACAGCCACCACGTTGACTGTCAGCTGGAACTGCAGGAACTTGGAGATGCTGTCGTACACGTTGCGACCCCACATGACTGCCTTGACGATGCTGCTAAAGTTGTCGTCCGTGAGGATGATGTCGGAGGCCTCCTTGGCTACATCAGTACCCGCGATGCCCTGTTGAGATAGGTCGTCAGGGTGGGAATGGGGTGGGTGGCACATGGGGACAGAACAGCAATGGGGACAGGGCAGAATAGCATGGGGGAGGAGAGATGATTGTCTCCAGCCACATGTTTTCACAACTTCCCCAGATTCACAGAACTAGGGACTGTCCCCTGTAGCCTGGTGGCATCTGCCCTGAACACTCAACTCCTGACATGCACAAGTCTGAGCATACATGATATCATGTGCATTTATGTTCTACACCCTCCTCTGAACATAGGGACACACATTCCTATACGCAGGCACACATCTTACACTCACGGGTGGGCCACACACATTTCCATGCGCACAAAAGCATCATACATGTCCGCGCTTACCTGGGCACTCATACGTACCGTTTGGCACGATGCACGAGACAGCCCACCTCATGCACGCGAGCACCAACACAAAGGTGCGTATGCTAGTGGTCACACTCCTGATCATGCTTATGCACTCATCTCCTCACATTTTCATGCGCTCTCATACCTTCATTCATGGCCACACTCGTGACCATGCTTATGAATGCACATATCAGCATTCATGTTCAGACACAGACATTCAGACGCTCATTCAGGCTCAAATCTCATACTTAGGATCCTACTCGTGCTCACACACAGCCATACACACGGTGCCTCATGCTCTGGCTCTACACCACACACACCATGTGCAACTCAATTCTGTGATACGCAGACACCCTTCTTGCAGACGCATTACTGCCAGGAGTTTCCTGAACCCTTCCAGGAAGCCCCCGTGCCCAGGCTGAGCCTCCTGAGTGTTGGCACCAAAGGTGTGCACAGTGGGTGGCAGAGAGCATAGCCAGTAAGGAGGCAGTGCCCTTGCTCCCCAAGACCCTGGCTTGGAATCGCACAGACCCGGGGCTGCTCCTACCATGGCGAAGCCCACATCCGCCTTCTTGAGAGCAGGGCCGTCGTTCGTGCCATCCCCGGTGACTGCCACCACCTGCCGTTGCTCCGTGTGGGTGCTGTCAATGATTCCTGGAGAATTCGGGTAAACTCAGAGCCCAGCCAAGGCACTTTGCTATCTTGAGAGACCTGACACTGGGCCCACACCGCCTCCCATGTCTTTACCCTGTGCCCTATTGGCTTTGCCTGCCCCATTTCCAGCAATTATGGGGGGTCTGGGTACTGGCCCCCACCTGGGCACACCCCACCTATCCTCTATCTTCTTTTTTTAAATATTTTTTATCTATTGATGAAAATGCATCACATAGTTGACATGACTGATCATAATACAATTGTTTCAGGAAGACCAAAAGCAACGTGATTAAAAAAAAAAAAAGAAATAGAAAATTGAAAGAAAAACTAAAGAGATGGGAGAGAAAGGAAAGAAAATGTTCAGTGGCAAGTGTATTTTTGAAAATTATTGAATCACCGATGAACTTATTAATGCACTAGCAGAAAGTTTAGTAAGCTCTTATTTTTTTTTAAAGGATGAGAGTTAAAAAATACAGTAAAAATGGTGTGGGTGGCAGCTTTTCTTTGTATAGGTCCAGCAAAATGTGAGGGAAATGGAAGGGAAAAGCCTTGGCCTAAGTACATGAAGACCTTACCACTGAAATTTTCTGGTATAAGACTGATTCAGGGCTCCAGGTATACTAAGCTGATCAACCCCTGATTCATTCTCTGTGGTCCTAGTAAAACCACCTGTCCTATCTTAATCTACTCCAGATCTTCCCTGGCTCTATGATTGTCCTGTTGTGTCTAAATCTGGCCTGGGCTGTCCCTGGCCTCAGGGTCAACTGCTCCTATATGGTTGCCTGCCTCAATTTCCTGGTTGCCCCATCCACATAGTCACAAAGTCTCCCCTTTTACTAGCTCCTGAGTTCCATTTCAGCCCAATATCTACCAACAGTGCTCACCACTGGACCATCTTGGGGTTTTCCCTGCTCTGTTCCTTTCCACCTGCAGGGAAATTCTATCTCCCAGTCCTTGGCCTGCTAATTGTGAGATTCCATCAGATGATCTTGGCCCCCACAATCTTCTTGGGCACAAGTCCCCAGTTCAGCAGTGAATGCCATTTTCTTTCTTAGAAGGGGCTGAGCCCCCCATCTGTATTTTTTCCCACTCCCCCTCACATCTGTACTTTTAATGTACCCCCAATTCACATCCTGACCCTATACCTGTAAAGTATCTGGGCTGTTAAATCCTTTGTTGGGTATTTGTGAATCCAAGAACAGTCCCCAGAATGAGAAATTACTTCCCATCCCCTTGTCCCCTTTCAGGGGGAGACCTTGGTAATATTTATCTGCAGCAAATAATAATCCACACAGACAAGAAGGATAGGGTGTAAAAGATTGGGCAAAGAGAGAGAGCGAGCGAGAGAATCCTCTTGCAGCCTGCAAACAGCTTTCGCAAAAGGATCCCTCTCCCCTGTCCATCAAGCTATTTATTGCCAACTCCACAGCGCCCCCACCTGGAAGGTCTAGGTGGGGCAATAGTCACAGAACAATCCTAAGGAAATATTTTTATATACAACAATTCCAAGAATAATCTTATGGAAACTTTTTCATATACTACAATACCCACCCTTTTCCTGAACTCCACCCCATCTTCAGGGCCTGCCTGCTGATACTTTCGCCCAGGGGACTGAGACCTCGTCCCCTCCTACTCCCAGTGTAGCCTTCAGTTCTGCCAGGAACACATAGAGCCAACAGCCATGTGTGGAGCCTGGAGACAGCATGTCAGGGAGGGAGATGGCTTCCTGTTGGAAGTGCAGCTTTGGAGTATAAGGTTCTCTCATCTAAGCCAGATCTGCCTTCATTAAGGTCTTCGGGCAGCATAGTGAGAGAGGGACCCCGATGCTTAGGGGTGAATTCAGCCAAAACCCTGCCCTCTCTGCTTATTTTGCAGAGGTGGGGAGATGGTGCCTGAGGCCAAGACCAGCCAAAGACCACAGAAAAGGTAGGTGACTGAGCTGAACCAAGCCTTGAGTCCCCCCAAAGAACCAGTACTGGGGCTCATCCAGAGAGGTGCCTGCCTGGAGAGGGATGGGGTGCAGAGGGCTTGCTCCTGGATGCTGGGAGGGTTCTCTAACTCCAGTTAGAAGGCTCTGAGGCCTGAGGTTCAAGGGAATGTGAGTGGTGTCACCGTTTTCCACACTAAGACAGGACGAGCTGTGTATGACATTCAATTTGAATATACCCCAGGGGTACCCTTCGCCATGTGTCCCTGGTGCTGGCTTTGGACCAGGTTCCCCGCTGGAACAGGGACCCAACTTGCTGAGATTCCCATCCTATCTCCCTATCCTTGGCTGCAAAAGATGAGGTGAGTGGACTGTTAGGGGTTAGGAAACCTAGGCAGCACCCTTTCCAGGACACTATTACTAGGGGCTGGTTTGTTTACTCCCCCATTTTTGGGCCACACCTGACAGTGCTTAAATCTTACTCCAGGGTCTGCACACAGGAATAATCACTCCTGATGGAGTGTTAATCAGGGGATCATATGAATGCTGGGGATCAAACCCAGGTCCACGGTGTGCAAAGTAAATGCCCTCCATGATATGCTAATGCTCCAGCCCCGGGTCTGTTTACCTTTGACTAGTGTGTGCTTGTCCGTGGGCGAGGAGCGGGCCAGCACCCGAAGTTTCGGCCAGATCTTATCAATCCGCTCCTGCTCGATCTGGGGGAACGGGGGAGACATTGAGGTCCAGAGAGGGGAAGGGATATGCAGGAGCACCCTGCATATGCAGGATATGCACCCCCAGTGGGTCTGGAGCTCCCCCCTGTGCTGCTCAGCCCCACACCCCCATAGGACCCTTGGTGCCCATCTCTACCTCCCCCTTCCCACCTGCTCTGTGTCTACCTCTTCCTTCTTTTTTTTTGATTTTGGTTTTTGGGTCACACCTAGCGGTGCTCAGGGGATATTCCTGGCTCTGGGCTCAGAAATCGCTCCTGGCAGGCTTGGGGAACCATATGGGATGTCAGAGATCGAATCCTCATCTGTCCTGGGTCAGTTGCATGCAAGGCAAACGCTTTACCCCTATGCTATCTCTCCGGCCCATACCTCTCCCTTCTCATTACGGATGCGCCTGTTGAACTCCTTGCCCTCCAGACACAGGAAGTCCTCCCCAGGGTGGATGATGCCGCATTTAATGGCGATGGCACGGGCTGTGTTGATGTTGTCCCCGGTGACCATGCGGACTGTGATGCCTGCTCTCTGGCACTTGCGGATGGCTTCAGGGACCTGCACAGGATTGGGAACCATGGAGGTGGGTATACCCTTGGCATTCCTTCCCTGCCCTCAGTTTCCAGAGAGTCACTTTGCCCAGGCAGTTCCTTTGGGAGTGTTAGGGAGGGGATAGAAGGAGGTGCCCAACTCCTTCCTCCCTCTTCCTTCTGTGCCCAAGGCAGGCATCACTAATCAAACTCTGATGGACCTCAGTTCTGAGTCCCAGGCAGCCATCACTATGCCTGTGATGGCTCATCCTGAGATGTGTCATCGCTGGCCTTATCCAGAAAAGACTTTGCAAATGCCCCCCCGTATCCCCCCCAACAAACTCTTACTCTTGAGGTGGCACAAACTCATGCTTACTTGTTTAATTCATGTTTTTTTTTTTTTGTTTTGTTTTTGGGCCACACCCCATGGTGCTCAGGGGTTACTCTTGGCTGTCTGCTCAGAAATAGCTCCTGGCAGGCACGGGGGACCATATGGGACACCGGGATTCAAACCAACCACCTTTGGTCCTGGATCGGCTGCTTGCAAGGCAAACGCCGCTGTGCTATCTCTCTGGGCTCTTAATTCATGTTTAATTCCAGCAAACACAGTGATGAACACTTTCCTGCATTTATTTTTTTTTCCAGATTTGGCTGGAGCACTGCATCTGGAAACTGTTGTTTTTATTCTTTATTTTGGGGGGGGGGGCACATCTTGTGGCTCTCAGGGGTTACTACAGGCCCTGTGCTCCGATATCACTGCTGGCAGGCTCCAGAGGCCATATGGAATGCCAGGGATCAAACCCCAGTTGCCTGCATGCAAAGAAATGCCCTACCCACTGTGCTATGGCTCTGGCTCCTGGAAGCATTTTTTTTTTTTTGATTTTTGGGTCACACCTAGCAGCGTTCAGGGGTTATTCCTGGCTCTATGCTCAGAAATCGCTCCTGGCAGGTTCAGGGGACCATATGGGATGCCGGGATTCGAACCACCGATTTTCTGCATGCAATGCAAACACCTTACCGCAAAGCTATCTCTTCGGCCCCTGCCCTGGAAGCATTTTATTTATAGAATACATATGGTACTGACTTAGAAAAATCTATGTTTCCAGCAAAATGCAGCCTTTTCCTTGAATTATAATAACTGCCTGCTCCTATTTCTGTGATTATAACTGATGTCTGGGTCGATCATGAACCAGAAAGCCCTGTCAATCAGAAACCAAGAGGCCCTGGCCTCACCCCACAGGCCCCAGTCCAGTACAGAGCTGAGATTTGTTTAGGATTTGCTGGACAAATCTTTGGACTACATAAATCTTTGGGCTGCGGGAACAGTGGCGGCTCATTCCACACAACACAGATCTGCCCCTGGAGAGATCTGACCCATGGGAAGGGACAAATCCTGGAATAACACGGGGAGCTTTGTTATTTGCTGCTGAATATCTTTGCAGGCAGAGGACGTGCCTTTGGAACTAAATCCCTCTTCTGAGCAGCAGTCCCAGGGCTGCATTCTCAGTTCTTCTCTTGCATACTTGCCTCCCATGCCCACACCTCCAAACCATGTGAGAGAGTTCCAGGACTGTACAAGGGTGCTTCTCTGTCTCCCAGAGGATGTTGGGGTTTCCAACCCCAGAATGGTGTCCTTTCTTGAGGTACTTTGTTGAGAATTATATTGGTAATTATATTAAAAACCATATACTAATTAGGATATAAATATAATTAATTTTATGTATTACATAATTAATACTTATATTTGTTTATAATTCTATTGTTTTTGGGCCACACCTGGTAGTGCTCAGGATTACTGCTGGCTCTGTACTTAGGGATCACTCCAGGCTTGGGGTGATATGGGCTTGGGGCCATATTGGATGGTTCTTGGCCTTTCTTCCCCTCTTCTTTTTGGGGATCCCTGGGCTGAAAAATATTTGATTAACTGTACTAGCCTCTCTCCTGTGACCTTAAATGCTGGTTGTTGGGGCCCGGAGAGATAGCACAGCGGCGTTTGCCTTGCAAGCAGCCGATCCAGGACCAAAGGTGGTTGGTTCGAATCCTGGTGTCCCATATGGTCCCCCGTGCCTGCCAGGAGCTATTTCTGAGCAGACAGCCAGGAGTAACCCCTGAGCATCGCCGGGTGTGGCCCAAAAACAAAACAAACAAACAAAAAATGCTGGTTGTTGAGGCTGGAATTCAGTGGGTAGGGCTCTTACTTTGCATGTGGCTAACCTAGGTTTGGTCCCTAGCACCCCATAAGATCCCCTACTGTTGGGAACTGACTTGTTTGAGGACATTTTGCTGTTCTCTCTGCCATAGCCCAGCTTTTCACCTAAAAGCTATATGCAGTCTTGCTGTAAAATTTTGAGCTAAGAGAAAAGAATGTGTAGCTGCAGGACATAATTTAGCTCTAAGCCCGGAGGAGAGTAAAAGCTGCCTGGTACAGTTATCAGAAACTAGGCCTCACTCCTTAAGACCACATTCCGGAGTGAACTAGGCTGTTATCAATAAGTGTATGCTACATTGTCTGTTCATGATCACTGAGGCAAGCACATCTTGCACCACCTCCTGATAGTAAGCAATTAGGAATGCAGCTGGAAGGTCACTAGAAATTTCCATGGAAACAGCACGTTCATCATAGCTTGAAGGTCATCCAGCCCCTAGCCCACTGCCCACTTCCTTATGAGCCTTCGCGCCAAAAGTATGACTGACATCACCTTTGTACTGCCCCCTTCTCCTTCACTATTTAAGAAGGAACTGTAGCCAATAAAGACACCCTTGAACAGTGAGACGCTGCCTTGGGTCTTTATTATTAACCTCTCTCAGATTTTTTACAGTGTGGTTGTGCTTCTACTCAGCAAAATAGAAGTGCGGTCGTCTGAGAAGCCTTTCCAGCTAATTCCTGCTGGCCGGGCCCCCCTGGGGGGCTTCAGGACCCTGCACCCTACACATCTGATTCTTGAGAGCAGAGTCAGGAGTAATCCCTGAGCATCACATGAAGTGGCTTCCAAACCAAAAACTATAATAAAATAAATGCTAGTTGCCACTTATCCAAAGGGTTTCACATCTCGTGAAGGGGCTACAGGGGGTCAGAATTCTCAGCCCTCTTCTCCACATTGAGACAGAACCTCAGGAGGAAACTCTTCTGTTCTGGAACTTTTCAGCTTTTCCCAGGACACATGATAGGCAAGCATGTCAATGCATTATTGGGCCAGTTTGGCCTGCACTGACTCTATACTGGGGGTAGGCTCTTTTAGGGGAGACCCTGGCTCCTACAGGCTAGGGGTGGGCAGTTGAGGCAGGACACCTTGTGCCTGTCCTGGGGGCCAGCAGAAGGACAGCGAGTGGCAGGGCATTCCTGGGCACAAACTCCACCAGATGGGCCACCCAAAGATCCACTGGGCCTACCTCTGGCCGGACAGGGTCTTCAATGCCCACCACGCAGATGCAGGTGAGGTCGTTAAGGATGTCATTCTCACTGTCCCAGTCGGGCTCAGGGCTACAGGGGAAGTCGCGGTAGGCCACACAGATGGTCCGCAGCCCGTCACATGCCATGGGCTCAATCACCTTCTTCACCATCTCATCCCGGTCTCGGGGTCGGAAGACCCGGGGTTCGCCTGCCCCGTTGAGGATCTTGCAGCACCTGAGGGCACGGAGAGGTAGGTGAGGTCCAGGCCAGGGGCCCCAGGTTGGGTTGGGATGCAGTCAGGTGTAGCCCCTTGAAACTAAGTGGCCAGGTATTGCAATACCTGGCCAGAACATGCAGCAGGAGCAGGGCGCCTTTGATTTGAGATTCCCCAAGATTTCATCTGGGAAAATGATCACACGGCTAAAATAGAGCTTGAGGGGCCTGAGTGATAGTACTCGGGGAGGGTGCTTGCCTTGCATGTGGGATCCCCGAATCTGCCAGGATCCTGAGCGCAGAACCAGGAGTAAATCCTGAGTACTGCAAAAACCCAAACTCAAACCCCAAAAGCAAATCCTAAACCAAATGGAGAACAAAGGGGGGCTCCAGCCAGAAGCTTCTGATTCCATTTGTCCTGTGAGCACCCGGAATCACAATCTCTTCAAAAAGCAACCTGGGGTGAATCCTACCTAAGGTCAGTTGAGAATCATACAAGTACAGGTACAAGTGGGGGAAACTGAGGCCCCAAGAGGGGGAGGATCTGCTTAGTTCTGGTTTTTGGAGTCAATTAACCAGCTTAGCACTGAAGGGCGGGATGGGGGAGAGTTTGCAGGTCTGGCCCAGGGCACAGGGAGGACAGGGAGGCCCCTGGAGAAGCCCTGAAGAGGACAGAGAAGGGCAGGCCTGACTAGGACTGTGGGTGCCCCTCTTGCGCCTGTTTCTGCACAGCAGGCAGTCATGTGTGCATTATAGCACACAGGTGCTGGACGCTTTACCTCTGTGTGCCAGGGCATCCTTAAAGGTTGCTTGTCAGTGCCCTGCTGGCAGACATGATTCCTGCACCCTGTCATATGCTGCGCCCCCTGCTGGCACACATGAAAACTGCATCCTGGCACATGCTAGGGCCCCCTGCTGGCATGCACGATTCCTGCATTCCTGTGACATGCTGCATCCCCTGATGGCACGCATGAATACTGCACCTTGTCAAAGCTGCGCCCCCTGCTGGCACTCATGAGTACTGCATCCTGGCATATGTGGTGCCCTCTGCTGGCACGCATCCTGCACCCTGGCACTTATGACGCCCCCTGCTGGCACGCATGAGTACTGCATTCTGGCACTTGCGGCGCCCCCTGCTGGCACGCATGAGTACTGCATCCTGGCACTTGCGGCGCCCCCTGCTGGCACTCATGAGAACTGTATCCTGACACTTGCGGCGCCCCCTGCTGACACGCATGAGTACTGCATCCTGGCACTTGCGGCGCCCCCTGCTGGCACTTATGAATACTGCACCCCTGTCACATGCTGCGCCCCCTGCTGGCACTAACGGACACTACACCCATGTCACATGCTACGCCCCCTGCTGGCAGCATGAATGTTGCAATGTTGCATCTCTGTCACATGCTGCGCCCCCTGCTGGCATTCATGAGTACTACATCCCTGTCACATGTGGCAACCCCTGTTGGAATTCTTGAATACTGCACCCTGTCACATGCTGCGCCCCCTGCTGGCACTAACGAACACTGCATCCAGTCTCATGCTGCACCCCTGCTGGCAGACATGAATACTGCACCTGTAATGTGTCCCCTTCTGGCAGACAGGAATACTGCACATGTGGCGCCCCCTGCTGGCACGCATGAGTACTGCACCCTGGCACTTTTGGCGCCCCCTGCTGGCACTCATGAGTACTGCACCCTGGGACTTTTGGCGCCCCCTGCTGGCACGCATGAGTACTGCACGCTGGGACTTTTGGCGCCCCCTGCTGGCACGCATGAGTACTGCACCCTGGCACTTTCGGCGCCCCCTGCTGGCATGCATGAGTACTGCACCCTGGCACTTTCGGCGCTCCCTGCTGGCACGCATGAGTACTGCACCCTGGCACTTTCGGCGCCCCCTGCTGGCACGCATGAGTACTGCGTCCAGGCACATGTGGCGCCCTCTGCTGGCACGCATGAATACTGCACCCTGCTCCTGGCACACTTGATTTCTGTGTCCCACTCCCACCACATGCTGCACCCCTTGCTGGCATGAACGATCCCTGCATCCTGCTTACTTCTTGAGCACGATCTCCGAGGCCCCCTTGCTGTACATGCGGAAGCTCTCATCGGGCAGCTTGATCACGGTGCTCATGGATTTGCGCACCGAGTTGAAGGTGTACACCTTGTACAGCTTCTCCTCTGGCATCTGGCTCCGCACGGGCTCGTAGTCCTGCTTCAGATCCAAGACGAAGCCAAGCAGCCCACACTCCGTCTTGTTGCCCACCTGTCGGGGCAGGCCGCCCTCCTTCTCTGGGGGCTGCAGGGAGAGAGAGAGAGTGAGAGAGGGGTTGCTCCCTGGGCCTAGTCCTCTTGCCCCAGGAATACCACCTGGAGGCCAGGCTCCCCCACTTCCCTCTATAGCTAGGCCTGCAACAGGAGAAGAGGAGGCACACAAGATTAGTTTGGGAAAACGAGGCACTGAGGGAGGTGGTGAGTGGATAATGCAGGGTTCAGGTTCTTGCTTGGCATGTGACCAATCCAGGTTCAATCCCCAGCACCCAATATGGTCCCCTCACCCTGTTAAGAGTGATCCCTCAAATAAAAATGAACCTCTCACTTCAATCTGATATTACTTGTGATCCTGTGTTTATTTTATTTATTTATTTACTTTAATTCTTTAGCCAGGCAACCTGGTGGTTCTTAGGGACAACACCACTTCTGGTGGTGTTTGGGGGACCATGTGGGATACTGACGATTAGACCATATACAAAGCAAGAGCCTTTTCTGCTGTATTATTTCTCTATCCCCCCTGTCTGTGCTGTAACTTTTTCATTAAAATTTTTTGGGGGTATGGCTTCCCCAGCAGTGCTTCCCCCTCCATCTTCAGCTTCACAGAGCAGTTTGGGGAGGATTTATGATGCAGTGATAGAGATCAGACCTTAGCCATCCCTGTGCATGCAAGCAGACACAGGTTTACCTTTTGTCTTGCCATCTGTATACAGAAAGTGATGGAGCACACTGTATATTAGCATGGAACTCGGCTAAAGTATACAACTAAAGTATATAGACACACAGCTCAGATTTCCCTGAGTAAAAGCTGCTGGGTTTTGTTTTGTGTTTTAACTTTCTATACCCTTATAGTTTCACAAGCACGGAGAAAATGCTTCAGAGAGATACAGAACAAAACCCTCATCCAGTGTCTCTGGGATTTAGCTCTGGGGGGCAATGGCATAACCCCAAGTTCTGATGCACACAACCCAACACACTGTACACAGATATGACGAGTTTTACATGCTCTCCTGTGTTTTCATGTGACCTTGAGTTTTGACCAGTGGTATCGTGGACAGCAGGGTCATCACTTCATATGACATCTGCGATGTGTGCCACCTTCGTTCATACATGTAGTCACTGATGCACCTCCCTGTTTCTCCCTGGCCTTCAGTTTTCTGTCATTCCAAGCATTTTATCTTAGCATGTTATCTTCACAATAGTCTTCACTCACTGCTTATGAATTGGTCAGTCAGCGTGTGTGGGAAGGTTAACACCAAGGCTGTCTTGAGGGTTACTCCTGACTGTGTGTGCATAAATCACTCCTAGCAGGCTCTGGGACCATTTGGGATGTTGGGGATCAAATCAGGGTCTGTCTCGAGTCGGCCGTGTGCAAGGCAAATGCCCTACCACTGTGCTATCACTCTGGCCCAAATATTGTTTTTCTTTCCTTTCCTTTTCTTTTTTTCTTTCTTTCTTTTTTTTTTCTTTTGGCCACACCCGGCAGTGCTCAGGAGTTACTCCTGGCTGTCTGCTCAGATATAGCTCCTGGCAGGCACGGGGGACCATATGGGACACCGGGATTCGAACCAACCACCTTTGGTCCTGGATCGGCTGCTTGCAAGGCAAACGCCGCTGTGCTATCTCTCCGGGCCCAAATATTGTTTTTCTAAGTTGGACCAATGGTGGCAATTTATGTCGGTTTTTTTCCCCCAACAGATTATTCTCAGGAAGCCACAGATGAAAATTGCATAAATGGGGCTGGTGAGATAGCACAGTGGTAGGGCGTTTGCCTTGCATTCAGCCAAACCAGGATGGATGGTGGTTCAAATCCCAGCATCCCATATGGTTCCCCGAGCCTGCCAGGAGCGATTTCTGAGTGTAGAGCCAGGAGTAATCCCTGTGCGCTGCCAGGTGTGACCCAAAAACCAAAAAAGAAAAATATTGCATAAATGGTGAGGAAGGAAATATGGTCAGAACAAACCAATGTTTGTTCTGGGGCCACAAGTCTTCTAGTTTAAATCATAACCAGCTAGTTTTGGCTAACTCCTGACTTGCCAATCATGGCTTACTCCTGGCTCTGCGGTTAGGAATCTCCTGGTGGTACTTAGGGGACTTTACATGGTGCTGGAGATCAAACTTAGGTTATCTGTGTACAAAGCAAATGCCCTCCCTGTGTCCTATTTCTCCAGCCTCCAGGAAACAGTTCATGACCTGCATTACTCATAACTAAAACAGCATTCAGAGCCACCGTGTTTATGGTGCTTGTCTGTCCCCATTCTCAGCCCTTCTGTGTGGTGCTGGGGTACACGGCTTTGCACAAGTGAGATAGCCTTCTTTTGTTTTGTTTTTGTTTTTGGGACACACCCAGTGACGCTCAGGGGTTACTCCTGGCTATGAGCTCAGAAATTGCTCCTGGCTTGGGGGACCATACGGACACTGGGGAATCGAACCACAGTCCATCCTAGGTTGGCGCGTGCAAGGCAAATGCCTTGCGCCATGGCTCCAGCCCCTCAAGACAGCCTTCTACTGTGGAGTCACATTTTTGCCCTGGGTTTTCCCTCACTCTGCTGTTTTCAGTGAAGTCAATAGTTTTATTAAGGAAGAATGAGTGAGTGAGGGAGAGAGAGAAGAGGACAGACAGAGGACCGAAGAGGTAGCATGGAGGTAGAGTGTTTGCTTTGCATGCAGAAGGATGGTGGTTCAAACCCCAGCATCCCATATGTTCCCCCAAGCCTGCCAGGAGCAGTTTCTGAGCATAGAGCCAGGAGCGATCTCTGAATGTTGCCGGGTGTGACCAAAAAAACCCAAAAATAGAAAGAGAGGACAGACAGATACAGAGAGACAATGACAGACAGAAATGGAGAAGAGAAAGGAGAGACAGAGAGAAGGGAGAGAGGGAGGACATATTCTAGTTTGGATGTGGATGATGTCCTCTGTACTTTCCTATAGCCACTCTTTGTTTGCTCACTTGGCAGTGCTCTTCCAGCACCTGCTAAGGGCTGGCCCTCTGTCTGTGCTGCCTGTGGGGACCCGAGTGACTCGTGAACCCTGTCCATTGCCTCCCATTTCCTCCTGTGCCAATGAGAACAGCTTCCTGCCTCTGTGCCTTGGTCCTGCTTTTGCTGTGCTGCCTTCCAGGCCAAGTCCTACTCGCCATCTTGGGACCTCAGGCTGGGAATGCGGGTGTGGGGCTCCCTGCAGGAAAGAGATGCTCTCCTATGCTCCCAGAACCCCAAAGGCTGTGGGGACTTGGCAAAGGCAGCTACAGGTATTCCCAATTGAGGCCCATGCTGCGCCCACATACATGGTGCCCACACATCCTGGTCACACACAGTGAGTGAGAAATCTCGAGAGATTACAGAGGGAACCCACGCCCGTGACTGTGCCTGCGTCCCCTCATTCATGACTGTCCTTAACCCTCAGCCCCACTTGGCCTGAACCCCCAATCTCTGGCCCATTGCCTCTCTTCTATTGCTCACAACAGCAGGGCAGACAGGAAGAAGGGAAAAGGGGTTCTGGGGAAGAGGCTGCAAAGGCCCATTTATGAACCTGGCTCATGTCCAGCCCTCGTGACAGCCTTGAGACCCCAAGTTCAAGGATTGGACAATAAAGATTCCTCAGTTTCCCCATCTGTGAAACGCAGACGCTGCAGCCATAGAAGCCTCCAGCGTAGCCTCTGCCCCCCCATTCTCAGAAGGGGAGGCAGCTCAGAACATGGTCCCACAGTCATATCCTGACGAACCTCATCTCTGGCATTGGGGACTGGGAGGGATCCCCGCTTTTTTGTGGGAGCTTTCCTGAGAGCAAAGGGCTGACAGCACCCCCATTTTTGGGGGGCCACAATCAGTGACGCTCAGGGGTTACTCCTGGCTCTGCACTTAGAAATTGCTCCTGACTTGGGGGACCATATGGGATGCTGGGAATTGAACTAAGATCCATCCTGCGTCAGCCACATGCAAGGCAAACGCCCTATCACCTGCACCACCGCTCTAGCCCCAGCACCCCATTTTTGACATCCTAGAAAGCTCTTCAAGGCACCAGGCTTTTTCCTCACAGAATGCTGTCATGGCACACTGCTAAACCCAATTTGTTGATTGTCTTTTCATTCTATATATATATTTTCCCCTTTCACTATTGTATAATGAACCTTCTGGTAATTTCCAGAGTTTTATGCATTTTTTTCCCTTCACACTAGCTTTTCTCCACCCTCTGCTAATGAAAGAGAAATGACAACATGAGGCACTTAAATAAAAACGTCTAATTACTTATGTGCCCGGGAGAGCCGAGCAGTTATGCCTACAAAACCCCCCTGGCATTTTATTACTCTCCGGGAAATATTTTAATTTTCCTCTAAAAGGATTTCAAACAATCCCTGGTTGCAAGTGGCAGAGCTGCCACCCCCATAATTCAATTTGTTCCCATGAACTTGAGCTCCGAGATCGCCCACGTGTGTTACTAAGAAGCCGCGGAGCCGCCCTGTTCTCGCTGGGCTTTTAAAATCTTGACAAATTCAGAGGTTTGGCTCCTGCTGCAGCCTTTCCCAGGCCCAGTTGCCTCAGGGTCCCCACTTTGAGGCAGTGAAGACTTAACAGCGTCCCCTCAAATGGGCAGGAAGCAGGTCCAGGTCTGGGGATGTGGAAGTGTCTGTTTCCAAGTCACAGACCCATGGGGGAGCAGGCCTGGGGCTCCTCTGAGCCCCTCTCCCTGTTTTTTTCCATGTATAACTGTATCTGGCATGTTTCCTGTGTGGGCGACCAGGTCTTTGGGGGTCCAGGTGCAGCCACAGGCATAACTTGGTGAGGACAACTTATGCTCCAGTTTTGAAATGCTGGGGAGTGTCTGGACCTTAGATCAAGGAACCCCAAGGAGAAGATCCGGAGAAGATCTTATATAATAATAGTTGTACAAATGAGAGGGAAAGCAAGAAAGACTGAACAGGGCTATCCTTTTGCTTTGTACTTAGTCGCTTCCTAGAGGGTCCACTGAGCTCTGCCATGAGTGATCCCTGAGCAGACAGCCAGGTAAACTCCGAACACTATGGCCGGGTGGGTCCAATCCCAGCCCCCTCCACTCTCTCAACAAAATGCAGAAAAAACAGCTAGTACACAATATATCTCACCATTATGTGGCTATAACACAAACACAAAACAGTAAGCATCATGCTGCTTTCAGGAGGAGCTGGTGGTGTGAGAAAAAGCCTCAGGACACTGTTCAGGGGCCACAGAAATAGCACAGTGGCAGGGCTTTTGCCTTGCACATGGCCAATCCCACCCAGACAGACTGGGGTTTGATTCCTGGCATCTCATATGATCCCCTGAGTCTGCCAGGAGTGATTTCTGAAGGCAGAGCCAGGAGAAACCCCTGAATGCCACTGGGTGTCTACCAACCAACCAACCAACCAACCAACCAACCAACCAAAAGAATACTGTCCAGAATGGAAAAGTATTCAGCAGGGGATGGAGCTACAGCACAATGGGGAGAGCGTTTCTTCTTTCACTTGTGGTCGACCAGCTTTTGACCCCAGTGCCCCATACGGTCCCCTAAGCCTGCTAGGGATTGATTCTATTTTTTTGTGGGGTGGGGTCCTGGGTTGGCCCCATGCAAGGCAAATGCCCTACCACTGTGCTATCACTCCAGCCTCAGGAATTTATTCTTTTTTTTTTATTTAAACACCTTGATTACATACATGATTGTGTTTGGGTTTCAGTCATGTAAAGAACACCGCCCATCACCAGTGCAACATTCCCATCACCAATGTCCCAAGTCTCCCTCCTCCCCATCCGACCCCCGCCTGTACTCTAAACAGGCTCTTCATTTCCCTCATACATTCTCATTATTAGGACAGTTCAAAATGTAGTTATTTCTCTAACTAAACTCATTACTCTTTGTGGTGAGCTTCCTGAGGTGAGCTGGAACTTCCAGCTCTTTTCTCTTTTGTGTCTGAAAATTATTATTGCAAGAATGTCTTTCATTTTTCTTAAAACCCATAGATGAGTGAGACCATTCTGCGTTTTTCTCTCTCTCTCTGATTTATTTCACTCAGCATAATAGATTCCGTGTACATCCATGTATAGGAAAATTTCATGACTTCATCTCTCCTGACAGCTGCATAATATTCCATTGTGTATATGTACCAGTTTCTTTAGCCATTCGTCTGTTAAGGAATTTATTCTTAAACACTCCCAAGTGAGGCCCCAAAACAAAAACAAAACAACAAAACCCCCTAAAAATCCCAACACACACACACACACACACACACATACACAGAGCAAACTAAAAACCATCCAGTAGCTGTAGGAACCATGTGGAGGTCCTTTGACACTGAAAACAGAGGGGCTGTAGATGGCTTGTGGCAAAAGCACCTGGCTTTGAAGTACAAGGCCATGAGTTTGATCCTTGGTGCTGACCACATGCATGGCATGTGGTCCTTGATGGCTCTGGCATTTGGGATTCCTGGACCCAATCCATCCAGAAGTGTTAAGCAAAAGAGTGTGTGGACCACCAAAAAGATCGTGTGGACCTGGTGAGCACCATAGCTAAACGTGTATGTATCCTGAAAGAACAGACACCAGTGATGAGAAACAACAGTGATAGAGGGAAGGGAAGGAAAGGGAAGGGGGACAAAGGAAATCAGAACTGTCACCAGAACTGATGGGGCCACTGCTGGCTCTGTCCCTATGTAAACTGAGAGCAGGTCAGGAACAGAAATTGTTCCAAATGGTGTAGACAGGGATGGAGGGTGTTTTCTGGCCTGGGTTTGATCTCTGGCTCCTTTATGGTCCCCCAAACACTGACAGGAGTGATTCCTGAGTACAGAACCAGAAGTAAGCCCCAAGCATCCCAAAAGAAAAAGTGACACAGGGGGGCCAGAGTGGTGGCACAAGCAGTAGGGCATTTGCCTTGCATGTGGCTGACCTAGGATGAACCTGGATTTGATCCCCGGTGTTTCACATGGTCCTCCCAAGCCAGGGGCGATTTCTGAGTGCATAGCCAGGAGTAACCCCTGAATGTCACCGAGTGTGGCCAAAAAACCAAAAAAAAAAAAAAGTGATATAAAGGTTGGAGCAATAGCACAGGGGGTGGGGTGTTTGTTTTGTGTTAGATTATATCTTGTTTTTCCTAAAACAAAGATCATTCCTGGTTTCTTTGTTTTTACAATTTGTTTACAACTTGTTTTTTATCCCAAAACAGATTGTCTTACATTAAACCTGGGCAGGACTGGCGCAGGACAGCCTGAACTATCTGTCCTTACTTTGTCCTTATTCCCCTACTGGGGGTGGTCTCTGTACTCAATAAAAAGGACAATTCTTGCAGTCAGCTTGCTCTTGATACGAGGTAGAAGATTACCAGACTACACGTGTTTCACCCTCAGCCTGGTTTGGATTATTTCGTGCAAGCGACTCTGCTTCAAGCCTCTCACCCAGGCATGGGGAGTGATCTCCCAACTCATGGATTTTATTTTACAGCTTTGCATGCAGCCAACCGGGGTTCAATTCCCGGCCTCCCATATGGTCCCCTGGGCCTTCCAGGAGTAGTTTCTAAGCACAAAGTTAGTAGTAACCAGGTGTGGCCCTCCTACCCCCCCCCCCCAAAGTGGCGTAATGACAGAACAAATCCAAGTGTTTATCTCTGGTGAGTGAGTCAAGAAAAAAAAACAAAACACAAGAACCTTATTGTTCTACTTTTTGGGTCTACTCTTCAATCTCTAGATTTTAGCCCCTAGGGTGCTAAGGCTGCTAAGTTTCACAGGGAATGTAGGAGCCCTGCATAGAACAGCAATGCATAAACTGATCTTTGCTGAACTGCCTCACCCAGGAACTGTTTTTTGTTTTTGTTTTTGGGCCACACCCAGCATTGCTCAGGGGTTACTCCTGGCTGTCTGCTCAGAAATAGCTCCTGGCAGGCACGGGGGACCATATGGGACACCGGGATTCGAACCAACCACCTTAGGTCCTGGATCGGCTGCTTGCAAGGCAAACGCCACTGTGCTATCTCTCCGGGCCCTCCAGGAACTGTTTAGTCAAGCTCATGGGAGAGAAAAGCAGGATGGGTGGGAGAGTCAAGGCTGGGGAGGAGGCACCAGAGATCTGGGGATTTTTTTGGGGGAAAGTTTTGGATGGAGCACGAAGGGATATAGCACCACATGGATATACCCAATGCCACTGAGGTCTGCCTTAATCTAGTTACAACGTGATGTGAATTGTTTCTTATTACCACCATTGAGAAACGCAAACCTATAGGCCCGAGAGAAAGGGTTGGGTAGGGTGTTAGCTTTAGCAACCAGCTGATCTAGTTTTGATCCCCAGCAACCCATATTGTCTCCCAAACACTACTAGGAGTAATTGCTGAGTGTAGAGCCAGTAACCCCTCAGAGCACCGCCTGGTGTAGTCCCCAAACAAACACAATGCAAAAAGCCCAACTCAGTCCTTGCCCCAGAACAAACCCAGTGGTACACCCCTGGACGTGGGGAGGAGAGCTCTATCTCTTCAGTCCCATCTGGAGTCCAGAACACAGAGCACCCTGTCTCCTGAGTGGGCCCCACATCCTTGCTCCTTGAGTACCTACCTGGTTTCCATCCCCACTCAGAGCACTAACTCCCTCAGAGTTTTTGGGGCCCAGTTTTGTTGCTTACTAGTGGGTTTCGCAACCTGGAACAGGTAACTGAAGCTCAGTTTTTTGTTCCAAGACTGGGTTGGCCAAGTCTGCCTTGAAGGCCTGGCTGGGTGTGCAGCGGTGCTGAATCCCCAGCTCTGACCCATACAGACCTGCCCAGGCTCCAGTCCTGATTCTGCTTTGTTCAGGGACAGCTTGGGACCTTCTTGAACTTTCCAAAAGTTAGATCTGACCTGCACTGGAAATGGGGTGTCCTAATTGTGGAGATGGGGTGACCAGGCAGCTGCTGAGCCAGGTGTGTGAATGGCTGCAGTTATGTTGGATCACAAGCTTGCCTGGCAGGAGGGAAACAGAGGCAAGAGCTATCTGCAGGTCCTGTTTGGTAATGTTGAGCTGGTGTATGATCTGAGGGTACTTCCTGAGTGGGGATGTTCAAACACCTAAATTCTAATCCCTATATATGAGTCCCTGCTCATTTCTGGGCCTTAGAATAAAGTGAGGAGACCAGGCCAGGTCTGTAACTCCCCTTAGATGCAGATGACACACACACAAACACCTTTGCAAATATCCCTTAAGAAAAAAAAAAAACAAGGGCCGGGCGGTGGCGCTAGAGGTAAGGTGCCTGCCTTGCCTGCGCTAGCCTTGGACGGACCGTGGTTCGATCCCCCGGTGTCCCATATGGTCCCCCAAGCCAGGAGCAACTTCTGAGCGCATAGACA